>NC_067156.1:12990133-13353883 GCF_903995435.1 Acomys russatus
GAAGGTGAGGAGACCACTGGGCAACAACGCCTCCTAAGTACGCTCAGCTTCATTCATTTCTGAGTTCTATATTCTGGACGTGTAGGAACCAAAGTCCTCACGTGGCTCTGAAATGCTGTCAAGTGACAGCCAATAAGCTCACTGAGATTCTTTGAGTAACAGTGTGCTTTGAGCATAGCTAATAATTGTTGTGACGTTGGAATCACACTCGTGGATCAAAGGTTCATTTCACAGAAGTCCACTCTTATAGGAAAAGAGAAAGTCCTGACAGTGAGTGCCTTAAGGAATTCATTAATCAAGGAACAAGTTTAGAATAGGTTAATAGTTAACCTACTTTTATTCTCATCTGCCACTGATCTCCTTAAAATAGAACATGAATGTAGCTTGCAGGTTTAACACTGCTTAACATGTACAAGCACCTGGGCTCGATGGCCAGGATGTACACATGAGAATAAGTGTGTATCAATATATTTTAAAGTAGGAATTTCATTTTATTCTGACAGGCACTACCGCTAAGGAAATAAAGGCTTATAGGATTTTTTTCAAAGGCTGGTATGATATAAATAGATCCATTCTGACTTTCTGAAATTTTTACCATCTTTGGGGGAGCTATAAGTAACTGAGGGGTTGCAATGCTATGCAGAAGATGGGGTGGAAAGATTATAAGAGCTACAGGTGGGAGACTGTTTAAGGCAATAGCATTTTGCAGACATAACAGGGTAGATCTGCTTATGAACTCACAGAGACTGCGGATGCCGCCCACAAGCCCTGCACAGGTTCAAACCAGCACAAAGGAGAGGAAGTGAGCACAGAGCCCTACCCCTTAGCCAGAAACCATTTTAAAAATGATAACTGCTGGGAGAGGGAAAAAAAATCACTTTTCTTCAAGTGCACTGGGTATATCAACCAGCGTCCGGGGCAGACTTCATGCTCAGGAGTACTTGGCCAACACAAAAGAGACTTCTGTGTTTTTAGCCACCTTTTTCTTTTTCTTTTTGTTTGTCTAATTGGTTGGGTTTTGTTTTGCTTTGCTTCGTTTTGTTTATTTGTTTTGTTTTGTTTTGTTTCTTAAGAAAGGATTTCTCTGTGTAGCCCTGGCTGTCCTGGAACTCTCTCTGTAGACTAGGCTGGCCTCAAACTCAGAGATCTGCCTGCCTCTGCCTCCCGAGTGCTGGGATTAAAAGAATATGCCGCCACCAACAAGCTGGTTTTTGTTTGTTTTGTTTTTTTCAGAAAGGGAGAGAAAGAGAAGTTGGAGTGGGTAGGGAACAGGAGATCTAGGAGATGGGAAATGGGAAAGAATATAATAAAAATAGGCTGTGAAATTGTCAAAGCAAAAATTCTATTTAAAAAAAAAATCCCATAATTACTGCTGGCCAACTCTATGCCCTGGCATACAGATTGAAATGAACTTACATTCACAGCGTCAGACAATTCAGGGATCCACAGACTATGGGCCACCATCTGTTTTTATAAGACCAATCTTTATAGCTTCTCATAATTGAAAAACGTCTAAGGAAAAGCATTTGGAGACCCTTGAAAATGCTGTGAAACTCAAATTTTAGGGTCCAAAATAAAATGTCAGTGGTCCTATCTCATCCTTTTTTTAACATGTCCCCAGGCCTTCTTTGGCACCACATCTGCCCCGGTGGGGGAGCTGTATGGCGGCTGTGTTGTCCACAAAGCCTAGAACATGTGCTGCATGTTAAGAGGAAAGTTTAAGGCACACATCTACTTTACCGTGTCTCACTGTACTCCGATCTAAATAGCCCTTGTCCACCTCATCCCTTGCCAGTTAATGCTTTCCTTCTAATGACGGAAACAAAACCTACTAAAATGAGGTCACATGATCACTAAAGCCAGAAGAGAAGTTTGTTTTCACACTTTCTTGTGCGTGTGTGTTTGCTTTGTAAGAATGTAGATTCTACTAACACAGCTAAACATGGAAGTTGTAACCCTAAATAAGCCCAAAAGGACGCAATAGTGGTCTGTCCTTGTTTCTAGAGTTCTAGAAAAAAAACAATGTATAATAATGCCCCCTAGTGATCTCAAGCTCTTTAATGATGGAGACTTCCTTTCTCACGGTATAGTCCTGGCTGACCTAGAACTTGCTCTACTGCAAGCTTCTGGCCTCTGCCTCGTGGTGCTGAGATTCCAGGCAAGCACCACCACACTTTGTCTTCCATGACATATATGTACTTATTGTTTCAGCGTGTGAAGACATAATTCTTCTCAGACTGTTTTTTCAGTTTTCATCATTACTTTATACACTTACAGTGTGGCCGGGAAGCTTGGGGGAAATGATACTACTTTTCTAAAGTCAAAAATAAACAGAGAAAATAATATCTACATGTAGTGTCCCTAATTCTGCTGGGGCTGACATTACATCATGCATGTACAATTGCTCTAGACTTTTCAAATTCAAAAATAGATAAAATAATGATGCAGGAATTCGCTGGACCAATTACTACTGATCGGGGTTCTAGAAGAAGCTGCAGGTGAAAAGAACAGCTGTGTTGAATGGAACTTGTCTCCACATCTTACTGTGTTTCCTGTCGGAAGACTGCCTTCAGTCACGGGACTTCCTCCTTTGGAAGACTTGTCACTGCCCCAAAGCTTGAAGATGAGTGTCACTTCAAATAGAGCCACTACGTGAATTGGCTGCCGTTCTCTTCGTTCCTTCCAGTTCTGTCCACCTGAGATTTAGGAAGCAGGCGGTCCCTTTACTCTCTTAGATCAACCAAGTATTATTGTAAAATTTGACCTGAGCCAAATCCTTTCTAAAACCAAAACTCAAAAATCATAAATGCATTCTCTCCCATCTAGCATTTCTGACCATGATGCTGGGTGACCACTGACTTCAGAGAGGTTCTGCCCACTAGTCCTCCTGGAGTAACTGAGAATCCGCCCTTTAGTAAGATTCCCCCAGGTGGTCCACTAGCGACAGTAACCCTTACGGACCTGGGCTTGGAGGAACACTTCCTGGCCCCTAATAATTGCCTCCACCCACTGATATAGACCCACCCATCCCAACAGGACAGGGCTGGGGTTGTAACTCCTTTCAGTGAGTCACTTGAAGGCTTCTACATCCTCTGCTGCACCACCATCACTCTGGCACATCCACCATCACTCTGGCACATCCACCAAGCTTGACAGGGCAAGAGTTTGTAGTCCGTTGGTGGAACAATATTCCTGTTCTAATGCCTGTGAGATCCCAGTACCCTTGAGGAATCAGACCTTACACTGATGTGAAAGCTATCAGCTGGCAGGGTTGGGTAGGTGGTAGGGGAAGAACGTGTACATAAAAGTTGGCCAACAGTGGGTAGAGAACACCTTCTAACTCTAGAATCTAGAGGTTGGAAGTGGTACATTGCCTGACAGATGCAAGGCTGTTTTCTTCCTGAATCATAATATTCATGTTTTCCCCTGTTTAAAAAAAAAAAAAAAAAAAACTACATATTTTATATCTTTAAAATACCAGGCTGTGACTTTCTTTCCCTTTGTCCTGCCGCTCACCTGTCGCAAACACCATCCAGCCCATGCGTTCAAAGAGCCCCGCCCTGGGGATTCCTCTCCCTCATCCCCAAGCTGTTAAAAGTGCATTTACGTTGATGCTTCTAACTAGACACTAAATACGCTAACTATTAAGACTGGAGAGATGGCTCAGCAGTTAAGAGCTCTTGCAGAGGACCCCGGTTTAGTTCCCAGCAACCCCATTTGGTGGCTCACAATTGCCTGTAGCTCCAGTTCCAGGAGATCCAATGCTGTATTCCAGCCTCTACAGGCACGTGTTCACATGAGGTACACAAACTCATACAGGCAACACACATACACACACAGCACACATGCATAAACTTTACAAAACATAGTACATAATAAGCAACGAAATGGCACTACGTAACTTGGCTTTTTTTAATGTAGAATGGATATTTTGTGGACTTAGGGACAGAGAAGGGAGGATCAGCCCTTAGCCCCGTGGTTTCAGTAGCTAGGGCTCAGTTAGGGCTTTGAAATCAAGTTGTGCCCCCAAAAGAACCATCTGTTGGATAGAGCTATTGTTCATCTTATTTGAAAAGAACGGGAGCCTCCTGGTACTAACCAACTTCACTCACAATCACCCACACAGACTAAAAGGAGTGTAATTATATTCGAGGATCTGTGGCCTCTTTTTTTTTTTTCTTCTGAGAGTCCGTGTCTATCACCATGGACACCAGCTGCTGCCCACTTGTGCATCTGAGTCCGGCTTCACCTCCGTTGGGGAAGAGTGCACTAGGTTTTCTTTCTGTCCTCAACTTCATCTTCCCAGTGTATGAGGTGACACCCTTCAGGGTGATTTGCTCAGACCTGGGACCTTGGGTGGAGTTCTGAAGACTCATCTTGACACCTTTGAGTGTGCCCTGTTGGGCAATCAGATGCGAGTGAGCCAGCAGCTTGGGTGGAACAATGGTTGTGTTCTATGCCTGGAAACATCAAGCCGGGCTCACTTGAGTCATATTTTCCCTTGGAGTTAGGTGCCCATCCCAAGGGAAAGGAATTCTTAACTGACCACTTTGCGGGAGTTGTTTCGGAGTTCGCTGCTAGAATCTGAAATCTCCATGCATGTTTTAAAAAAAAATTTTTTTGAGGTTTCTTTTTACACCTAATAATGTTTTGTGTCTAAGCTGCTGTTACCCTAATAGTAATTCTGTCTGCCTTTGCCTGAGAGACCCTGTACCTTCATTTCTCTGAAAATTATGTTTGTTGATCATAAGCAGAGATACTAGAGAATTTTTTTTAATTAAGACAGCAAATCCTGGAGACAAGAAAAATAGAGAAATGATCGCAAAAGGAACATCGACTAAAATGCCCCAAGGGAAGCAGGAATTAGGATCAAAAATGGCCATCCCTAAATCCCCCTCTTCAGTCATATCTAACTCCAAACAGTGATTTGGGTTCAAAACTTTCTCGAGTCAGATACAAGATCATCCATTCTCTCTGTTTTCCTCAGTCACTGTAAGGCAGTCTGAACTGGTGCTCACGAGACCAGGCTCTTGCTTCAGCTGTGTGTAAAGTGCAACTCCAGACAGCTCAGGGCACCTTTGTGGGCCCCAGTCTTATCAGAAAATGGGAGCATCATGCCTTCTCCTGTCCTCTGTGCTCTAAAGGGTGGTTAGTAATTCATTTTTATAGTAAAATATAACCGGTAATGTATTTTTTTTCCTTTGAAGAACCCATGTTCTTCAACATGTAGCTTTACTAATCTGCTGGTGTACTGAATTATTTAGTTATACTGGAATATACAGCAGGAGTAGTAAGTTCAACTATCCAATAATTAGTGTACATAGAGTACCATGCCAGCTCCTCAACACCCTAAAGCAGTGTGATTCCTGGCAGAGCAGATACATTATTATGAAAATCATCTGCTCATAGCCAGATGTGCTGGTGTACACTTGTGACCCCAAAGAAGGAGGCTGAAGGACTATTGTGGGTTCTAAACCAACCTGGGCTACATATAAGTTTCAGGACAGCCTGGGTTACACAATGAGCCTTCGTTTAAAAATAGAATAGAATAATTAATCAATAACAATGCAAAGACATCTTCTCAGAAACTTCCCAGCTGTTCACACATTCCTGCCCATGCGATGGTCTCCCATGAATGGTTACCATTACATCCTCCCTCTTCAATCAACTGGGCCTAGAAATGAAAACACTATCTACAATATCTTTCTGAAGATGAGGGAAAAGAGGGAAAAATCGGAACTAGCAACCAGACCTAGCACTGTGCTGTGTCCCCCTTCATCCCTCAAGATACAGAGAAAGCAAAGGAGGTTACGTCTCTTGGTCTCCTGTCACCTGCCGAAGGCAGCAAAGCATGGAAGAACGAGAAATAAAGAGACTTTAAACGCCTGGGTAAACCGAGCTTGACAAAGCATTTCCTCCAGCCTGTTGAAAAGGGAGTTTCCTCTTTTGAAGGCTGGAATTGAGTTGTCCTGAGTGTATAGAAGTCCCACATCAATAGTTATGACCCGAGGGACAAATGATTGCCTTTTCTGTGGGCCAGGGGCCTGAAAGTTAATGTCTGGTGGAGCTTAGCAGGAACATACGACAAGCGGTCCTTCCCTTCCTGGGCCACTCTGACAGCTTGCACTTTGATGGCTTGCCCGGGACACTTTGCCACTTCCACTGGGCTCAATCAGAGCAAGTTGTGTTGCACCTGCCTTGAATGAACAGCATAATCAGGGTGTTCAAGGAGGTTCCCAGGGGCAGCGCACAGCTCTGAATCACACGCCTTGCATTGTTCTTGCAAAGTAGAATACAGGTGTTTGGGAGCTGCAGGCGGCTTAGGCGATCATTTCGTGTACCCTCTTTTTCTTTTAGATAAAAATAACCATGGAAAATTGTCTACTATAATCACCTAGAAGCTGCCATATTTTTGCATTTTTAGTTTATGCCTTGCTTTGGAAAGTATTTGGAGATTCATCTTAGCTACACCCAGCTCCCATGGCCCTTGAGAAAGCCAGTAAGGTCCTTGCCCCAAGATCTCTTCTGTCAAACTGTATCATAAGATCCCTTAAGATAGGATGTTCTGGGGCAGGAGATATAGCTTAGATCTCTTTACCTGCAGAAAATTCTGAGTCCAATGCCCCCAAAGGAAAACATTTTAAAGAGATTCTCTTCATCTGTTTTAGCCATTGGGTTTTCCTGGAGCTGATTTTACTTATTACTTCTGACTGTGCAATACTCTGACCCAGTGCTCAAGAAGAGTGTTCAAATTCAGGTGTGTGTGTGTGTGTGTGTGTGTGTGTGTGTGTGTGTGTGTGTGTGTGTGTGTGTGTGTGTGTGTGTCTGTGTCTGTGTGTCTGTGCATTTATGATGTGTGTTCATATGGAGCCCAGAAGGCAACCTCAGCTGTCCTTTCTCAGGGACATCCACCTGGTTTGTTGTTGATTGGAAGGATTGTTTGTTTGTTTGTTTGTTTAAAACATGGTCTCTCCCACTTCCCCTTGGTGGTGAAGCTGGTGGCACTCAGAGGAAAGGTAAACAGGCTACCAGGATGAGACCTGATAGGCTGTGATCGTATAATAGGGGAGGAGGTCCTCTTCTGTCACAGACCTAGGGGAGGGGAATAGGATGAAAGAGGGAGGGGGGAATGGGAAGATAAAAGTGAGGGGATAATAATTGAGATGTAATCTGAATCAATTATTTAAATAAAATAAAAAATAATAAAATTGCTTTATAAAATCCTCGAGGCTAGACCAGCTGACCAACAAGACTCCGCACTAGGAGTCCAGGCTTGCAGCAAGACACCCAGCTTTTCCTGTGGGCTCTGCAGATGGATCTCAGGTCTTGAAGCTTATGAGGCAAGTGCTTTCCCACCTAAGCTGTCATCCCAGAGTGCAAATTGTTTAACAATGATCATAAAGTTGTCCTTTCCACTTATGCAATCATTTATGGTAACCAAGGAATTTTTATATACAGCAGCAGTTCTTTATGTAGATGCACTTTAAAGAAAACTATAAACACAAGATCCCGGAGTTTAAATGGCATGCCCAAAGTCACATCACTGGGGAAATGCTGAGCCCAGAGACCTTTGCTGCAGTTCCAATGCTTCAATCAGACAGGTGCATGAACCCCAGCTGGATTTTCAGAGTGTTCATCAGAGGTCCTCTTAACCCATGAAGATACTAAACTGTAGCAGTGGCCCAACCTCCAATGACCTTGTGTTTCTCTCAGAAAGATGCATAACATTTTAAACTGAGGAGACAAATATAGTTTGGAGTTGCCGTCTACTATAGATGGGGCCATTTGGCATTCTGGAATTCGTAGACACTTCTCTCTTTGAGACTCCTAGTGCATCAAGAGAGGCTGTGGTTAGCTGTTTAGGAACGTGGCTGTAAGTGCTGGCCATCTCAGAAGGCATCTGGAATCGGGTGTTATGGGGCAGAGTGATGGTACAATCATGTCATCTCAGGGTAGATCTGTGGACAACCTCAGCACAACTGGCTTGGAAACAGCAGCGTGAAGATTTTAAGGTTTTAGTTCATTGTTTGCTTCTGACAGACTGGCAAACCACCTGACCATGCTCCCATCTCTCACACACTGGACATTTGTGTGGTGGTTTATAGACTCCATTGTCCTCACAAATAAAAATAATAGGGGCTAAAGAAAGACCCTTTGCAAGTGCTTGTCTCACGAACATTAGGACCAGAGTTGAGAACCCTTCACCCTCCAAAAAAAGAACAAAAACAAACAGACAAAAAGGACAGCACATGCCTGTAAGCCTGGGGAGGCAGAAATTTGGGGGTAGGGATGCCCTGGGGTTTATTGGCTAGCCAGTGTAAAAAAATTAGTTCAGTAATAAACCTTGTGTTAAGAATAAATAAATAAAGTTATGTATTGAGGAAGACACATGTGACAGTCTCTGAGCTCCACCATGCGTGCACATGAGCATACATATGTGAGCACACTGATGCACACAAGAAAAATAAGTTATTTCATTGAAGGTGCTCATATAATGAGATGCAGAGCTGCCCATTCTGGTCAGCAGAGGTGAAATAATAAAAGCTTATTTGATCAGTCTCAGTGTATTTGCAGAGTAATTGAGTAACTGATCAAGCTCGTATCATTAGAGAGAAAGGACTTGCCCCAAGGATGCGAGAGCTGGAAAAATCCATTATCCTGAAGGATTAGAGGTGAGAAAGGACGAGGAAAGTGACAGGAAACTAACCACCCCAAGAATAGACTTTCCACCTTAACTTTGTTTTGGTCCAATGAAAAGTCTAAACTATGAGTGAATGTGTTTGAATCAGGATCAGTGGAGTGAATGGCCATCTGGGTAAGTACATCAGGTTGCCATAGGAGCAGGTTTTTGGAAAGAATCCTGAGAGAGGTCACATACCTTGGAATTCAAGAGATGGTCCCCAGACCTACAGTCTCAGAGTCACCTCGGATCCTTTTAAAGGGGGGTAAACACTAGACACACACACACACACACACACACTCTTCCACTTCTACTGAGTCATGATTAGCATTTTTTTTCAAAAATACATCTTTCAACAAGATTGCCAAGTAAATCATAGTCTGAAAAAGCACTGCCTTAGCCGAGATTGAGAAGCAAGAGGCTCATTTTTAGCATGAAAAACACAAACGACTTTCACACTCTACACACTAGCCAAGGCCATAGCAGTGACAAATCTCTCCCTTTAGTGTGTCCACTCTCACTGTCACTAGCAGCGCACTCACCGCCCTGCATTATGACTGTTGGTGTATGTGTTTGTCACCCAACGAGCCTATAAGTCCATGGGCTGCACAGTGTATGTGTTCTAACACAATGCCTGCCACAGGATAGGTGTGCATGGTGGTGGCAAAACCTGCAGCTGCACAGGCTGACATGCATGACCTTGGGTCCCAACCCCGCCACAGCCTCAGCTTGTGTATCTATAAGACACGAAGAAGCGCATCCTTCCTGGGGTTGGGAAAGAGCAGAGCTTGACTGGTGCAGTGTATGAACATGGCCCGTGGAGCGCAGTAGCTGTGTATAGTAGCCTCTCTGTGCCTTGGTTTCCCCACCTGAGGAGTGAGATTCCCCTCAGTCCTCTTTACTTCGTGGAGCCGTAGCAGAAACATCCTGCGCCTGGCAGTGTAGGAGCTCGTATCTTATTCACACCTGTATCCCTGCCTATTCCTTAGCACAGTGCCAAGCCCATGGAAGATGGCTACCGTGCAGGAGTAGCCAGTGGGATCCAAGCATGTGCTCCTGTGGGGGATGAAAAACTCACCCCTCACAGACAAAATCTTATCCCTTAGCACAGTGGTGCTCAACCTTCCGAATGCTTCGACCCTTTAATACAGTACCTCATGTTGTGATGACCCCCCCAACCATAAATTTATTTCATTGCCACTTTATAACTATAATTTTGTTACTGTTGTGAATTGTAAGGCAAATATCTTATATGCAGGATTCCTGATATGTGACCCTCCCAAAGGGGTCACAAATATCCTGGAGGTCCGAGAGAAATGGCTAGAGGACACGTATCTAAAAGGGCTTCTTGCACAAGGCCGCATGGTGAGTGAGAGAGAAAGTGATGGGCAAAGTGGAAGAAACGCTGAGCCAGAGGTTTCTAACTACAAGTCAGAGGCCAGAAGAGTTCCCATAGGAACATCACAAAGGAGAGAAAAACTCCTACCAAAGAGCTGCCAGGAGGGACCTCCAAGGGCCGTAGCAGATGAGTTATAATATGGAAACCAACTGCTATATATGAAAATAACTGCAAATCTTTGCAGTTGACAGGTGTGGTAGCACTTGCCTATGATCCCAACATTCAGGAGGCAGAGGCAGGAAGATCACTACAAGTCTGAAGGCACCATGGCCTATATAGCAACTTCCAGGCCAGCATGGACTACACATCAAGACCTGGCCTCACAAAAGGGAAAAACACTGGGGGCTAGAATGGTTGCTCAGGAGTTACTTGATGTGCTTGCCGAGGACCCATGTTAAGTTTCCAGCACCCACATGGTGGGTCACAACACCCATAATCCAGGACCCAGGATCCAGCCCTTGCTTCTGACCTCTGTAGGCACAGCTGTACACATGATATGCATATAAACGCAGACAAAGCACTCAGACACATAAGATATGAAAGAAAAAATTGTGTAAAAAAAAAAAAAGCAATAAATAGGATACAATAGGAGGAAGTTCCTTTAAAATGTCAAGGGAGGCTGGAGAGATGCTCCATCAGTAAAGTGTTTGCTAGACAAGCATAAAGACCTGGGTTCGATCCCCAGAAACTACATAAGAAACCAGAGCATCACCGTGTGCAAGCTTTTAATCACAGTATTGGGACACAGAAACAGGAGAAAATTCTAGGGCTCGTTGATGGACTAGCTTAGCCTACTCAGCCAATTGCAGGCTAAAGGGAGACCTCATCTCAAAAAAAAAAAAAAAAAAGAAGGATGTCACCTGAGGCATGACAACACTTCAGGCTGACCTCTAGGTTCCACATACATCGAACACACATTCACGCACACCCACGTGTGAGCGTTTATTTCCGCACTGGCCATTTGGGTTAGACTTCCTCCTGTAAACACCTTCTCCCTGACAGTGTGACTGGAGCCTCACGTCTGGCACATCCTAGACTATTCCCTAGCCAGATGGAGCTCTATGCTTCTCCCAGTCAAGGAATTGGGTCACTGACAGAACTCCCAAACATTTTGAAGTCGATTTCTCTATAAGGGAAAGCCTATGGCAGAGGCACCGAAAGCAATCCTGGGCTCTTCATGTGGGCTTGGATAGGAAAACTTGTGCCCAGAGGCCATGTCAGCCTCTCCACAGCTCCGCTCACTTACTCACGCACTTCACACACTCTGCTGAAAATATTGAGGGGAAAAAAAGGAGAGTTTTAAAAGATTTTCACAAAGCACAATGCACACCACCCCAGTGTCCTAACAGTTCTGCTCCCCTGTCAAAGCCTTCAGTGTTACCCTTGGGTCACTTTTAATATGCTGCTTCCTTAGTTAGTGGGCCAGGAGAAAGAACAGACTAAAAGACAGAACACATGGAAAACATGTCTTAAGTTTCCACCATGTCCCAAACACTGTATCGTAAGCTCAGATATAAAACATGAAACGGAAACTCTTGGGGCAGCTTTCCTGCTCTGCTACATTTTGGTATCAATCACACAGAGAGCAAAAGGCTATTCTCTACTTACAGTGTTTCCAATGACATGTGATTAAAAATGGATGAAGGGTTAGCTTTGGTGGTGCAGTGATAAAAAGCATTTTGTGGGGTTACAGTGCAGGCAGCATTGTTAATGGATGTAATTTGCCTTGCCTTTTAAAAAATACTTTTTACTTTCACAGTACCGCTCTGTTTTTAAAAAAAAAAAATCTAAAATAGAAAGGGCAATCTTAAAAATTATTTTTGTTCTGGCCCACATGGCAAACAACAGATGGATAAGTGAGGATTCCAAGAAGAGACGGTTATGCTATCCTTGAAGGAAAAGAAGCCAAATTTTTGGCTATCATTTGGGATTGTCCTTTCAGTGTATAGAAACCAAATCATGTAACCCTGAGAAGTTTATAGCACCATTACCACCCTCAGTAGATACTACCCAAATCCCTTTATCTTTGAGCAATTTTTTTTAAGTCTTTAAATATACAGCATGGATCATTTGGTAATTTGTCTTTCTTAAGGAGAATGAGTCATACCAGACATAAAAATCCAAGAGCCTGTGTAACCTGACCTCCTTTGCCAGCATGCATTGCTCCTCCATTGGTTTTTGGTTTCTCTGATGCATGCTGAGCCCTGTGTGTTTCCCGGCAGTGAGCCCCTGGGCGGCCCTAACGCTGCCCTTGGGGAGGCCGCAGCAATCCCAGCTCAAGACCACTAATTGATGTGGTGCTTGCTGGGAGATGGTGTCAAGCAGGATCAGTCTCAGGATTAATAGCCTGTGTCTGTCTGTTAATGTTTATACACTGCCCTGTTCCTAGAAAGCTGGGGACCTCCCACAGGATAGAACACAATCTGCAGCTGGAGGAGGGGAGGTTGGAATTCGGGATACAACTCATGCTGATGACCTGAGACAGCCGAGTCAAACCCTGAGAGGAAACCCAAGCTCAGGCCCCAGCCATGCCACCTTCTTGGAAAAGCTGGGAGCATCTGAGGAGACCTGATGTGTCTCCTAAAATAGAAGGATTTGACCTGGTGTAGATCAGAAGCTATATGGCCTAGCTACAGAGCAATGAAAGAATAATGAATTATCCAATGGCATGCATGACTGGAAATACTTTTACATCCGTGTTTCCATCCTCACAGATTTCTTCTTCTGTTCCTGGGGTTTTATGGCCAGACATAAAGACGGTGGTCATTTGGGCTCAGGGTTAGAGAAGTCTTCCTAGGTTGAACAAATACTCTGCTAGTGTACCTTGGATGTGAGATGCTGGAATTCTGAGTTTGTTTGTTTTTTTTTTTTTTTTTTTAAAGGGGGGAGAGGGGTTGGAAATGTCTATAGAGTAGAATTCTGTGAAAACAGAGAATGTGTTTTTGTTTGACCCTGTCGTGATTTGTATCCTAACAAATGTGTTTGTCTGTCTGTTTTTTCCATTTAAAAGAAGCCATAGAGAGCAGAACTGGCTTGTTGCTGCCTGTCTCTGAAGAGGAGTTACCTGGGGCTCAAATGACAGAGCCAGCAAGTGTGATATGATAGAATGAGAGGCATGCTGTAGTCCGATTTAGAAATAGACCATCTGCCTTGTCCACAAAATCCAACAAAGAATAAAATTCTATTCTTGTGCAGATAGATGCGGATTGCAGAGGAATTCCTGCTTGGTTCGAACTTCAGAGAATATAGATTCCTTAAAATACATGAAGTATCAAGCCAGTGGTTAGAACCCATTTTTGGTTTTCACTGTATGTATTTGTGTCAATGTTTTGAATTTTGATGAAGGATTGAGCAGGCCGTGGGCTAGAGAGATGGGCTCAAAGGTCAGGAGCACTTGTTGCTCTTGCAGAGGACCCTCCGTCAGGTTCCCAGCGTCCTCCCAGTGCCTCATCCCTCTCTGTAACTCCAGTTCCAGGAGATCTAAGACCTGTTTCTGACCCGCATGGGAACCAGGCACTCATATGCTGCACAGACATATGCACAGGCAAAACACTCACACATAGTAAAACACTCAGAAATGTGAATGTAAGAAGAAAGTGGGATTACATAAGAGAAAACTTTAGCCAGGCGTGGTGGCGCACGCCTTTAATCCCAGCACTTGGGAGGCAGAGGTAGGTGGATCGCTGTGAGTTCAAGGCCAGCCTGGTCTACAAAGTGAGTCCAGGACAGCCAAGGCTACACAGAGAAACCCTGTCTTGGAATACCAAAAAAAGAAAAGAAAGAAAGAAAAGAGAGAGAGAAAAAAAAAAAAAACTTTAAAATATTCCATCAAGAAAATTCTTGGAAGTTTCATCCAGGTTGCTCTTACCAAACACTGGGCCTTCTTATTGCTTAGTCTCACAAACAACATACAAGCAGTCTAGCTTGACTACTTACCCTTGTGTCATATCGTTGCTAGCTCTCATGTCAGGTAGTCTAATAGCTTCATACTTATGTCTTCCCATTTAATCTTCAGCTACCTGGTACCCAGCAGCATTGAGCGTCATCTCTTGTGTTTACTTGGCTCTCTGCCCTCCTTCTCTTAAATGTTTGTTCTTATCTTTTGCCCGTTTCTGGTTGATTTTCCTTCTCACTGTTGAGTTTCGATATCCCAGATATTAGTTCTTTATCAGATATAGACAACATGTTACACTTCATAATTTGCATCTAGATCTGTTTCACATAGGCAAAAGTTAACTTTGATAAAGACCAATTTTTGCGTTTTAGTTTGACAGACAGTAGACTAAAATAGATCTCAAAGATTTTCTTCTTGTTGGTTTATGGTTTGTTTAGGGTTTTGTTTTTTTTTTTTTTTTTTTCATCAGTTTCTAAGATGTATCAAAGGACTCGCTATTTTAGAAAGGTTTATTTGTATTTTATGTGTATGAGTCTTTTGCCTTCAGGAACTCCTCGAACTAGTGAGCTACCTACCACATGGGTGCTTAGAACTGCACCTGGATGCTTTGCAAAAGCAGAAAATGTCCTTAGTCTCTTAGTCATCTCTTTAGCCCCAAGAGACTGGCTTTTAAGAGTCAAGACGTGAGAAAAGAGAGGGAGCAGATCATAAGTACTGTGAGGTACCGGCCCTGCTAGCTTTATAGCCAAACGTTGGGGTGGAATGCAGAGTCCTATAGAAGAGTTAGGGGCTAGAAGGATCTGAAAGGGACAGGAGCTCCACAAGGAGACCAATGGAACCGACGTATCTGGGCCCCCTCTGTGGTGAGGGGTGCTGCAGAGACTGATGTACCAACCAAGGACCATGCATGGTGAGGATCTAGACCCCTGCTCAGATGTAGAGGACAGGCAGCACAATCTCCTTGTGTATCCCATAATATGGGGAGTAGGGGCTACCTCTGACATGGACTCTGGTGCCCACTGGTGGATCACTTCCCACTGGCGGGGTGGCCTTGCCAGGCCACAGAGGAAGAGGATGCAGGCAGTCCAGATGAGACTTGATAGGCTGAGGTCAGATGGTAGGGCAGGAGAGCTCCCCTCTCTGAGGACTAGGGGATGGGAGAGGGAGAAGATGTGAGAGGGGGCTACAGTCAGGACATAAAGTGAACAAATTAAAAATAATCTTTTAAAAAAGAATAAACTATCCATCCTTCAAAACAAAAATTAGATAAAATCAGTGGGGTATCTGGCGCATACAGGTTTCCATAGAGGATCTCACAATTCTCCAGGCTGATCTGTCTCAGCTGCTGAGAAATTAGCAACTAGCTGTTTTGAGTAAACAGAGAAGGGTCATTTGTGTAAGATGGAATCTTCTAAGGGCTGATTGTCTGGCTTGTAAATAAACTTGTGCTCTTGCCTCTGAACTTGGTGGCCAACCTCTTTCTTGGTACTGGCAACGATTTTAATAAAGAAGGCACATGGAAATTTTATTCTGATTAAGTTAGGATTTTTTAAAAATTGCAAGACTTCAGAACAGAAGTCAAAATGGGTGAGAACTGGGTTTTTTAAATCTGAAGTTTAGTTTATTAAACTAGTATTAAATTGTAGAGACATATGAAATACCCCCACACACACAGAAGGAAATTCTGCTTTAAAAAACATATAAGGACATGCATTCTACCTGTTCTATATGGAGTTACACACACACACACACACACACACACACACACACACACATATATATATATATATATATATATATATATATATATATTCTATAGCGACTTTATCTAAATTCAATTCCTAGAACCATTAATGTGAAATCTTCTCACTTTTAAATAAGCCAGGGTTTTGTCTGAACTTTGAACCCTACAGGTAAGTTTCTCTTACCTGAAATGCTTGGCACCAGATACAAGATTCCAACTATTTTGAATATGTTTTTAATATTTGCATATACATGAGTTTTCTTAAGAATAGGACCCATGTTCAAACACAAAATTCACTGTGTTTCATATATACCTTGGGCATAGTGCCCCGACGTCATTTTATACAATATCTTAAATAGTTGTCCGCATGAGACAGCTTCACAGTGCGACAGCCTCTACTTGTGGTATCATGTTCCCATTCAGGGATGGTCAGATTTTGGAGGCTTTAGGGTTTCAGGATCCTATACTGGGGGCGGGGGGAGGGGGGAGCAAGGCCCTGTGTAACACTAACAATCCAGCTGTGGCGATGCACACCTTTAACCCCAGCACTCCCAAGGCAGAAGCAGCAGATCTGTGAGTTCAAGGCCAGCCTGGCCTACAAAATGAGTTTCAGGCCAGCCAAGGTAAACAAAACAAAAACCAAACAAAAACAATGTGGCAGCTGTCGCTCATGCTTTTATTCATTTACCATCTTATTCCTTTACCACAGTATTCTTTTTTTTTTTTTTCACCACTTGTACATAAAACTGTAAATTTTCTCCCTATTTCTCCTGTAGAACTCATCAATAGTACCTTTAGACCTGTGCCCAGATGAATCTCATCATGCCAGAGTTGCTGCAGATACATGTGTGTGAGTGCGTGTGTCTGTGTGTGTGTGTCTGTGTCTGTGTCTGTGTGTGTGTGTGTGCATGCGTGTGTCTGTGGGTCTATGTGTGTGTGTCTGTGTGTCTGTGTGTGTGTGTCTGTGTCTGTGTGTGTCTGTGTGTGTGTGTGTGTGTGTGCATGCGTGTGTCTGCGGGTCTATGTGTGTGTGTCTGTGTGTGTCTGCGTGTGTGTGTCTGTGTCTGTGTGTGTCTGTGTGTGTGTGTGTGTGCATGCGTGTGTCTGTGGGTCTATGTGTGTGTGTCTGTGTGTATGTGTGTTTGGTTCTAGACAAGGACCGAAAGCATTTCTGAGCTGGTCCCAGACAGAAAACCTAGCGCATGAATGTTCAGGGTGAGAATCCAGGTGGAAGGTGGGAAGCATCATCTCTCTCCCCTGTTGCTGGGGTGATGAGAAAGATGGGTAAGACTGTGCATGTGTACATGGCAGGTCACCGTTAGCAGTATCTGATAGGACCAGTAGTAGGCTCCCCAAGAGCCACAGGTGTCCCTGTGCTGGGCCTCAAAGCCAGGACCTCCCACAATGCTCAGCCTCCAGCATTGGGTCTGTTTGTCATGAGTTGTATGGGTTAGCCAGTTGGTATTCTGGAGGGAGCAGTGAACTTACCGACAGCAAATAAGTTATCTTTCAAGTTTGGCTTAGCAATTGTTTATAATGCTTATGTTGTCAAACTTAGCCAGAAATGTTTTTAGCTAAACTAACCCAATGCCAAGACTAAATATTTTTTAAATAGTTTTTTTAAACTGCAAACTAGCCCAAGCTTGAGCAAGGCTGAAGTCCAGCTGATTTGGCACATGATGCCCCAGAAGATGCCCTGCTTTTGGTTATCTGATGGTGTAGGGCTCTTACCACATGCTAGGGAGATTACAAGATAAAAAGAATTCTTTTCACAGACCTGTCATTATACTTAGATTTTAATTTTTCAAAGTAAAATCTGTTGGTTTCAGATATTTGGGATTATTTTTTTCTTTAAAGTATTTTTCCACTGCTTTGCAATGTTTTTGTGACATTACTTTGTCTCATTTTTTTTTTTTTTCCTTCTTTTCTTTCTCTTCCAGGGTCCCATTTCCCAGAGGAACCATTCATTTCAACAGCCAGGGAGAGTGCCTGGATGTTCAAAGTAAGGTCTCAATGTGATCTAGCTTGTAGATTCCTTGTTTGTGAATTACATTGCAGTGACTGGTGCTAGTGCCTAAATGACCACCTTGGTTTCGAAATTCCACTGCATGGCTCCAGCCAGTGTTTGCATAAGTGTACTCCACAGGGGCACTGCTCTTCAAAGGACGCCCTCCTTCTTAGGTGTATTAAGAGGAAAAGTCCTCTGAAACACAGTCAAGCCAATTACAGTTTAATTTGGGAGATTTACTAGTGGTCATTGAAGGAAGAAATATCAGGATATGGTCAAAATAATCCTGTGGCGTTTCTAGTTATTTTTAAATAAGTAGAGCTTGCTTTGTTATTGTTAAGAATATAAAGTGGACCTTCAGGAAGGAGGGAGGGATGGAAGGGTAGAATAGATGGGGCAGAGAGAGAAGGAAGGGAGGAAGAGGGAAAAAGAGAAATGGAGGGAGAGAGGGAGAGTGAGGATAGTGGAACATATCAGGCACATATCATGACAAAGGCAAAGCCCCTGAAAGCCCCTTTTGGTTTCCAGTTAATGATTTGTTTGAGACAGGATCATTTTGGCCTTGTGCTGTTTCCCACTGGTACCCCACATCTCTGCCCTATGATGCCTTCGGAGTTCACCTCCAGGGGCTTCCTAGAACAAAGGAACAATTAACCAAAATCCCACCAGATGGCAGTATTTGGAGAGCCATTCGGAGAGATTTCAGAGCTATGTGCGCTGCCGGCCATTGCTTGCGTAGGGACTGGTCTCAGGGAGTGTCAGGTCCCACAGTGCATCAAAGGTGTTTTCTTTTCCTCCATAATATTCAAAAATGTTTAGAAAGACATATGTGTGGTTGTATGTCTTGCTTTCTTCTTCTGTCTTAACTTCTAGAATGCTAAATTTAGAAACCTCGTCTTCAACTAGTTTTCTAAAAGGTATTGGCACGTGTTAAGGCTCAGATCTGTGGATAATTCTCCAACAGACATTGGTGCGCATTCAGGTCTCAAAGCTGTGGGTATGGTCGCTTTTATCCTTCGTTGAGAAAAATGCTAGGGGTGATGGATATTGTTAAAAGCAAAGAACCTTGATGCTCCTTCCCTCTGGTCAGTTGCTAGGAAGTCACCTTGTGGTGAGGGTAAGGGAACTTAGCTTGTACTGAATTGTCGTCTGTACTGGCTCGGGATGATTACAGTCATCAGAGGGGATGAGCAAGGCCTTCTCTTTCACTCTAGTGAGTGTTACCTGGGAACCCAGAACAGGCGTTAGGGCAGAGTAGGGTAAAAAATAAAGTAAACAAACCAACAAACAAACAAAACAAAAACAAACAACAACAAAAAAAAAAAAAACCAGCTGAACGCAGTTGGCCAAGGAAGGACCAAGAAGCAGCCTCCTGGGCTTCCCACGTATCCATAGGCAGCCATGCCTGGGAAGGTACAGGAAGCCTTGTGGAGGTGAATCTTGTGTTATTGGCCCCTATGCTGACTGGGAGCGCTTCTGTCTGGTCTGCCTCGGGTAATCCTGATTAACTACCAGTACCCAGAGTAAGGACCAACTGGCCCCATATTTGCCTTCAAAACTGCCTCTCTGTTGATGGTAAGTCATGTCATCACTGTACATCCCTCACTGGCATGGTTGAAGACAGAGTAGGAAAAGGTGAGCCATTGTCTAAATAGACTGTATCTCTTTATAACTCTTCTATCTGCTATGGAACAAATACTTTTTTTAAAATTTGCTTTCTTCATTTTCATACAAGTGGGATATAGAGATAGCTTGTTCAGGAAAGTCCCCGCCTCAGGCATGAGGCCCTGAGTTTGAGGCCTAGTACCCAAGTTATTAAAAAAAAAAAAAAAAAAAAAAAAAAAGGACTGCAGTGGTGACTCAAAAATTAAGAGCACATGTTCTTGCAGAGAAACCAGGTTTGTTCCCTGGCATCCACGTGGTGGCTCACAACCGCCCCTAACTCCAGTTCCAAGGGATCCAATGCCCCCTTCTGACCACGGACACTGGGCACACATGTGCTGCACAAACATACATGCAGGCAAAATGCTCATACACAAAATGAAATAAGTAAATGTTTTTAAATTAAAAAGAAAAACCTCATCAATAATAAAAAAAAAAAAAAAGACCAAAACCCAAGTTTTGTCAGCTCAGCGGTGAGGAGGCGGGTACAGGTGGGTACAGGTGGGTTGCTAGGATTCATCAACCTGTCAGCCTTGGCGACCTGGCAAGCTCTAAGCCAATGAGGGGCCCTGTCTCAAAGATGGACAGACGAGGAGAAGCTTTTGAGAAACAATATCCCAGGTTGACCCCACAGGCAGGCATACCTGCACACATGCACACTGCCCTCCTGCCCCCACATTGTCTCCCGCCCCTCCCCTCCTGTTGCTATTTTGGTCCTCTTAGTTACATGTCTTTTTTCATGTCATAGGCACATAAATGGTTCAATGTATCTGTATAAAAATCTAGGATAATACAGTATTTGTTTTTGTAAGGTGGACCTAATTTGCTTAATATGATTATATCCAGTGCCATCCATTTTCCTACAAACTACATACCTAGCTTTGTCTGTCTGTCTGTCTTCCTTTCTTTCTTTCTTTCTTCTTCGTTGTTGTTGTTGTTTGTTTTGTTTTGTTTTTTTGAGACAGGGTTTCTCTGTGTAGCCCTGGGTGTCCTGGACTTGCTTTGTAGACCAGGCCAGTCTCAAACTCGCAGAAATCCACCTGTGTCTACCTCCCTGAGTGCTGGGATCACAGGAGTGTGCCACCGCGCCCGGCTAGCTTTGTCTTTCTTTATAGCTAAAAGAATGCCATTGCGTATATGAACCATTCATTAGCTCCGCTTGCTCTCTTACACTGGTTTGTTTCTATAGCCTACCTGTTGTGGATACTACAGCAGTAAGCTCTGGAGTGCAAGTGTCCCACGATCTGTGGACTTGAGTCCTTCAGGTAGATGTCCAGGAGTAAGAGCAGCTCTATCCTGTGATAGATGTAAGTCTCAAGAAGCCGCCAGCTTCTCTAGCAGCTGCACTAGTTGCAATCCATCCATCAGCGCGCTAAGGGTTCGCTGTTGTCCACATCTCAACCAGCGTTATCTGTGCCGAGTGACCGGCATCCTGACTGGGGTGAGACGGAATCTCACATTTGCATTTCTCTGCTGGCTACTAAGTTGAAAATGTTGTTCATGTTTATTGGCTACTTGTATTTCCTCTTTTAGCAACAGCGTTATTTTCTTAGCTCATTGTTGGTTGTGTCATTCGCTTTCTTGTTGTTTAGTTTTTTTCAGTTCTTTGTATGTTCTGGATATTAATCTTCTGCCAGCTGTGTAACTGGCAGGGCTCTGGGAAGATGGCTCGGTGGGGAAAGTACTTGCTGCACACTGTGAGGTCTTGGGTTCAGATGCCCAGTATCCACTTAAAAAGCAGGCAAGATGGTACACACCTGTCATCCCAGCGCTGGTAGGCGGACGCAGGAGCATCCCTCAGGGGCAAACAGACTAACCAATCAGTGAGGACCTCCAGGATCATTGGCAACCAGGCTACCCAATCAGCGGAGAGCTCCAGGTTGCGATACTGCCTCAAAAAAATAAGGTGGAGAGCGATAGAGGAAGACATTTGATGTCAGCCTGGCCTCCACCCGCGCACACACAGGCGTGCATACGGTGTATACATACCATAGGTACACATAATAGCATACATAAATGAAAATGAAAAGTCCATATAACTGGTGAAAAATTTCTCCCACTCTGCAAGCTGTCTCTTCATTCCGTTAAAGGTTCCTCTGTTGCATAGAAACAGTCTAATTTTATAAGGTCCCATTCGTCCGTTTTCAGCCTTACTTGCTGAACAACCAGAATGTCCGTCAGAAAGTCCTTGCCTATGCCTACATCTTGATGTCCTTGGTTGAGTCTTATCTGTCAGCTTTATCAGTTTCCCAGGAACAGAATTCTGACTATTTCTATAATTTTAAATCTAGTTTAACATGTTTTTACCATATGAAATAGTTTTCAAGCATACACAGTTTGAGGCTATCATTTTTCCATTTTAAAATTTAAAAAGGCAAGTTTATTATAAAGAGTCATTAATATATTAGTAATATTCTTTTGACATATATAACATTTACATATGAGTAACAATGTCCTTACTGCATATTTATCATGTGCCTAATGTAAATGACATATTTAAAGTTTCTTTTTTTTTTAAGATTTATTTATTACATATACAGTGTTCTGCTTGCCTGTACACCTGCACACTGGAAGAGGGCATTAAATCTCATTATAAATGGTTGTGAGCCACCATGTGGTTGTGGGACTTGAACTCAGGACCTCTGGAAGAACAGACAGTGCTCTTAACCACTGAGCCATCTCTCCAGCCCTTAAAGTTTCAATCTAGCAAAAAATGACATCTATCTTAAAATTTGCCTTTAATAGAGCTAAAGATATATACATAAATGATTATATTAAAATGTAGAAAATGAGCCAGGCAGTGGTGGCATATGCCTTTAATGCCAGCACTTGGGAGGCAGAGGCAAGTGGATCTCTGTGAGTTCGAGGCCAGCCTGGACTACAAAGTGAGTCCAGGACAGCCAAGGCTACACAGAGAAACCCTGTCTCGAAAAACCAAAAAAACAAACAAGCAAGGTGAACAATGGAACCTTAGCACATGCTATCTGGTGGAGCAGAGAATCTTACACAAACAAAGAAAACCCTGGGGCTGGCGAGATAACAGGTAAAGCACTTCCCTTGCAAGCCTGAGGACTTGACCTTGATGCCCAGAACCCACATTAAAAAGGTGGACTTGGTAATGCACGCTTAAAACCTCTGCTGGAGAGGTGAAGACGGATGGGTTGTGAGGGCGTCCTGGCCAGTCAACCTACCCAATTGATGCGTTGTTCCAAGTCAGTAAGAAACCCCATTGCAAACAAAACAAAATGGTGGATACCACCCAAGGAGTGACATCCAAGGCTGTCCTCTAGCCTACACACACACACACACACACAAACACACACACACACACACACACACACACACACACACACCGGAGAGAGGAAAGGGAGTGGAAGACGAGGGATGGAGGGAAGGAGAGGGAAGAGAGAGAGAACAGGAACATATAAGCGTATGAAGTAGGCCAGCTTGTATTGCAGAGGGCGGGCGGGACTGAGTAAGGGGGAGTTCCTTGGAATAAGGGGTCTCCACACTCCTTTGGAGTCACTGATGTGAGCGGTGAGCACCTTGGTGAGAGTAGTGGAAAAAGGGTCACCAAGATCTACGGTCGCGGCCCTGCTGGGCTGATGACTGCCTAAGGATTGCGGTGTTTTGTGTTTTATACAGCAGGGAAAAAAGAGAGAGAGAGATGGCTCCTTTTTGAGACCAGTATTTGTGACTGAGGAGAGCTGGGTGACTTGCTTAGAGCCTGAGGGTGGGCACCTGCTGATTCCGCTCTGGTTGTCCTGTGCTCACTGCTTTCGGTCTGCCTCATCTGTACCATTAGTTAATTAGAACCGCAAGCAGAAGAAACCTAAGCAATCAAAGCATGCTTTACCCATCTCGTACAATAGTAAATTATTTTAAGTTTTTGTTTGTTTGTTTGTTTGTTTTTTAAAGACAGAGTTTCTCTGTGTATCTCTGGCTAGCCTAGATATCTCTCCCTCTCTCTCTCTCTCTCTCTCTCTCTCTCTCTCTCTCTCTCTCTCTCTCTCTCTCTCTAGACCAGGCTGGTCTTGAATTTAGAAAAATCCACCTGCCTCTGCTTCCTGAGTGCTGGGACTAAAGTCATGTGCCACCACCACCCAGCTTTTATTTAAAAATTTAAAGACTAGTAACAGATGAGTTTTGGGAAATGATGGAAAGTTGGGACACATTCTTAGATTTACTACTTATGCCTAGGACTCAGGAAAATAGTTCACTTTTACCAAGCCCCACACTCCTCATCTTCACAATAGAGGCATAATACATCCTGATTTTGCTGAGAGGTTACTTAAAAGTAACTTGTGTCCTGGATATGTCATGGATATTCCAAAAAATCTTTGATCTCCTCTTCCTTTCTACATCTGCTAAGATCTCCAGAGGGTCCGTTTTGTTGGTTAGTGAGTTTGCCTTGTGAGTCTCACAAGAAACAAATGCTGGGCTGAGAGTACAGGCATAGAAGTCTCTGGAACTGAGCTTTGTGGGTTTTGTTGCTGGCTTAGTTAATTTCACCTAAGTAGAGAGGAGTCTCTGTTCACAATTTCTCACTCTCCTTTTCTTTCTTTTCTTTTCTTTTTTTGATTTTTTTGAGACAGGGTTTCTCTGTGTAGCCTTGGCTCTCCTGGATTCACTTTGTAGACCAGGCTGAGCTACACCTGCCTCTGCCTCCCAAGAGCTCTGTGTGTGTGTGTGTGTGTGTGTGTGTGTGGCGCATGTGCGTGCACGGGGAGGAACTTATGCTATACCTGGGGAGAAATGCAGTTTCTATGTTAAGAGATCTGGGCTAGTAGAACAAAACTTACAGGACTTAAGGATCTCTGGCGAGATCTTCAAGCCCACTCTGCCCTGGGTACCTCTACACCTTGGTACTCAAATGTTCTGGTAGCTTGGGCTTCCTCCTGGCCCGCAGTTTCATCAATTTCTAAAACAGCAAGTAAGCAGCATTGCCAAAGTCACTGCCAACCAAATTCTGGTTCGATACCCACCATCCCAAACCTACAGGCTGATGGCTATAATAAAATATATAAAATGAAAACAGGGAGCCGTGGGACTCGGGGAAGAAGGCGTGGAGCAAAAGTGGGGGTGGGGTCAAGGCCTGTCCAACCCCAGAAATCTCATCCTGAGATCAGCAAGAGTAGGAGGAGTTCTCCCCAAAAACCATGTGTCCCTGCACCCCCACTTTTGGCCCCCATCCCATTCCCACCTCACCCCATGCCCGCCAGGAGGTCATATAGCCCACTACAGCCCCTACCCCCTGCAAAAGGCTTAAGTAGCCTTCATTCTCCCATTAAACTGAGAGTCTGTTCTCAGGGCTCACAGCCACCTGAGGTCTCTTCCCAGTTGTCCCACCTCCCTTCCCCTCTCACATCTTGCTGGTCACAATTGAGGGGCCAATCACGCTGCAATGAGCAGGGAAATGGAGCCTGAATAACAACCAAACCGCAGCCACATCCTCAAAGAAAAAAATGGCTCTCTCTCCTTTTCTTCTGTAGTTTAGATCGCGTGTTCTGTGAGCATGTTGGCAGGACTGAAGAATTCATTCATCCTCTCGGATTTACTGTAAAATGACTTGTCAAATAATTTTAGAAGGATCAAGGACTAAATAAAGACAATGTAGTTAAATGATGGTAAGCACAAATGTGCTTCATGCTCTTGTATATTTCCCCTCTTTATTTTGGGATATTTAAAAGCTCCCAGACCTTTTTTTTTTTTTTTTTTTTTTTTTTTTAAGAACTGTTGGTTAAATAGTAATAGACTATTTATTATCTCTCAATCTCTGTGCAGGGACTAAAGGACACACTTGGGGGTTGTCAGGATTTCAGAACTCATGAAGCCTTGGAGGAGATGATTATGAGACAGGTGGTCCCATTTCCAGCTGCTGAGGGCTGGGGTAGAAGTGTAGGACACTATGAGTGCCCTTAACAGAGGCAACTTAGCCCAAGCTTGTATGGCAAGATTAGACAAGGCTTCCAAACTCAGTGACATCCAACTTCAGTCCAAAGAGACAGGAGGGCTTTCCAGGTATGCGCGGACATTGGAGAAAGAGAATGTAGGTAGAAAAAGCATCAACTTCAGAGGATATGGAAAGAACATAAGAGAACTGTGAAACATGTGGCTGCAGTGGGAAGGACTGACTGGGGACAGGGCTGAGAAGGCAGAGCAGGCACAGAGAGGTGAAGGGAGATCTATCTCAGATCTGCCCCTCTGGCAGCTCAGGGGCAAACCGGATCATGGAGTAACGCAAGAAAAAGCAGAGAAACCCAGGTGAAAGTTAGTGAGCCCCTGGCAATGCTGCCTGCCTGGAGCAGAAGAAATGGGTGTGAAATAGGATTCTGCAAGGCAGACATCAACGAGTCATTTACATAGCAAGTTCATATTGTCTAATTTAAGAAAGGTGTCATTTATGTGCATCAGTAGGGTCGGCCATGCCATGGCCCCCATGTGGAAGTCAGAGAAAAACGTGTGGGTGTTGGATTTCTTTTACCATCTGAGTTCCAAGGACCAAACTCAGGACTTCAGTCTTGGCTGTAAGAGTGTTTATCTGCTGAGCCACCTCACTGGCCCAGCAATCGTAAAAAGTTCAGATGATGCCTGGTGGCAGCAGTTGCACAATGTGAATCTATCTACCGTTACAAACTGTATACCTAAGAAGTGATTAATATGGCAAAATATTATAATATAGGATATATATATATATACATGTATATATTGATAAGATAGATAGATGATAGATTGATCAATCAATAGAAGATAGATAGATAGATAGATAGACATGATAGATGGGTGGGTAGATAAATAGACAGATGGTGATGATACATACATATATACAATTTTAGAGAAAGGCAGAATAAGACAGGAAGGAAGACTGGTGATGATTAGTTATAATCAAAGAAAGACCACAGCCAGCTTTGGATCATGAAAGCCAAGGAAAGCAAGCTTTGCAACAATGAACACAGGGTAGGTAAGTTTAATGGTTCTCTGGGGCTAAGTAAGACTGTGCTTAAAGGTGTTTATTGGTTTGACAGCAAAGAGATTGTGCTAAGTAATATTTTAATCCCAGATGCAAGAAATTGAGGGGGGTGGGGGATGGGGGAGAGAGCAAGCTACAGAGGGTACAGGACTCAGGGAATTATGCAGAAAACGAGGCAGAAAGATTGTAAGAGCCAGAAGAGATGGATGACACCAAGGACAGTGTCTTCCAGACACAACAGGACTGACGCACATGTGAACTCACAGACTGACACACAAAACAGGCACAAGTTTGAGCTAGATGTGTGGATGCAGGCTCCCACTCCTGTCTCAGTTGACAGTCACTTGCAAAGGAAAATAATATTTTGCTCCAATGGAATCTCATCATGTAGGATCTATTCACCGCACTTACAGGTGGGCTCCTCGCCCAGCATTAGATGACCAACACAAAATGAATTCAATGACCTTTTTGTAGACTTTTTGTCTCATATTTCTTTGTTTAGGCATTGTTTTGTCTTATTGGCCTTTTGCCTGCACATCATAGTTTCCCATCTTGTGTTTTCCCTGGTGTGCACGCGTGCATGTGTGTATGTGTGCGTGAGTGTGTGTGTGTGTGTGTGTGTGTGTGTGTTTCTTTAGTCTTTTACTTTTTTAATCCTGGTTTGTTTTGGTTTTGTTTGTTTGTTTGCCCGCTTACTTCTGAGGGGGGTTGAGTTGGATGCCTGGGGAGGTAGGAATGAGCTAGGATGAGCTGGGGGAGGGAAGCCCTAATTAGAATATATTGGTTTGTTTTTTTTTTTTCATTAAAAAAAAAAAAAGAACAGTGGTTCGCAACCTTTCTAATGTTTAGACCCTTTAATACAGTTTTTCATCTTCGCCAGGTGTGGTGGCACACGCCTGTAATCCCAGCACTCGGGAGGCAGAGGCAGGCAGATCGTTGTGAGTTCGAGGCCAGCCTGTTCTACAAAGTGAGTCCAGGACAGCCAAGGCTACACAGAGAGACCTTGTCTTGAAAATCCAGAAAAACAAAAGTTGTAGATCTGGTCACCGAAAGAGCAAGAGGAGAAACAGTGGGATGGCTGCCCTCTGGTGTTGTAGTTGTCGAGGCTGGAAACTTCGGGCTGTTCTAGTGCCTTGAGTAGCTTGTGTGAAGTCGGAGGAGGAGAAGGTGGTGCATGCTGGGAGAAGGTGGATATGGGGACAAAGGGGAATTCAGAAGGCCTGAGATGTCCTGCTGACAGGCCACTGACAAGGGAACAGTGCACCGCAAGGCACTAGCTTTAGAGTCCAACATCAATCATGCTGTTCTTCTGGGCAGGTGGTTTCCCCAGCTGGGCTCAGCAGTCCCCTTGAGAAACACACACCTAGCAGATGCAAACTTTATAGATGCTTCTCCATGGAGAGACGTGGGTTCCACTCATACATGGAATTAAAGCCGCCTCATACTATATAACTTTTTAAAGACATTGTTAAGAGCAAACTAACTAGTTAAAGAATTTCTAATTATTTAGATTATAATGAGATTAACCATGGGGATTGGAACTAATTTACCTGGGTCCTGTGTTGAGGTTTACTGAGATTACTGAGAACTGTCCTCACACATCTTGAAAGCCAGGCATGCTAATGAATGTTTTGTAACCTTGGCACTCAGAAGCTGGGGCAGGAAGATTAGGGTTGTGAAGCCAGCTTTAGCTACATAGCACAACCCAATTTCGTCATAACCAGAAACTGGGGCTGGAGGGATGGCTCAGGGTTGAAGAGCACTTGCTGCTCTGGCAAAGGGCCCGAGTCTGGTTCCCAGCACCCACGTGCAGTAGCTCACAACTGCCTATAACTCCCAGAGATCTAATATCCTCTTCTGGCTTTCTCAGGTACCTACACACACATGGTATGTGTACACAGAGACAAACAAAAAAAATTAAAGACAAGGGCTGTTGCTATAGCTCAGTGGTAGAGTACTTGTACAAGCTCGAGCAAGGCCCTGAGGTTAGCTCCCAGCACTGTAAAACAAAACAGTAACAAATTTCTCTTAATAGCTTCCTGTGTGGTTTGGTGCTGGGCTATGCCCTCCATTCACAAGTCTGTTTCCACTGGGCACTTATGGCCCAAAAGGCACCTGTTGCATTGCGTGTAGAATTAAATTTGTCAACTTCTCAGCAAACTTCCAGTGTTACATATGCCTTTATAAATTTTTCTTTTTTTTTTTTTTTTTTTTTTTTTTTTTTTTTTTTTTTTTGCATATAGAACCAGGATCTAGGTTAGCTATAGTCTAAAATCAGTGCCAGTGGCATATTATAGCAAGGTTCTCCCCCTAAGTGAATGGCAGTAGCAGAAAGAACACCATGTACATCTCACAAATTGGTGCCTGGAGTGGCTGCATCTGTCAAAAGCCCCATCCAAAAACCATGTCTCCTCCTTTCATCTTACTGCGCTTTCTGATGTTACTGTCCTGGTTTGAAAGCCAGCGAGAACGAATGAATCAATGAACAAATATGGTAAACTCTAACCCTAGGGCATTTGCTTTCCCTGCTGATACACCTAGGAATTCAAAGCAGAGCTGCTGATCTGCCTTGCTGTGGCAGACTGTGTTCCATGTCTGTGTTGTCTCTTCTGGTAGCCGCTGGCCATGCGTGGCCACTGAGGACACCAGATACAGCTGTGAAAGCTGGGAAGCATATTTTAGACCTCATTAAATGGTGATTAATTCAGTGTGATTCACATGTGACCAGTGGCTCCTATTTTAGACAGAAGCTATATAAGTGAGCGTGTGTGTGTGTCTGTGTGTGTGTGTGTGTGTGTGTGTGTGTGTGTGTGTGTGATTTCTCTTTGCTTTTGAGATATTCTTTTACTTAGTCTATATGCATAAGCTAAGCTGACTGACTGGTCAGTGCCCACAGACCTACCTGTCTCCAATCATAACGTGGGTCCTAGGAATCACACTCAGGTCCTTGTATTTCTGTAGCGAGAAACTTACTGACCAAGCTCCCTCCCTGACCACAGAAACAAGCTTAGATGGGACCAGAATTTTGAATATGGATTGTGAATAGTGCTCACTCAGGCAGCTTACTCTAGACTAATGGCCACACAAGTCTGGCCTGGTCCTACCATCAGCAAGAGACTGGTAGCAAACGGATTCTGGTTTGTGTTAAAGTGTATATCAGGGAGAGAGATGGGTTTGAGAACCAGTAGTTACAATGTCTCATCTTCATTTCTGCCTGAATACCAGAGTCCTTTGTACAAAAAGCAGAATGTGGGAGAACAAATTTTATTTGACGCCTACTGTGTACCAGCATTCTATTAGCTACTGGTTGTATGCTACCTCCGTGTTTCATTAACCCTTGCATGTCCTACGTGAAACTTTTTCATTGCTTTTAAGTAAGGAAATTGAGTTTCAAATAAGTTAGTGACTTTGCTGTTCCAGACAGGTCATTCGCGTAGTAAGGTACGTCCCATTCAGAACCAAGATTAGAACCCAGGAGAAATGAATCCATAATTCAGTGTTCTCTAACATGTAGAGGCAGGCAGCATCCTCAGCATGACGCTCATGCTTAGAGCTATGACCCCTAGCCTGGGACTGAAGGCGAGAAGAGAAAATACAGTACAGACAGTTCTGCATTCCTTCTCTCCCTGCGTCTCCTGTGTCTTCTCTTCTCTCTCCTTTCACTGCCACTTCAGTTGTTAGACGTTAGGTCTTCTTCACTGTGGTAGAAGATGCACAAGCGATCATTTTGTTAAGACTACTCGAGGAACAAAGTCATATTGCATCACCTGAATTTACATCTAGATGTTTAAATGTACTTATATATAGTACAATAAATAATATAGTATTGTCTGCTTTAATTAACACAAAGAATCTACTGATTCCTGCATTCCTCCCCAATGTGTCTTACAGACGATTTTTGTCTTCTGCATTTATAGTGTTTCAAATTTTTCACAAATAAAAATAATGTGGAAATGGAAGGCTGAAGAGATGAATCAGAGGTTAAAATCAACTGGCTGCTCTTCCAGAGAACCTGGGTTCTATTCCTAGTGCCTATAGGTGCCTCAAAACCCTGTAACTCCAGTTCTAAGGGCTCTAACACCCTCTTCTTGCTTCTAGGGGCATCAGGCATAGATGTGATGCACAGATACATATATGTACGTGTATATGTGTGTGTATACACACACACACACACACACACACACACACACACACACACACACGGCTTGATACATATTACATATCACTCCCCAGGAGCAAAACTAACAACAAAGACAGCAGAAGTCCATGAGTCAGTGCTAGCAAGCACAGTCAGAGGCATAGCAGAATAATAAGCCAGAATAGTAAGCCGGCATTCAAAGCAGGGCTTAGAATCCAGCTGACCAATAGCAAATCACAACAGCCTAGAATCAAGTCTTTCTGGGAGACGTTAGGCTCTTTTTAACCTTTATTGTATAAATCTTCTACAGCAGCTGGTTCTTTTTTTTTTTTTTTTTTTTTTTTTTTTTTTTTTTTTTTTTTAAAGATTTATTTATTATGTATACAATACTCTATCTGCATTAGATCACATAGATGGTTGTTAGCCATCATGTGGTTGTTGGGAATTGAACTCAGGACCTCTGGAAGAGCAGTCAGTGCGCTTAACCTCTGAGCCATCTCTCCATCCCCCGAGCAGGTGATTCTGTTGTTGTTGTTGTTGTTGTTTTGTTTGTTTGGTTGGTTTTGGGTTCTTTTTTGAGACAAGGTTTCTCTGTGTTAGCCTTGGCTGTCCTGAACTCACTTTGTAGACCAGGCTGGCCTCAAACTCACATTGATCCGCCTGCTTCTGCCTCCCGAGTGCTGTGATTAAAGGCATGTGCTACCACGCCTGGCCGCAGCAGCTGGTTCTTAACCTGACAGTTTGTGATTCTTGGGAAGTAGTGTCTTAACACTGAGGCACAGCTAATGTCAGAAGACAGACAGGGCATGAACGTGTTCATTTGAAGCTGAGTGCTATCTGAGGTAAGGGACATTGACCGTCTGTGTCATGTACAGTACAAGCAGCCAGGCAACCCTATCCTGAGCCTGTGCAGACTCTACAGAACTCAGAAAGAACAATGTAGCAAGTGCCCAGTGTCTGTAAGAACAATTAGGGCGTGCGTTCTATTACCATGGAGACTATTTCACTTGAAGAGTAAAAATAAGGCATGTGAAGAGTTTTTTAAATTAGAGGTAATATCCAATTAGGAAGTCCAGAATGTACACAGGGGGTGAATTCACAGGGAGCATGGGGACAGACAGGTCTCAACCCACCCAGGAGTATTATATAACCGTTCACAACCCACATGGTTATGATACATAACCGCTAACTTTGAAATGGACTCCACACAGCAAACAGCGCTAGGGTGGCTAAATGACGGCCTGTGTTGCTATAAACCGTGTGCACAGTGGCACACAGAACTTCCCATAATGCAACAGGAAAGAAGCAGCAAAATGCACAAGGTCTGACAACAGCTGAATGAGAACTGGAAGGAAAAGATAAACATAAAAATGGAGGTGACAAAAATGGAGGTAGTAGACATACAGGATGGGTAAGCTCAAGAGACTGGACCATTAGCATCCTCTTCCATGCTCGGTCTAGAGAGGAGCTTCCTTTGCTTTGCATAAAATATGAATTAAGTGCTTACAGCATTGTGCAATGACATCATCACTTCCAGCGAGGAGCCACAGATGTCTCTAATGATGTCTTGGAAAGAGACTATCCAACCACTTTGGGTTCCTGCTTAGGACAGCATAGTCCCCACACTATAAAGCAAAGCTTACCACATTCAGTAGCACTGATTTATTTAAAGGACTTGATATTTTCATTGTGCATTAAGATGTCAAAATTTGAGGCATAATTTTTAAATTGTAATCCTATTTTAAGAAAAATTATTTTGGGTTACATTGTTAGAAAGGGAGAGAAGAAAATTGTGGTTGGGAAAACTGGCATTGCTGGCACACACACACACACACAAAAAGGAATCATTTGCCTGACTGTGGCTTCACCGTGATTTTAACTGTTAGGAAAGTGGGATTATTTTATTATGGTCACAAAAGGCTTTGAGAATAGATTTTGAGTTCAGGCTGCCTTTGTAAAGTAGCAGGTAACAAGGAGAAATGACTTCCTGATATACATTGTTGGATTGGGAAAGCATGTAAATAATGAGAGAGAAGGAGAAGCCAGGCCAGGGTCTCACTGTGTGGAGTCCCGAGCATCAGACCCTTCTAAAGCTCGTATTCTAGGGCGTCGGCTAACTATCAAATGAAATGCAAGTCCCTTAGTAAAGCCACCAGGTCATACTGCAGCCTAGCCCAGTGTGGTGGCTCCTAGCTGTAATCCCAGCACTCAGCAGGCGGCAGCAGGCCGAGCCCTCAAGTCTGGAGCCAGCCTGGTCTACATACAGTGAGATCCAGTCTTAAAAAGAACAAAGCAAAAGACCAAACCACAGAAACACAGCTTTGCTTCTGCCTTCTGAGGATCTTCCTCTGCGTTTGATCTGCTCACACTACTGTGCACGTGTGTGGGAACGCCCCAGTGAGCCACCTTACTAAGTATAGCCGGCACATGTTAATAAGATTGAAGCAATTACTGAAAAATGAGGCATCATGGGGTACACAGAGACGTGAGGAGTGTGCGTTTGAGACCAGCTCCATAGCAGAACCCTGTCTCAAAACCCGACAAAATCATCAAGCAGAAACGAGTAGATTCATCACAGTTTTGGAAACATGGATAGAGACCAGAGACTGGCAAAGTTCCAGAAGATGGAGAGGTCACTGGGTTATATTTCTAGGTAAATAAAAAGAGCACAGGGCTGGGGAAGTGCCTCGAGGAATAAGACCGCTCACCGCTCTTGCAGAGGAGAGGACTCCAGTTCCTACAGGACACATCAGGAAGCTGACAACTTTCTGTAACTTCAGTTCCAGGAAACCTGTTGCCTTCTTCAGGGGTGCCACACTCACATAGTCCACACTCACACAGTGGACCAGACCCATGATATATAACATACAGACATGCAAGAGCGTGCACACACACACATGTGCACATGTACGCACACACATATGTACATAGTGGAGCAGATACATGGTATGCAACATACAGACATGCAAGAGTGTGCACACATGTGCACACATACATGCACACAGTGGAACAGACACACGATATACAACATATAGACGTGCAAGAGCATGCACAGACACACATGCACGTGCGCGCACACACACGCACATGACAGAAAACTATCAAGTGGAGGAAGAAAACAGGAATATAAAATTTAGGAGAGGCAGTTTTGGGTTTTTTTTGGTTTTGTTTTATTTCGTTGGTTGTTTGCTTTGTTGGTTTGTTCCAAGACGGGGTTTTAGGCTGGGGAGATGGCTCAGCCATTAAGGCTAGACTCACAATAAAGACAGCATTTCTCTGTGTCACCCTAGCCATCCTGGAACTCACTCTGTTGACCAGGCAGGCCTGACCTCTTACTTAAGAGATCTGACTGCCTCTGCCTCCTGAGTGCTGCAATTAAAAGCACACACCACCACCACCTGGCTAGAGAGGCAGTTGTAAGCACAGAAGAATTAGGCACAGGAATAGTGAAAAGCCATGAATTTCTGAAAATGGGTCAAGGGTAAGGTGGAACCGAATGAAAGAAGCTTCCCAGTCATGTTTTAACATGTGTTTTAACACATCACGGATACAAGGTTGTTCACATGCGTGAGTAGGTTGGAAGGACGGAGAACACAGAGGCTTCCTGTTGTTTCACCTCGCCACATTTCTGGTAATATGAATCTGCTGGAAACCGAGAGGCAGTTGGAAAAGAATTAGGCAAAGTTGACTGGGTAGATCATTTAACTGGACAATTTTGTAAAGAGCAAACATGACAAAGATGCGCACTATCTTCAGACATACTGAGGAAGAAATTAGAATCAAGGTTGTGGCTCAAAAGATGCCAGGGAAAATAGACCTAGTTTCTAATGTACTGATAGCTTGCCGCTTCTTTATCGGTGGCACTTTCTAGGAGGGCAGGATAATGCTTTTGTTAGGTAATTATGTAACGTGGGCAAATACGTTAGAGGGATGTGACAACTCAAACATGTCTTACTTGCGTTTACAGGTTGCACTACCACATATCACAGTATTTATATCATACCAAAGGTCCACCGAAGCCCATAGCAAAGATAAATAATATATTGTAGCCCAGGCTGGTTTTGAATTCACATCTCCCCTGCCTAAGTCCTTGGGATGCCAGGATTGCAGGGGAGTGCCACCATGTCAGTTAGTTATAACAATGTTTTTCAGTCAAAACTGTCCTATAACAAAGCATTGATGCTGAGTCTAGCACTCAGCCATATAGCTCTGAGTGACCTGACTTGTGATTTGGGATAGTACCCTGTCTCCCTGTAGCCCAGGCTGGCCTGGAACTTGTGCTAGCCCTCCTCCTCGCACTCCCTGAGATTACAGAGCTGTGCTTCTACCCCTGGCTCTGACCGACTCTTGGACTTGGGTCACTGTTAGGTCTTGTTCCATGTTATAAATGACCGTGGGATAAAATTAGAAGATGGGGAGAAATTGTCCCTTTGCTTGTGTGAAGGGAAAGGGAAGTCACAAGAAGCACGGTGGGTCTCAGGGGACACTAGGACATTGCTTTTACGTCTTTTTTAGGTACACTCAGTTTCCTGTCTTGGTATTATTAGCAAAGCTGTATTTCTTCTCTTAATCGGAATGCGTCCTCTGTGGAGTATTTGTTCAGGGCATGACATAAGCACGGATCTGCAGCTGTTTCATAACCACTGTGAAGTCCGTTGGCTGCACTCCACAGCCCCGCATCCAAACTTCAGGAGCAGTTCTCAAGCGCTCTGAGTGTGGGCGGAGTCTGCTCTGCAGAGGCTGCTTACCCAGTGCTGAGGCCAGCCCTTGGCGTGCAGGATGTGAGACTGCTGTTCTGCTGGGGCTGCTTCCAAAGTGGCCAGCCAGAGAAACTGCCTTTGGTTTGGTTCATTTCTTAGCTTGTCCGCCAGCCTCAGTGCATACTCCCTGTGGAACTGCAAGTGTTCTAACCATCAGCAGGAAATAGCAATGTTTTGAGTCCTTATTTCTCCCAACCCATAGTTCCCCATGAATCTTAAAGCTGTTTTAGGCAGAAACACTGTGATTCTGCCTTTAATGATGAAATCTGATTATAGTCAAAGTAGTTGTAAAGACGAGGCTGTGGTGGCTAAGCGGCCCAGGCTCTTCCTCTCTCAGAACTGCTATACTGTTCCACGTACACCACTGGGATTCATTTGACTAATTTGCAACTAGCTCCCTTGCTTCTTAATGAAGCAATGAAAGTTCTTTCCAAGTGGTACTTAGCAGACGGGGCCCAATAGAGAAATGAAGAACAATTTCTACCCAAATGCTCGTCAAAGAGTCAAATAGAAGAAGCCTTTGCTAATGCTGGTACCTGGAAGTAGAGCCCATGTTTCCCATTCAAAGGCCACCAAATGTAATGTCACTCTTATCCTGCAGAGTCCGGCAGGAGGGAAGTCTAAGCTAGGTTGCTTAGGCCCGGAAGTACTAAGGGAAGATTTGGAAAGATGATCTCGAAGTGACAGGAGACCACTGGAGATGTCTTTAAAAGGAAGGAAGGCATGTGGACATGATGTAGAGTTTCACTGAGAAGAAAGGAAGAAACTCTCCAGAAAGACTCAGGAGGAGGGGGCCACATAGCAGCCTGTGAGGTGTGGAGAGGGAAGGAAGGGTCGGACAAGGTGAGATGAAAGAACAGCTCGAGCGAGTGAAAGCCAGGGAGGCACAGGAGGGAGCAGAAAGGTCAGATGGGAGCACAGATTGTGAGTCCTGCTCAGAGGGACTGAAAATGGCCAAGAAGAGGAAAAGCACTCTTGTTACATGTGGCAGAAACCGGTGTTGCCCAGCTAACTCGGACTTCTCCTCTGGGAAGTAAGTGGGACACTGTGTCACGGGCCCATGTTTGTACAAGGTGCCTCTGAAAAGCCCGGTGGAGCCTTGACTTTCCCCTTGCTGTTGTGGCAGGTTCCTCCCTAGAACAATGCACATAGCCAGCTGAGGCCTGTTTTCTGCCGCCTTTTCTAAGCTCTGCGACCAGAGTGTTTGGCAGCCCTGCAGAAAAACCCCAGTGTTGCCAGCAGCCCTCCACCTGAAGCTCTCTTGTCCCCATGCTGAGATGACTCAACAGCCTCCCAGGGCCTTGGCATGCAGATGTGAGCAGAAAGCAGTGTCTCTCTCTCTGATCTCAGATTCCAGAGCTGTGAGGTGTGGCTGGAGAGGAGGAGAGGCAGAGCCCAACACACAGCGTGATTGGCAGTCTCCAGCCACTAATGCAGTCCTGTGGCTCCTGCTGAGAACTTTCAGGTCGAAGTATATCAGTGATTTTAAGCTTGGGATACTTGAAAGTTAGGCTTTTGAGGTTGATGTTTTCTCTGCAGGTTGTTCTGTCTGGTACATGAGTCCCAGAACCCAATCCTCCCGTGCTGATCTTTCTTTCTTTCTTTCTTTCTTTCTTTCTTTCTTTCTTTCTTTCTTTCTTTCTTTCTTTCTTTCTTTCTTTCTTTCTTTCTTTCTTTCTTCTATGTTTCTGCTTTGCCAGCCCTATGCTGTGGACATAGAAAGTGAAAAGGCAAGTGGTGTGTGTGTGGTAAATCAAAGATGGCCACCAGAGGGCGCTCACACATTGTACAAAGGCCTTTCTAGACTAGCAGTGGTGCACGCCTTTAATCTCAGGAGGCAGAGGCAGGCAGATCTCTGTGAGTTCAAGGCCAGCCTGGCCTACAGAGCAAGTTCCAGGACAGCCAGGGCTACACAGAGAAACTCTGTCTGGAAAAACCAAAAACCAAGAAAAAAAGAAAAAGAAAGAAAGAAAGAAAGAAAGAAGAAAGAGAAAGAAAGAAAGAAAGAAAGAAGAAAGAAAGAAAGAAAGAAAAAGAAGAAGAAAAAGAAAGAAAGAAAGAAAGAAAGAAAGAAAGAAAGAAAGAAAGAAAGAAAGAAAGAAAGAAAGATAGACAGGCCTTATCTAGGCGTTCTAACCATAGTTACAGCTAAACTTCTAACAAAAAGTTCTAACAAATCAGTCACATGGCTGAGGAAAGCTCAGCTGCCTTCAGTAGTCTGCTGTCTTTTGGCTACAGCTTGGGGAAGTAACTTGACAACCTTCCAGCTAAACCCAGTCAACCTCAAGCTTTACAGGCAACAATGAAATGCTGCCTCTCCCCTAACCCAGTAGATGTGGCCCTAATTGCTTGTATGCTACAGTAGAGAGCCAACAGGGTAGTGCTGTGTGAGAGGATACCTCAAAATTTGCTATTTTGTTATTCTTATAGTTTGTAGATCATATATTAAGGAAGGTCACAGCTGGGTCGTCGTCCCTGATTTGTGTGTAGCTTAGCCTTGGTGACAGGATTCTTCTTCAGTCACATCTTTGGATCCCTGCCACCCTGTGTAGTCTCTCTCCCTTTCTTTTCTCCATCTCCTCATGGTGTCCCATCATCCTCAGGGGCTCTGCACATAGCATGTGGTTTCATAGCCCAGGTAATTTGGCTTCAAATGACTGACAAGACACTGAAGCAAATGCTGCTACCAGGTCTTGGTCTAGGCCAACCATTATATCTATTGATCAAAACGAAGCTGTAACACCCTTCCAGATTCAAGGAGATGAGAAATAAATCTTTTTTTTTTTTTTAAGGCATGAATGAATCATCATCATCATCATAATAATTAATAATAATAATAACAACCACAGGGGACAAAACAGAACCTAAGTTTACATGTCAACATGTTTGTTCATTAGAAATCTTATTTTATGAATGAAGATGCTAAGGCTAAGAGAAGTTAAATAATTTGGCCAGGGCTACATGACTTGCAAGCACCCGCACCTAGATTCAAACGGAAATCTGAAATCCACCCATGACTTCTCTCTACTTTGCCATTCTTTCCATCAGACATATGATATATCGTTTATAGTTTTTTTTTTAATTCTATAGTGCCATCTTTAATAGGAATAAAGCACAGGCGTGCGCGCACACACACTGCAACTCTACAAATCTTGGGCCATAGACCTGTCACTGAACCAACCTCATAGCCAAATTCTGCTAATCCCCCAGATTTAAAGAACTATTTATTCCCCCAGCAGAAGGGAGCCGCAATGGTATTCAGTGCCCGTGCTCTCTGCACACAGGATCATTTCTCGTTTGGGATGATTCTGTTGCTGATGGGAGGACTCTGAACAGGCAGGAATTCAGCCTGGAAGATGGCTGAGTAAGCGTTAATCCTGAGAATTGATTCTAGGCCAGTCAGCTGACTGATGATGCATTGTGTGCCCCCTCTAAGTGCTCAAGACTGAGTAAAACTGAGATTCCAGGCTGGAGAGACAGCTCACTGGTTAAGAGCACAGGCTGCTCTTCCAGAGGACCTGGGCTCTGGTCCTGACACCCACATGGTGGTTCACAACCATCTGATACGCCAGTTCCTGGGAATCTGACACCCTCTTTTAACTTTTCCAGAACCAGGGATGCGGATGATGCTTAGAGATACACACAGGCCAAACACTCAGGTACAGAATAAAACTTAAAACACTGAGATCCCTTCAGATGTCTAGATCTGATTCCTTTAGATAGAATAAAATGGAAGCTTCCTGAAGGAGGCCCACTGTGAGTTTGTGTGCTACCCTCCGTGAGCGACCCCTTGCATCCATGCTCCCAGTTCACATCCGTGTTCTGTAGATGTTGAGTCAATACACAGTAAAGACGTGGAGATGCTGGGTACTCTAAGATCTAATTAAAGCCACTTCTGATGAAACAAACTACAAACACTAATTAAAACCTCTCTGGTGGAAATTGAGTCTTAGTTCATAATTTCCAGTTGCATTCCTTTTCTTCCCCCCATAATGAAGTAAGCTGCTTTAATTTTCTTTTTAGAAATTTTCTTTAGATGAGGTCAGAGATTGGGGGATTTCTTTCCCTCCCCTTTGCTTCCAGCTGCTGGCCTCTTGTTCCCTTGACACACTGTAGGGGTTCAGGGATGGGGGGGAGGAGGCATCCCAGAGTCACAGCTCTGGGTGGTACACACCTGACTTGACAGAGGAGCCCCAGGCTTATGAAGACCCTCCCTCCTGGGATCTCTGGTTGCATTTCATGGCCTGGGCCCTGAGTGACTCTCAAAGTCTAGAGATGCCTGGTACTTGATAGAGGAACTGCTCCGCGGCTTCTCCTGGCATCGAGGTCACACTAAGGAGTCTCTGCTTGGTTTCAACCTTGCAGTATCAGATTCAGCTAACAAAGCGCAAAAGGTTGGCTGACATTTGAGAACCCCCGAGGAAACCTTCTCTTGAAAGTGTTGGAATCTTCTGGAAGGTTATTGACTTGTTAGCGGTAGTAAGAGCACCGCTTCATTTCTCTCCCTATCGGACTAAGCCCTGCGTGCCTCCCACCCCCTTTAAGATACACTATCCAGTCACGTCATGAAGCCGTGTTCCTGTTTTACACGGAAATGAAGCAGGGGAAAGGACATGGAGGAATTTCATCAATTCGGGCACAGACACATTTTAGTGAAAGCATTCCAATGGCCATGTCTGGAGCTCGATGGGTGAATTACAACATCTTGGCATAGTAAAAAATGAAAACAGATTTCAGCTTTGAATACAAATACCAAAGAGTGCCTGTGGTCTCCTCTCCCCCCAGAAGGCATCCAAGAAATGGACACCACTAGTTGAGGCTCACACAGAAACAAAGTCACTAACCACAATAAATCAAGATAGAAAAGTCTTTCTTTTTCTGGTAACCCAAAATCATAGTAATTCTTCCCCCTACCCCGTAGCTCTTTTTCTCTCAGCCATAACTTATTTCTGTCCTCATTTCTTCCAATCCCTCATTCCCATGAACATCTCTCCGTTCCCCTGCATAGCTGCTTCTTCTTCTTCTTCTTCTCTTCTTCTTCTTCTTCTTCTTCTTCTGCTGCTGCTGCTGCTGCTGCTGCTGCTGCTGCTGCTGCTCCTCCTCCTCTTCCTCCTTTTTCTCCTCCTCCTGCTCCTCCTCCTCTAGTTTTGCAAGACAGGGTTTCTCTGTGTAACCCTGGCTGTCCTGGACTCACTTTGTAGACCAGGCTGGCCTCGAACTCACAGTGATCTACCTGCCTCTGCCTCCCAAGTGCTGGGATTACAGGTGTGCGCCACCATGCCCTGGGCTTCCTGCATAGCTTCTGATCTCAGTTCTGCCTCTCAGCCTGGGCCTCACTCTAACATTCCTTGCTTCCTACATTCCTTTGACACTAAGCTATCTTCTTTTGCCTCTGACCTTCTGCTATCTCACCCTTCCCCCTCCCCCTTCCCTCTTCCCTTGCCCCCCCCCCCCCCCCCCCCCCCCACCTCCTTTCTCCTCCCCCTCCCTGACCAGGATTCTGCTTTCTTCTTCTCAGGTTAACCAGACCCCAACAAACGTCGGATGATGATGTCTTTGACATATGACAGGCACATTCATGCCCAGCTCTGCCACATCCTGGCTGTGGATCTCACAAAGTCATCTAGCTAGTTACCACCTTGACAAATGGGACTTAAAAATAGCCCCATTCTTTGACATTTCTTTGAGGATTAAAATACTGACACACTGTAAAGCATTTGGCCCATAAAAAGGCACTGGAATATTAGGTGCTGTTCTTACTACAATTCGGGAGCATTCCACATGTGTGCCCGCTGCTAGCACTACTACGAATGAATGGTCTCTAACGCTGGCTTCCAGCCAGACTTTTACAATGGGCTTTGAAAGCCCTGCACATTCTTGCCTCTCTGTGATCTTTCTGACCTAGTTTCCAACAGCTATCCCCTGTTCTCACCACGCACATCCAGGCACACTGTCTGTGCTACCAACACTCCTGACTCTCCTCTTGTTCCTTAAGTCGATCTCCCACCCCAGGGCCTTTGCACGTGCTGTGGTCGATGCCTCTTTCCCTCACTTCTAAGTCACAAGATACGTTTCATTATTACAGCAATGCTTGCGCTGGCCAGGCCACGTAAACTTATATTATGCCTTTTTTTGTACCTCTTCTCTCAGCTTTATTTTGTCCTCTGGCATTCCCCACCATCTGACACACTGTTTATTTTCTCTATTTACTCCCTACCAAATGCACATTCTGTTGTTGTTGCTATTTTTGGCTTTTCTGGCTTTTCTTTTTTTGGGTTTTTGGTTGTTGTTGTTGTTTTTTTTTTTTTTTTTTTTTTTTTTGAGACAGGGTTTCTTTGTGTAGCCTTGGCTGTCCTAGACTCGCTTTGTAGACCAGGCTGGCCTCGAACTCACAGCGATCTGCCTGCCTCTGCTTCCCGAGTGGGATTAAAGCAGTGCACCACCACGCCCAGCCATTTTTGGCTTTTCGAGACAGGGTTTCTCTGTGTAGCCTTGGCTGTCCTGGACTCACTCTATAGACCAGGCTGGCCTTGAACTTACAAAGATCCTCCAACACTCCCTGAGTGTTGGGATTACAGGTGTCCACCCAGTCAAATATACATTCTTACAAGTAGGCATAGGTTCAGGAGAGCAACCCTTACCACCACAGTGGGTGTCTTTGGTTTCTGCAAGCATGGCTGCTTGGTGTTCTGTATTCATGTGATAATAAATTTGTCATTATGTTCATTACTCTGCATTTCTCTGGAAAATGTGTTTAACACTCCGAGATGTAACCAGATGCTATAGTTCAAAAACACATTTTATTTAATGGACTGGAACCTGACATTGCAGATTTGATTGAATGGCTGCAAAAATCATAATGTCCTGTAAGTGGCTTAAAATTGCAACCACATCATGTTCTGCAAGTTATTCCAAAAAGACTAAACCTAAGCTTTTAAAGATTTAAGAAAAAGTAAATTAGATAAAGCCCAACACAGAATCCTTACCGTATATGGCAGATTAGTCTATATTTTTAACACCATGCAAATCTTGCTGTTCTGCTGGCATACTGGAAGGAGACCTGCCTTCTGAACAAACTAACTAAACTATCAGCTCGTCTCCTGAGCAACATGCAAAGACAGATGATCTCAAAAGTCAGTGCTAGGGGCTGGGGACAATCCCTCTGGAGCTGAGTGCTTGCTGCTCTTCCAGGGGACCCGAGTTTGGTCTGAGAGAGAAGTAAGTAATTTGTTTTGGTCTTTTAGAAAGCTGGTACTCCAGCCCTTGTGAGGCAGAGACAAGCAGATCTCTGCGAGTTCAAGGCCAGCCTGGTCTACATAGTGAGTTCCAGGACAGCTAGGAGCTACATACTGAGACTTCATCTCAAACAAAACGGAACAAAATGCCAAGCACTAGAGGAACAAACTCATGTAGGTTGAATCTGAGAGAGACCATTTATCAGCTTTGATTAAATAGATTGCATTATCTAAAGCCAGGAGGCATGCCTGTAACAAAATAATTCTCATCAGGCCCAGAGAAAGCACTAATCAAATCCCAGCTCTGATGTGATTTCAGGGACAGCCCACCAGCCAGCAGACGGTACATTTATTCAGTGATGTAATGTGAGGTGTGTAGCGTATTTTAGGTCATTGGTAAATAGAACCTCTCATTCCCCATTGGAAAAATATAATAGAGCAGCAAGCATTTGGGAAATGGCCTGTCCTGGGGCCCCAGAGGTGACTGCCAAGTGAAATCTCCTGTCTGTATTTAGAGGTGCTAATGATGTTGAGAATCCCCCATCTGGGGTGGTACAGCAGCTGTGAATGCCTTTGACAGTGATGAAGATCTGCACCCATAAACACATCCTAAGCTAGAAAGGCCCGAAGACAAAGGTGCTTCCGGGATGGAATCTGATTCACAGCCGGTCCTGGGTCATGAGTTGCTATAGGCTCTGCCGGTATAGTTTGTTGTTGTTGTTTTGTTGTTGTTGTTGTTGTTATTTCTCACACCAAGGGCATTGCAGAGGGGGGCGGGTTGGAGAGAGAGAGCAGTTGGTGTAAAATACACAACTGTTGGTGCCCTCTGTCCGATATCCCCCGAGAACTCTTGGCTTGTGTCTCATCGGGTCTTCTTTGCGTAGGTCTGGTTGATCAAAGCTCATGGTGGTTTTCCCCTTTGGCTGTTACTATCCAGCCTCCGACTTTCTGTGCCCTGGGTCTGCCCTAGAAACCCTGCTTGTCAAACATAAATTTTAAATACCTCCAGTTTTACTTTTTGTTTTAGCTCTTTTTTGTAGAGTTTGGGCAGGGTGTCAATCCAGCTGTGTGTGCTATGTAAGGCATACTCCTCAATTACTACACTGCCCCCTTCCAAGACTTCAAGGAGCATTTTAGGGCAAATGCTTACCAAGCCCCATTAGCTACTGTCTCTATGTAATAATATCTTCTCTTTCCTTTAATATCTTGGTTTCATCGGAAAATTCATGGCCTCAGCACGAATTGCAGCTTTTCTTCCTCCTTGAAAGATAGATGCCTTTCTTTCCTTCAGCAATCATGGATGGGTCTGGCCTGAAATCTACCCCTTAAAATATCTTCAGAACAAGTTATCAAACCGAGTACATACTTTTCTCTCGATTCTTATCTGATTCAAACTTTTGTGTGACATTTGGCCCTAGAAACCGGTTCCTCCCAGTGAGGTCTCTTTCCTAGGACCTGGAGCCCTAGGCAAACTCCTTCACCACTTCCTCCTCCTTTTGCACCTTTCTCTTTTTATCACTCAGCCTTTAAAACATTCCAAAGATCTTGTCTTACTCTGAGAGAGAAAGAGAGAGAGAGAGAGAGAGAGAGAGAGAGAGAGAGAGAGAGAGAGAGAGGCTGTAGCTTCAGCAATCACTTAGGAGGCAGTTATCTGTAAATTAAAGTATATCCACATTAGACACAGCTGATAAGGTTGAGGCCCACACATATTCAGCAAATATTAAAGGACTAGTCCTTGCGTGTGAGGCCCACTGTAGGTTTTCCTCTATGACTAAAATATATTTCAAAAACCTTTCTTTCAAAAGAATAATTTAATCTGTATCCCTACGCTTGCAAATTATATTATCTACTTGGTCAAGTCACAAGACGTTTCTGTCTCCTACACCACCTACCCTTAACTCACACCCATCACCTGGCCCATGTCCAATTATCTACCACATCCTAACGTTTATATGCTTTGAATTTTCTAATATATGCTTGCATCTATAGCCCTTTGACCTGTTGGTTTAAGTCTTCGTTGGTTTGGGTTGGTTTGTTTTAGGTTTGGGAGCTGGTTTTGATCTTCTCCAGTCCAGCTTCACAAGCTACCATTATCACAACTTGGTATGCAAATTTCATCGTTAGTTACCCTTTCTGTACTTCCTGTTTGCAGATCACTTTCTGATTCAGACCAAGCTCTTCAGCGAGCCCTCTTCCTGTTGGCCCTGCCACTGCGCACTCTGCTTTCCTTTGGTACAAAGCAGTCCGCAGTGTTCAGCAGAGAGTACACCCTTTCCTGCCTCCACAAAAAAAGCCTTTCCACTCCATCCTCTACTCTTCTTTTTAATGACAGCACCGCCTACTGGATCAGCATCTCAGCTGATGGAGCAAAAAACTCTGATATCCAACCACTAACAAACTGTTCCTGCCCTAAAACCTTCATTGAACAAATGAATGATTACATTCATTCAGTGCCTACTGCCTGCCAGGCTGTGTTGAGGGAGTGGCAGTTAACACCGCAGTGGAGGGCACTTCCCTATAAGAAGTGCTTGGTTCAAGGGAAATGATCCGAAGAGGTTACTATTGTTACTAATCATCCTAGCCTGGTGTCAGCTGCCCAGAGAACTGAGATCCTCCTTCCTACTTCTGCTGTGAGTTTGGTGCTGATCTTAGCACTTGCCCTGTAACTGCATTGTACCTGCCCATTACCTTCAGCCCCAGAAGTGTGTTGAGGTCAGAGCCTTAGGATTTGTGTGGTTTCTTCTTCTTCTTCTTCTTCTTCTTCTTCTTCTTCTTCTTCTTCTTCTTCTTCTTCTTCTTCTTCCTTCTTCTTCTTCTTCCTCCTCCTCTTCCTCCCCCTCCTCCTCTTCCTCTTCTTCTTCTTCTTCTTTCTCTTCTTCTTCTTCTTCTTCTCTTGTTTTATAAACTGCTAGGACTCAAGAAAGGGATTTGTGTTAAATTTCTGGGATTACAGGGTATCCGCCACCGCGCCAGCTTCCTTCAGCCTATTTGGTGTTCCTCTTCTAGGACCCAGACCTAGAGAGCAGTTGTTTTGTTTTGTTAGTTTTCGTTTTGTTTTGTCTGGACCTTCATCCCTACATTCCACTGGGCCTTGAGAGGATGGCCTCTTTCCACCCTTGTTGGTGGAATTCCCAGGACAGGCTCCCCAATTCTGTATCATCTTCTCCCCAAAGTGGAATCTGCCTTCTTCCTTTTTCCCAAGCCTAAATCGGAGAATAGCTGCCAGGGAACCTGATTTATGGGGAGAGGAATGAAAACGCATCTGTTTAATGTTTTCAAATTATTACCCCTGTTACCCCTGCATCCTAGGGGTAATGGCTGGTCTCAGGAGCTCTCCAGGCCCCTTTATAGTAGTATGGCTCAGAGCAGCCATAGAGGAAGATTTACAAGAGCCTGAGAATCCCTCCCCTGCCTGCCTGCCTGCCTGCCTGCCTATCCCTCCCTTTTCATCCTACCAATGAAGTTTGTAGTCATTGTCCCCTCCTTGAGCAACTGGCCAGAGGTGAGTAGAAGCATTTACTCTGCAAACTACTGAGAGAGATGAGTTTAAATGAATGAACTGCACATTCAAATTTTGACCAAGTTAATTCTCACCATGGTACCAATTATGTTTCACATCTTTAAATGTGAGATCATTTTTGCAAAAGCGAGCTCCATCCAAGAAGCCCCATTGAGAGGGCCCAGTGTGGAAACAGGAGGTTTGGTCTGTGGGTAATGTCTTTCAAGGCTAGACTGGCTGCAGGAAAGGGAAAGAGAAAGTGTTTGCTAAAGTCAGTAGAGAAATCGACAGGCTGGGGTCAAGTAACAGAAATAGTAAGAGGAAGGGTGGATTGGATCACCCCAGCAACGGCCACACTCCCAGATCCCTCCAGCTAGTTGCTGGATGTGAGTGAAACTTGGTGTGCTTCTTGTACTTAAAACATCTCTTCCTGTGCGTTAGTAAGCCTCAGGTTGGAACTGGATCCTGGTTGTATGAGAAACACAACCATCGTAAGATGGATTGGGATGAAGGAACCAGTTTTTGTCCTGTGGAACTAACTGAATAAGCAGAAAAAATTAAAATTATTAAAATAACTGGCCAAACTAGAGTATAAAATAAAAAGGAAATGGGGAGGGGCTTGCTTGAGATTATCATTACCATCTGGGCTGCGAAACATTTGATTCCAATCCCAGAAGCTTGACACAGAAATAACTTATAAGTGGGGACACATGCTGTTGAATTTTCAGGAATGACACAATTTTTGTTATTAATATCTGAATCCCAAAACGGGGAAGCTGAAAAGCCGTATAGTCATAGCTGAATACTTTCGCCCTTTACCCTCACTCATATGGTGCCAATTTTTTTTCCTCTCTTTCCTATGGAAGAGACGGATGTTCTAATGAAGAATCTTTAAAACCTTCTTCTCTCTGGGAAAGGCAACACTGATCCCACGCAGGGGCTGTTTAGAATCTATTATTGAACCCTCAGGTTTTGCACAGTGCTTGCAATTCTGTACACAGCCATCTCTTCACAAAATTTTGGACAAGTACCTGAAATATTCGCTTTTGCATAGGTTTGTAATACCACAGATCATAGTGTGTGGTCACACTGGTTAAAAAACAAAACAGCAGCCTGGTCTACAAAGAGTGTACAGGACAGCCAAGGCTGCGTAGAGAAACCTTGTCTGAAAAACAAAAACAAAAACCAAAATGCGTCTTTCGCAAGTCTGGTTTTACCATTTCCTGTGTTATCTTACCTAGTTTACTCATTTTTACAGTGGGGACAATGGTTCCTGCCTAAGAGACAAATTATTTGAAAACAACTGCACTGCTAAAACAGCCTGAATGTTAAGCTTCCAAATGTTCAATGAGGTGGTCACTTGTTTAATTCACATGGTAATAAAGGACAATCAGCGATATGAATCAGAGGGCAGGAAAAAGGATTAGACAACATCTGAGTTTGGGGCAACCATAATCCTAGCGCTTGGGAGATTGAACAAGGTGGTAAGTTCAAGACCAGGCTAGACCTAGCAAGAGCCTGCTTTAAGAAAGAAAAAAAAAAATGGTCTCCTATGATGGTGATACTGTAGACTGGTGGTTGCGTAAATAATGTTTAAGCTCACTTGGGGAATTCTTTTGCACAATCATTTAATTTGCAACGGTCGTCCTCACAGTATGGCTTCAGAAGATACAGCTTCCTCACAGGTTTCTTTCTTTTCTTTTCTTTTCTTTTTTTTTTTTCTTTTTCTGCTCCTTTTAAGCAGGAGGCAGCTGCTCTGGGGGGCAGAGGACGCGGGAAAACTTAACCCCTTTAGTCCTCCACCTTTTCTAGAAGCTAGCCACCAGGTCTTTGTGGGTTTGTCCTGCAACCTGACCACGTTTCCTGTCCAGGGGGCCTTGGAGCTTCCCCAGGCCTGGGCATGAATCCTTTTGTGTGCGTACAGCTGCAGGGGCAGCTTGGTCTGAGAGGAAACAGCTAAAGGAAGAGCCGGATCGCAGTCGGGCGCAGGGCGGGTCCATGCCAGATGCCGGCCAGCCCCTTGCTCTGTAGCCTGCAGCCCGGGGCGCTCAAGCTGTGCGGCTCGGCGTGAACCAAGGCAACTGACGAGTTAGCGGGTTGCTATGGCGACAGATGGGCACGTGACCGGCCACCGCCGCCGCTGCTGCAGGCGCCCTGACGTGAGAGGGCGGGGCCTTCGAGGGCGGGGCCTTGGGAGTGCGGGGCCGGGCGCGGAGCTGGAGCAGAGCGCGGCTGCAGGGTGAGCAGCAAGCAGCGGGGAGACACAGCCCTCAGCCCCAGTCAGCCTCCGCGTGTGTTCCCTCTGTCGGGAGAGCGCCAATGCCCGGGCCGACCCAAACCTTGTCCCCAAATGGCGAGAACAACAACGACATCATCCAGGATAACGGGACCATCATTCCTTTCCGGAAGCACACAGTGCGCGGGGAGCGGTCCTACAGGTACTGGCACGGCAAGCTGCGGACGGTCTGTCCCGTTACGTAACGCAGAGGCCGGGATTGCTTGGTTGTAGGGTCCAGTGTTGGTGGGGTGAGCATGGAGGCTTCAGCGGGTGAATAGGTTTGTTGCATGCAAGGGATCTCCTTCCATCTCTTTCCTGCATGCCATCTTCCCTCATCCCCGAAGGGACACAAGCTCTGCACTTCCTCTCCTTCTTCCCTTTTTAGCATTTAAAGGAACCATTAGGTGGCGGGCACTAAAGGAGCAAACAAACGGGAGAATGGCGAGAAAGGGAGGATGGTGAGGAGCGCGCTTGCGCTTAACCTGGGGGACCATGCAGGAAAAGATGGAATCCTCTAGATGAAGCTGCAGTGTGTGATGTTAAACCGCCAGATTGATGGAGCTTTGTAAGAATTCTGCGCGCTGATTGGTGCAAGGATTGACAGCAGAGGTCACAGTGTCAGACGTTCACCAAAATTCTCTCCATGGAAGCCTAGGCTGATTAGAAAGAGACTGTACTGTTTCAGATCTAGGGAGGGAAAAAACCCCAAAAAAACAAAAACAAAAAAACCGGCGCCGCTTCGCATTTTCTGAAGAGTTTTATGGCCTCTGCATGGGTGGGGGAGCCCTTCCTTCTTAGTTACAGTAGAAAGGTGATTCCTGATATTTTGCTGCCGTCTAATTTGAGGATGGGAGTGCTACCGGTCTTTGCATTGTGAGCCCTTTGATTAATGAGTTGCTTGTGCGGCTGGCATCATTTTTGCATTAGCGTATCTGGCAATATGTTCCCATAGATAAGCTCATTAAAATTGTTTGCATTGTTTGATAAGGATAACAATGTGATGCAGAATGCGGTGCGGTCCTAGGCAGCTCAAGGCCCGACTAACAGGCAGACAGATAGCTTAGGGTGTATTTCCTCTGAAGTTCTTTTGTACTGAGATGCTTGTTTTTAAATGTGATCTTCACAACCACCAAACAGTGCTTTTGCTTTGAAGTAGAGCATACATACCTGTAAGACACATCCCTTTCTCCTGGTGAGCAACAGGAAATAACTCCTTTTAAAAATAAGCCTTCCACCTGCATTCTCACATTGTATTATGGGCCGAATATTCTGTGTTCAGAGTCTATGGACATATCACACAGTAGACCCCAAAGCACCCCACTTCCTTTCTCTTTGAACAGAGATGCCATTTGCTGTCTCAAAAAGGGGGTGCATAGTAAGATGTTAAAAATCAACCCTTTGAGGGCTGGAGAGATGTCTGCTCTTCCAGAGGTCATGAGTTCAATTCCCAGCAACCACATGGTGGCTCACAACCATCTATAATGTGATCTGATGTCCTCCTCTGCCTGCAGATGTACATGCAGGCAGAGCACTATATACATAATAGTAAATAAATAAATCTTTTTAAAAAAATCAACCCTTTCCCTGTCATCTCTGGCAGTTATATAAATACTTAATGTTAATTTTGGCTATGCCCATGAGGTCACCAAATCTCACGACTTATGGTTCCAATGAGTAGAGTTGGCACAGCATCCTCGTAGATTTCAAGTGATTATTATTCTTGTAATGTAAGCCACAGCGGTTGATCCCCAACTTCCGGGACTCACCTTTTGGGAACCCAGCTGTTTGAAAGCCCAGTCGCCTTCTCACTTTTCTCCTCTGGGAGCATCCACCTCAAAACCTAAAATAAGAATTTAAAAACAAACAAAGTAGGTTGCTTTGCAACTTCACTGATTTGAACCGTTCTTGTAGGCAATACATTTGAAGCCCTGGTTTCCTAAGTGACTCAGTCCCTGCCATGTCAGTAGCTGCTGCTCCTGGGATGGAGGGCACATTTTACCACGTGGGCCAGAGGAAGTTGCCTAGTTGGATTTTATTACTCATGTGAACCAACTCAAAGTGGTCATGGAAAACCGTTTGACAGAAAGGTCAAATGGGCTCTTCTTGTGAAAGGGGAAAAAAAAAAAACATTGCGTTAAAGTGAAATTGTCTTTGTGTTTTTAATTAGAAGTTGTCCTTCCAGTTGTTAAATTGCTTCTGCTTTGCTTTTTTTACTTCTTATAGTGGTGCCTGACATTACATAAAATCTAAAAAAAGGAAAACATGGGCTTTAGTAAAGATCTGACTAACTAGGTGGCTACAGTAGAAGCACCGTTGGGTTTGTATTTTATAGAATAGGGTTGTGGGGTACTGCGGTGAGAGACACCATGGGTTCAATGATGAAAGCTGCCTCTATGGTTCTGTTTGTGCTGCATGATATGCAGGACACGCTTGGAAACAGACACACGGGATGTTCCCCTCGGTCTGCTTTCTTTCAAAGTGAACGGGCAGTACAGCATAACTACAGCATATTTTTTTGGACAGACCTGAGAGAAGGGAAGAATGTGACACATTTTTCTGTCCAGGAAGCATTCCATCATTATTTTGGCATCCTGAGGCTGGAATAATGTAGCCATCTGATTGCTGAGGAAACTTGGAAGGCAATCTGAAAGGCACAGTGGAGATTCAACCAAGTCAAAGCTTGACCCTGGCTGCAGGCTTGAGGGGGCTCTCAGCAGTGAGATATGCCTGCAAGTTTTCTCTGTAGTCCCCAGGGGAACCTGAAGGTACTGCGGGCCCTGGCAAGGCCAGAAGCAATTCTGCTCCTCGCTTACTCCCTGATACCTACATAGACTCTAGCAGCTTTTTATCTCAGGTTCCTGACATTGCTTTTCATAAAGAAGAATATCTAGTCCTATTTTTTTTCCTCTTTTGTGTCTATTTTGCTTGCATGTATGTCTATGCACCACATTCTTATAATGCCAGATGAAATGTCAAATTCTCTAGGCCTGGAGTTACAGACAGTTGTGAGCTACCATGTGAATACAGGGAATTGAACCCAGGTCTTCTGTAAGAGAAGGCAATGCTTTTAACTACTAAACCATCTCTCTAGACCATGTAATTCTATTCTTTTTTGTTTGTTTGTTTTTTGTTTTTATAGAGACAGTGTTTCTCTGTAACCTTAGTTGTCCTGGAACTCATTTTGTAGACCAGGCTGGCCTCGAACTCACAGAGACCTACCTGCCTCTGCCTCCCTAAGTGCTGTGATTATAGGTGTGCACCACCACGCCCGGCTTATAATTCTATTCTTAAAGAGATGTGAAGTTAACTGCTAAGGCACTGAGTTCTATTCCCAGCAAAAAAAGACATGAAGGCGTGTAAACAGGGACAGAGGGGACACTTTCAGGGGCTTAGACTGGAGCACACCTCACCCTGCCCCCCATTGCAGGCAAGAGAAAATGGCAACACCTAGAAGGGATGATGCCTTCCCACAGGGACCGCTAACGTGCAAGCAGCCACTCTGTTTTCTCTTAGTTAATGCTTTCGTTTATTTAGGGTGGGTGGGTGCACATGCCACAGATGACAAACTTGTTTGAGTGTGTTTTCTCCTTCTGGGTATCAAACTCAGTCACTGGGCTTAGAAGCTAGCACCTTTACTGGCTGAACCATCCAACCCCCAGGGCCGAGTACCAGATTGTTCACAAAAAGAATGAGATGTGGTCCTGGCATAGACATCATAAGTCAGATATCAGTTCATGTAAACAGGGTCCATTTTTACAGCCTGAAGTCAAATAGGGAACAAATCATTATCAAAATGCCTGTGCAGTTTAATGAGAACAGCAAGCTCATCAGCCCTGTGCTGGAAATCACACTTGAAGCAATGAAATGCCAAAATGGCTCAGTAAAGCCATTTGCACACATTTCTGCATCCAATGCATGAGAGCGTCTGTGGCCCTCAGCTTCCCCACTGCAGTTAGGAGGAGTCCGTGGATTTTAAGAGCTGCTTAAAAAATAAATGTGGTGAGGGCCATGCGAGGTGACACTCTTTAATTCAAAGAGCGAATGAGTCGTGGTCTGGATCTCCCTGGAGAGGCTACTGCCTACAGCTCTGTTCCACACAGATGCCGGTCGGAAGTGAGATTTATTAACTGGCCTTCTGCCGGGGCTGCACATCCTTGTTTGCATACTCCAGGCTTTTGAGAAGGAGTGTACAGAGAGGGCTGTCTCAGAACGGGTGTTCCAGCATGCAGCCACGGTGGCTCGCGTGTCTGGATGGCCCCAGGAAGTGAACTGGAAATCAAAGTACAAGTGCAGTTATAAGCCCAAAATATTCTAGAACATTCTAGAACATCCAGCCTTGGCTAGGGTTGTTTTGTTTTGTTTTGTTTTGTTTTGTTTTAAGGCAAGCTCTTGTTTCGGAACATAGAAAATATCCTGTGTGGAGATCTAGAAAATATAGGATTTGTGAAATGCGTTCCAGGCCGTAGAAGCTGTGGTGCTAGGCCTCACAACAGCAGGATGTAGATTTCAAATGATATCCCCAGAACAGCAGAGACACACACCACAGGTCTACCCTCACCTGTCTCCGTAATCTCTCTGTGGATTAGTGTCAAAGGAGCATTTTAGAAATACTGGTTTTGTCTTTAGTATTTGTCTTAGTGCTTGCAGAGCACAGGAGGCTAGTTAATGCTGTGCTCAACTTTGAGATTTGGTTTTGGGGCTCTCTTCAGATCCTCTATGAAAGGGATGTGGATGTTCGTGCCTTCAGGGAGTGGCTGGCCTGCTCTGTGGCCGCCTGTTTGCAGTACAGGATCTCAGCAGAGCAGTGGGAGCTCGCCCTCGGGATTCAGATTTGCTGTTCTTAGGGACCATGCGAAGCTGAAGATTCAAGGAAAGGCAATTACTGGGGTGATATAAATATTCCATCTGGCTGGGAAAATTCAATACATATTTGATTGTCTTCTCCAGCCAGCATCCCTGCTAGATGTCCCTTCAAGGCTCTTGAGTGCTAACAAAGCCAGGGATAGAAACAGCTCCTCCTGTATCAGATTTTCATTGCTGTCAGTGTTTTGCTTAGTCGACTAGCAGTAGTGGTCTGCATTTCCCGAGCCCACAGTGACTCAAAGTAAAAAAAGATATCCTTAGTTTGCAGTGAGAAAACTCAAGCCTTACAGTCAGCAGGGAACAGGAGGAGGGAAATGGCGGTTTCCTGGCTCAGGGTGTCTCTCCTGGTGGAGAAGCAATGGATGCAGCATGCCTCATAAAGGGACAGGGACTGAGGTCACCTTCCTAGTTAGCAGTCTGATTAAGGGGCTACTAAAGCACTTGAGCCCTTGTACCATCTTGATCCTCAGAAACCCAGAACAGAGTTCTTGGCCCATCAGTGTGAGAGATGCAGCAGGATAGATAGGTGTGGCCCATTTGTGTGAGGGATGCAGCTGGATGGATAGGTGTGGCCCATCTGTGTGAAGGATGCAGGAGGATGGATAGGTGTGGGCCACCTGTGTGAGGGATGCAGCAGGATGGATGGGTCTGGCCCATCTGTGTGAGGGATGCAGGAGGATAGATAGGTGTCGTCCACCTGTGTGAGGGATGCAGCAGGATGGGTAGGTGTGGTCCACCTGTGTGAGGAATGCAGGGGGATGGATAGGTGTGGCCCATCTGTGTGAGGGATGCAACAGGATGGATGGGTGTGGCCCATCTGTGTGAGGGATGCAACAGGATGGATGGGTGTGGCCCAGAAAGGTGCTCAGAACAATCTGAGAGTCATCCTCTCGATTGGAGGTCCCAGAAGTGACCTGAAGGTTTACCCTGTGAAATGTCAGTTGATCAAGTCTTAAATTTCGTTTATTTCACTTTCAAGGACAAATAGATTTGCAACCCTTTTATCAAAACTAGTATCTTCCACAATGAATTATGTTAGACTACATTCAAAAGCTGGATGTGGCGACCCATGCCGATAATCCCAGCATGGGGAGTTCACGGCTGGCCTCGCCTGTGGGAGCTCTGTCTCAACATGGAAAAGGAAGACAATGGTTTCAGACTGTCTTTTAGCTGTGTGACTATGAAATACAAGTATGAGCTGGTTATGTTATATTCAGGCTGTATCGTATGCACTGTTCTCTTCCTGCACTGTGTGCACACCCCACAGAACATGGTTCTGTGAACCTTACTTCTTAGCTCATCGTAGGAGTCTGCTTGTTTATCTTAGTATCTTTGGCCCTGGGTATTTGTTACTGTTTTGAGAGAATTCTTCCCAAGTGGAAACCCCCAGTTCACATATGCAATGAGTAAACAAACGTTATGCAAGTTTTGCATAATGAATTAAGATTTTTGTTAGTTGTGCCTCCAATGATAGACTGTTTATTTGAATGAAACTAATCAGTGAGGCAAGCCTGAGCAGACTTTTACACACCAGTGCAAAGTAATTTTGTTTATAATTTACCAAAAAAGATACATGTCTACACTTCCCATATCATTTCACCCCATGGTAATTGGGAATGGAGTCACTTGAACCAGAACAGACTTTCTTAAAAGTCTTTTCTTTCTTCTGAAGGAGGAGGAGTTGGTGGCAGTTATAGGGTGACTGAATTGATGGGGAACTTTTAGAGGTGGTGCCCCTCAGCGCTCAGCTAGTTGAGAAAATAGGGTTCAAACTCGGTCTTTCTTCCTGCTGTGACTACATCTAGCTTGATTCCATCAGGTTCAGTGACTGTGACACAAAAATTTGATTTTGGTCATGATTTTGGAATAGAAAAGGATGCAGTCAAGAGGTAAGGGGGAAAAATAATTTGTATGCATGTGTAGGCATGCATATGGACATGTAGCTGCACATATGTACACATGCACGTTGGCAAGACTATCGCTTCTGAACTCACTTTGGCATCTGTGACATCCGATGAGACAGAACTTGTGGAAATCTAAATTTTAATTGTGCACAGGGGACCATGTGTGGAAGTATTTCCTGCAATTTTGGCACTATGGATGCTGAGAAAGATGGATCTTGAATTTGAGGACAGCCTGAGCAACATAGCAAGGGGTGTGTGTGTGTGTGTGTGTGTGTGTGTGTGTGTGTGTGTGTGTGTGTGTGTGCATGTATATATAATATATACATATATTTGTATGTATAATTGACCTTGAGGCAATGCTGCTATTGCCTGAGCCGAGGTGACAGTGCACAATCTGTAACACCTCTTATTTTGCTTTACAATTATTGATTCCTTGTTCTTTATTTAGTGCCAGCCTGCCCTGGCAAAGCTCTGAGAGGTAATTTGTCAGAGATGCCAGAGGCTTGGACATCTCTGGGACATCTCTTAAGTTCACTGCCCACTCTGAATATGAACAGTGGTGTTCTTTGCTTTTGTGCTCGCCGTAGTAACTGCAAGGTTTTCACTTGGTGCTGGACAGATCACAATAAAGTGACACTACTGAAGTGGGCTTCTCCCCGCTCCCTTCCTTGTCACTCCCTTCTCATGCTAGGATGCCCAAACATGTTTCCAGCCCCGAAATAGTGAAACATTTTAAATTACCACCATTGACTTTTATACCGTTGCTATTATGTTAATATTTAAGCCCAATTTTTTTCTTCAGCAAACAAACTTTCTTCTATGTGCCAGGCTGCTCATGGGGCCCTTAAAATACAAGGGCGAATAGTGCCAGCCCCTCACTGAAAGTGCCTCGGCAGCAGCAAGGAGAGAGTCCTGGTGGAAGGGCCCAAAATGGAGAGGTTTCCACACATGGCCCCCGGGGAAGACCTATGTGTCTGTTTTATTCTGGGGTGTGGCTGACATTGGCTCACCAGATTCAACCAGACCTGGCTATCAAGCCCCATGGAGCTTCCTGTCTCCAGCTCCTCGGCTTTGAAAGTATAGACACACACTGCCACACTCTATTTTCTGTGGGTGCTGGGGATTAAACTCAGGTTTTTATCCTTACATGGCAAGTATGTTACCAACTGAGCTGTCTCTTTGCCTTCCTCGACCCCCACCTTCCATTTTGAAGCAAGATCTTATATAGGCCAGACTGACCTTATACCCAAGGCTGGTCTTGAGTATTTTGTCCTTCTATTTCCTAAGTGCTAGAGTTATAAGCATGTTCCATTCAGGCCCACTTAAAAAAAAAATGTTTGTTTACTTCTTTATTTTGTTTTCTTTTCCAAGACAGGGTTTCTCTGTGTAGCCCTGGCTGTCCTGGTACTCTTCTCTGTAGACCAGGCTGGCCTCAAACTCAGAGATCCACCTGCCTCTGCCTCCCAAGTGTTGGGATTAAAAGCGTGCTCCACTCCTGCCCTGCTAAAGTTTAAAAATTGCATATATTATTATATGTCCTGTGTGTGTGTGTGTATGTGTGTGTGTGTGTATACATGCGCCCTTTTGGAAGTCAAAGGACACTGTTGCTCCTTCTACCTTTGCACGGTGTCAGGGATGAATTTAGGGTGCCTGGTTTGCACAGCAAGTGCTTCCCCACTGAGCCATCACACCACCTAAGTACTGTCCTTATGTGGAGCACCCCAAGTCGCAGATCAGCAGTGCTCCCCCACATCTGCCTTGAGGTTTCGTTTTTTGTTTCGCTTTCTGCAGTGCGCGTTGTGCTGGTTCTGGTGGTGAGTCCAGCCTGCTTAGTATGCTCAGTGAATCTTAGTCTAACTGCACAGTAATCCTCTGTGAGGGTTATTTTTCAAGATCCTCTTTGTAGTTTCATTTTCTTCCTGTTTATTGAGCACCTGCTGTTTGTCAGGCACTGTGTGGGGTCCTGACATTGCACGAGGACAAGGAACTGCCAGTTTTCAGTCAGTCTGGCCACAGTCCTCTGACCTCTCCTCCACCTCATCTCCCACTTTAGGACTGTTAAACACATACACAGAGAGGGGGGGAGGGAGAGGGGGGGAGAGGAGGGGAGGAGAAAGGGGGAGAGAGAACGAATCAGTATCTGCCCTTAGAGTAACCCCTAGATCCCGTGGTGATGGCCAGGCAGCCGTCCATCCACATGGAGCGGAGTGTGCCTTCCTGCACAGGCAGCCTGCTCACCCAGCGGGCGGATGAAGTCTGAGAGCACCCCAGGGACACTGCCAGTTAAGAAGGAACAAAGGACAGTTCTGCACGCAATAATAACTTCGCCGTGGACCTGCCCACACCGTCTGTGGCCCTGAGATAACCAGAAGGACGCTGCTAGGAAAAGAGGAAGCAGAGGGGAGGTCCCGGGAGGGCGGGCTTCTCAGCAGCAGATGTGTGTGCACGGAGAAGGGCGAGCGAGGGGTTCTGGGGTCAGTGTGTCTGGCTTCCCTCACTCTGTCTGTCTCTCACTCTGGGCAGGGCCAATCTGCTCCTCCAGCAATTTTAGAGTACTAAGCTAACCTTGGCTGGGCGTGGCCCCAGGCAGTGGGCGTGGCCCAGGCAGTGGGCTTCCCGCCCCCCCTCCACCACTCCCCCAGGTCTCTTACTGGGGCCTGGAACTCATGTTTGGGTAATTGATTTCCTCTCCCTGGAATTTCTGAAGGGCCACAGCAGCGACTTCAAGATGTCCCCGTGAGCAGCACTGATGGCTTCTACTTCCTCAGTTCCCGTACGTTTCCTGTCCGGGTCTGGCACCTCCTTCCTGCCGCATGTTGTGTTCTGGTGAGATGCTCAGAATGCCCAGCCAAGGAGCTCCATGGATCAAGCATGGCTCTGGCGTAAGGGATATACTCCCTGGCTCAGCATCACTCCGAACTGTACAATCCAGGACAAATGCTTTCTGCCTTTGAGCATCATTTTCCTCCTGTATCCTGGGAGATAACAGCAGCACCCTCACAGGGTTATGTAGACTGAGTGAGCTGGAAGAGCACTTACACTGTTGCCAGGGGCAGAGTCAGCCCTGTTGAGAATGCTAGCTACTAGTCTGAGTCTGTGACTTTTTACCTCCCTTTGTAATCTATGATCTCTGTGTCCTCAATACCTGGCACGATGCGTGTCACATAGCAGATGCTTTTTTTTTTTCAGATGCTCTTTTAAAATCCCTCCATCGACTTCATTAAGAATTCATGGAGAAACAATAAGTTGCATCTATTTTAAGGGTACAGACAGATCAGTGGCTTTGGGTATCTGTCACCGCCCCCACATTCCTTGTGCCCTTTTCCCAGCCCGTATTTCTTCTGCCCACATCCCCAGAAACCACTGAGTCACTTTCTGTCACAACAGTTTGCATGAAATGGAATCAGGTGAAAGGCCGTGCTCAGTGTCTGGCTCTTTGGACTCAGTGTGATAGTCTGAGAGCCGCCATATTGTCTGTACTACAGTTGTATAGTTCCTTACTCCTTAGGGCTGAGTAATATTCCATCATACGGCATTACATACTTTGTTTATCCACTCACCAGTTGCTGTGATGCCTAGGAGTGAAATGACTGTATTTAACTGTGTGTCTGTGGGGTCAGGTGGGGAAGGGAGAGAGAAAGAGACAGTGCACCAGAGAACAGCTTCAGGTGTTCCTGGGGACACTTTGCACCTTGCTTTTTAAAGATGAGCTCTCTCAGTTAGTAGGCTATGCTGGCTGACCAGTGAGCATCTGGGATCCTCCTGTCTCCACCTCCCCAGCCCAGCGATTAGAAACATCTGCCATGCCCTATAGCTGGCCCTCTATGTGCCTGTTGAGACTGCTGGGACTCATTCTGCTCAGCAAGTTTTTTTTTCCAACTGAGCCACCCACTCCCCCACCCCACCCCTGACCCCCCACCCCTACCCCTGCCCCTCAGTGTTTACCCCTGAGGGCCTGTTACTCAGAGTGGTTGTGCCATCTCCCCCTCTCTCAGAGCCCTCGCAGAGTCCTGTCACTCTCCCAGACCTTGGCCATCCTTTACGGAGCTATAGAGGAGTTTTGATGAGGTTGCAAATTGCAATTTCTTGACGAGTGATGGCGTTGAGACTCTTTCCATGTGCATATTATTGACTGTTTGAATCCGTTCTTTTTTCTTTTTTTCTTTTTGGTTTTTTGAGACAAGGTTTCTCTGTGTAGCCTTGGCTGTCCTGGACTCACTTTGTAGACCAGGCTGGCCTTGAACTCACAGCGATCCGCCTGCCTCTGCCTCCCGAGTGCTGGGATTAAAGGCGTGCACCACCACCACCCGGCTTTGAATCCATTCTTTAATGGCATGTCCAACTCTCTAGCTCATTTGAAAAGGTTGTTAGTACAAGAGGGTGCTCTCAGCCAGGCAGTTTTGGTGCACACAAGGTGGAGGCAGGAGGATCTCTGTCAGTTTGAGGCCAGCCTGGTCTTCAGAGGGAGGTGCAGAATGGCCGGGACTACACAGAGAGGGCCTGTCTCGAAACAAAGCAAAGCAAGACAAAGTAAGAAGCATATTCTAAATACTTTGATGTCATCTTAATTTAGATTTGAATGCCTATGGGTCTTGTTTTTAACCTGTACATAAATCCTTCAAGAAGAAAGGCTGCTTCTACTGGCCTCTGTTCACCCATCTACAGCAGAAATGCTTGTGGTTATCTTTGAAGTGCAGGTTAAAATGCCCTCATGCAGAATGCCTGGAGCCGGAACCATTCCCGTTCTCCCTGTGTTCAGATCTGGGGGTGCCTTCAGAGTGCATTGCTAGGAGCACCCCTAGTCTGAGGCTCTCTGACATCCTGTCAGTGCCCCAACATGTTAGATTCTGGAGCATTTGGGATCTCAGATTCGGAGATTAGGGATGCTCAGCCTAAGCACATCAAATGATACTATCAATAGCTAGAAGATGGTACCTAAATAATTACGACAACTTAGAAAAACTACTAAATCTACTTTTTAAATGCCCTGTGAAGATGTTAAGTTTGGGAGTTAGGTTGTTGAGTTTTCTTTACTGTCTTGATAGACATGAAGTGTTCTTTTTTTTCTGTAGAGAACACTGTAATTATATAGATGGTCTTTCTTGTGTGTTGGGGTTCCGCATGTGTGAGATCAAAGGTTCCGCTATTAAGCTTAAGAATAAAATGTGTATAAAAATGTTTTTTTGGTTTTTTTTTTTTTTTTTTTTTTTTTTGGGTTCCTTTACAGCCAACTAGGAATCATTTGCCTGTCTTCAAAATCTTGCCTGCAGAGCTAAACAGTGGGTGCCTGTTGTGTAGTGCTGCTCTCGGGCCTATGTCCATGCATGTTGCCAGCCTCTGTACCCTGTCCTCACTTCTTATCCTTCCCATCCCAATAGTCTCCCTTTTCCTCTGGGCTGGCAGCTCTCAACCTGTGGGTCACAACCCCTCTGGCAAACCTCTACCTCCCAAAATATTTCTATTATAACAGTAGAAAAATTACAGTTATGAAGTTGCGACACAAGTGATTTTATGGCTGAGGTCACCACAGCACGAGGAGCTACACACTAAAGAGGCACAGCATTCAGAAGGCTGCAAACCGCTGCTCCAGACAATTTGACTTTTATTTCCTGTCGTCTGTACACATGCACTTTTTGTCTGCGACTGACCTAATTCACTTAATACGATTATCTCTTCCAAATGATGTAACATGTGGCTGAAGATAATTCTGTTGTGTATATAGACAATGTCTTTATCCAATCTTCCGCGGACGGACACCTAGGTCGGTTCCATCACTTAGCCATTGTGAATTGTGCTGCACTGGACACTGATGTGCACATGTCTCTGAGGTGTTAACTCAGCATCTTTAGGGTTAATACTCAGGCTTCATTGGTTTCGTTTTTAAAACAACAGCCCACTAAATGGCCCAGCCTGGCCTTGAATTCGGGACCCTCCTGCGTCAAGCTCTTAACTAGCTGGAACTGCAGGCCTGTGCCACCAGATCTGGCTTAATTTGTCAGCTTTGTCATTGCCTGTTTGGCTCTCCACTTAGTCCTAACCCCTGAGGAGAAACTACCTCTAGTTGACTCTGGAGCATAAGCAGAGAGGTTATCTGCAACGCTGTCTTGAGAGGGTGAGCACTGATCACTTCAGAATCGGCTCACACCAGCTACTGAGCCAATCCCTTGTAAACGCCAAGGATCCTGGAACTCAGAAGTTCACAGATGCCCTGGGCCTGCTAAGGAGATTTTGTGATTATAACTTATTTCCTTAGTCATTTTTCATTTTACTGCCAAACCTTTAAGGCCAAATTTCAGCCGCCTCTCGTGAGGACAGCAGCGTCTCACTCCCCAGGTAGAGAAGGAGGTAAGCTGTTTGCTCTGTTGGGATTGAGCCGGCTGTAGCCACTGAACAATGAGGAGATTCCACAGATCCTTTTGCTCTAACTGGGTCTATTTTCTGAGAGGAAGCAGAGTGTTATCAAACAGGACATCCTGTGATCCCCCAGTTTACTATGGTGCAACAGGCTTTTTTTTTTTTTTTTAATACTAGGATGGTCTCTTGTTTCCTTCCCTGAAATAAGGAGCCCAGCGTGATGATTTCTTTCGCTTTGAATCTCCAACAAACAACACTCTCCCAGAAAATGACCTCAGGACTCACAGATTGAAAATGTTCATGGCGTTTTATGTGAACCAGTGATGATTTAACCAGCTGCCATTTTTGCTGCCTTGAAATAATTAACAACATGGGAAATGAGCAGAGATGTTCTTTATTCTTTAGTTTTATTTTTCTTAGAGATTTTTTTTTCATTTGCACTGGTGTTTTGCCTGCATGTATGTCTGTCTGAGGGTGACAGATCTCCCAGAACTGGGGTTATAGACAGTTGTGAGCTGCCATGTGCTGGGAATTGAACCATGGGTCCCTAGATGAGTAGCTAGTGCTCTTAACTGCTGAGCCATCTCTCCAGCTACCAGAGAAATTCTTTAAATTAAACATATTAATAGAAAGTTCTGGAACTGGGTCTATTGTGATATACCTACACCCCTGAATATAATATAAACACTAATATAAACACCATCTGCAAAGACACAAAACATGTTCACAGGGTATTAACAGGCACGTGCTGACCTCCTTGGTTTCTGAAGGCTGCCATGGCAGACTGCTGTACCCTGGGTGCTTTAGCCTCTGTGCTCTCCCACTGGTGAGGCTGGCTGTGCTCTCGTGCCATGCTCCTCCCTCCACAGGCTCTATCCAGGAAAGAGTCTTGTCTGGCCCTCCCACTCTGTGGCCCCATGTGTTGTGTGGTCTGTAGTTTCAGCACTCAGCCTCTGCTTCCTCCTCCTCCATCTTTTTCTTGGACCATCTTTTAAAAGCATCAGCAGTTATCAGGCCCACCCTAACCTGGTGTCTTTCTCTTAACTAGTTCATTTATAGAAAGCCTGTTTGGAAGGTCCCATTCTGAGTTGCCAATGCATAGGACTTTAGGAGAAGGGACAGTCTTCAACTCTGTGTGTGTAGAAGACTGTATATGTTCATTGATTATGTGAGTGAACCAATTTTAAAGTGCGTGCCTGTGAAAATGCATAATATGTTCTGCTGTACATGCACAGCTTTTTTTTTTTTTTCTTTTCTTTTTTTGTTTTTTGAGACAAGGTCTCCTGTGGCTCAAGTTCACTGTGAACTGACAGTGTAACCAAAGATGGCTTTGGACTCTTAATCATCCTGATTGTGCTCCCAAGTACTGAATTACAGGCTTGCATCACCACGTCTGGCTACTTAAAAGAAACTTAGAAAGATAAGGATTATGACTGAGTGAGGAAATAATGGCTCATTTTTTCATGTTGGAAATTAAGCTTTCAACCTTGTGTGTGTTAGACACTGAATTAACTCTCAGCTGGAATAATAGATATTTAAATGTATAAATTTTAATTTAACTTAATTAATTAATTTTAATTTAAAGATTGTATATTTTTAAATGTTACTATTTCTGTTTTTTCTATAATGCAAAAATGTACAAAATTTGTAATGCAAAGATATTTTTAAAAGAAAACCCACTTTGACATTTTAAAAAGTCATTTGTTCTTTGCTTTATCAAATTATTATGAACTATTTAAACTTATTTAATAATTTCATTTTCTTAGTATTTATGCACACACATAAACATTTGAATGAATCTATTGGTGTTTAAATGAATTGGGTATTCATTGTGCTTAATATTATGCTGACTGTAACAGTAACTAAGGCTGAAATAATGTAAAATAACACAGTCATTGAGACCTTGATATGACCTCTGTGATGTCAGGTCTTTGGCTCAAATGTGAAAGTGGAAATAAAGTTAGGTTTATTAGTTCATGGTTGAATTCAAGACTAATTTTCAAAACATTTTTTAAAAATTTTCAGTCAAATTAATCCTGGGAATCAGAAAGTAGGCAGGGGGATGTGAGTACTTCCAGACTGACACTTTTCATCAATTCATATTGGCTCCAAAGCTGCGCAGCAGTTAACACACAGAGCCTCTAGACCTGACTGCAGCCTCACCCTGCCAGTCATTAATCAATTGTCATTTCGTCACCTGTAATCCCAGCATTTAGGGAGGCAGAGGCAGGTGGATCTCTGTGATTTCGAGGCCAGCCTGGTCTGCAAAGCAAGTCCAGGACAGCCAGGGCTACACAGAGAAACCCTGTCTCCAAAACAAAACAAAAAAGTCAGGTCTCGGGCTGTAGAGACCGGGTAGTAGAGAAGAATGCTTGTGTAAGGATCTAAGTTAGAATCCCCTGTGCCCTTGCTTAAAAACACTGGGTATAGCTCTGCGTGTAAGGAAAACACTCACCATAGAGACCTCTGCTCGCCCACAGTAACCAATGGCTCCTATTAGATCTTCCTGTTTAAGCCACTCCTCTTCTACTCTCCCCAAAGCCAGGGCCTTACAGTGCTTCTGGTTTTTTTTTGTTTGTTTGGTTGGTTTTTTGTTTTTGTTTTGTACCTTATCCAGTTTGAACGTGACATAGCTCCTTCCCACACAAATGCTCAGTTTCCACTCTTTCCTCTGAAAATGTGAGCACTAATACACCCTTGCTGGGAGTGGTGTGATTCAGACCACCACTAAAGTGAGAGAGGGGAGAGCAAGGGAATACTTCAAGGGGTGTGTGTGTGTGTGTGTGTGTGTGTGTGTGTGTGTGTACACTCAGGCAAGAGCGTGTAAATGCTGTCACTTTTGACCTGTAACAAGACTGAAGAGAGTAAAGCAAAAATAAAAATAAAAATACTGCCCATCTCGCCCTCTCTTTTTCCCTCCCTCTCGTCTCTGGTGTGGGTGAATTGGTGTTTCTCTAGATAACTCTGATATGAAAAGACTGTTAGTCTCCTCATTCTAGTAATGTTAAGTGAGTTTGTTGATTGAAAAGGAAGCAATGTTCTAATATACAAGCTGGCATTTGGTGTCCGAAACAAGAATTCGAGCAAGTTGGGCTGAGATGTGGCTTTAGCGGTAGAGCCCTAGCCTAGCATGTACAAGGCCTTTGGTGCTGAGCCCCAGAACTGCAAAACAAGCAGGAAAATATTCTTAATTTACTCTTCACCGTCAACTCAACAATAGAATTGCCAAGGCACCGTGCCTCTGCTGTCAGTGTGGGAGCTTCCAGGCTGGCTTAATCAAGAAGGGCACCTACCCTGAATGTGACTAGAACCATCTCATGGGCTGGAGTCCCCCAGAATGATCTAGAAGGGGGGAAGGGAAGGAAGGCACTACCTGAGCACTAGCATTCCTGCATTTCTGCCGCTTGACTCAAGGCTCTTCACAAGGACCCTCCCCTGAAAGGAGTTTGGTTTGGGATGTGGGGGAGGGGGGAGCTGCTGAGGTCAACTGGCAGAGAAGTAGTGCTTCCTGGCTCGAGTATACTTGAGCTATGGCAGTGACTAGAATTTCTATCCGTTGGCATGCTCAGGAGAGGTCTCTCTCTTTTTTTTTTTTTTCCATGTGTGGAATATAGACTTTGGTCTCTGGGGTTGTAGAACAGGTTTGATAAAGATTATAATGGAAAGATGTTCAACTTGCTGATTGCTGGCAACATGTGGCTCAGGACAGCTAGAACATTATGAGATATTTGTTGTTGTGGTGGTGGTGGTGGTGGTTGTTGTTGTTGGGTAACTTGACTGCACAGTTGTCAGTTTTAAACTTTGTACATGACAGGGTGACTGAGAGAAGCCCTGAGGAAACTTTCTCGCTCTGGGTAGGAGCTAAGCCATTGCTTCTGTGCTCTTCCCTAGTTTGAAGTGTTCCCTTTGCATTGAGCCTGCTTTGCAAGGAGCTAAGAGAGGATGGTCACCGGACAGACTTGGGATGAGAGTCTGCTACTCATTTGGACTCACATTTGCTGGAATATCTTTAAATGTTAGCCTGCACTTTACCTTCTCATTAATAGTCTGTTTTATTGTATTTCATTTCCACTTCAAAATGTTCTCACGTGTTTAAAAATCACTTTTACTATAATGAAGGTGCAGACGTTTGGGCAGGCACCAGGCACTGAGAGTGAGATACCAAGGTTATGTCTTAGGGATATGTTATTCTAAACACACACTCAAGATACCAATCTAAAGCTTTTTATTAGCTTTGAAAAAAATTATAGGCAGTAATGTCCATTTTTCTAGTCTCCCACAAAAAAAAAAGTAAATTGAGAGCCTTGGCTCCGAAACACATAGTAACTAGAAATGTAAAATGTGGCCGTTCCTAAAATACTAGCATGGCTTATGTGTTCCAGCTGCCAGGTGCTCCACGCCAGAAATCATTCCCAGCCATAACCTGAGGATATCTCGCCCAAATCGCCACTGTGCGGGCCTTTCTTCATGGAAACATATGTTTAAAAGTCACTGGTTTAAGTCCAGGATGAAGAACTCAGTTCAGTGCTTGTTCGGGCTGCAGAAGGAGTTCAAAGCTGTCCTGGGGAATTTAGTTCAAAAGTAAAGTGAGAAGGCTGGGAAGCTAGCTCGGAGGTGTAGAACCTTGCTAGCATACTCCAGGCCCTTGTACAAAAAATAAAAATAAAAAATAAAAATAAAATGAGGCCTTGATGCATTTACAAAACAGCTTTACCAGAGGCCACAACTGTATCTTCACTTGCAGTTTTCTCTTCTCTCCTTGTCTGGCAGGATGCGGGGTGGGGAGTGGGAGGTGGAAGTGGGCATGGCTTGCATTAAGACCAGCCACCCTAGTATCACCCCAGCTCCCGGTCCCAGACCTGCTGCTTGAGAGCTGTGACCACACAGAACCTGTAACTTCCCACCACCCTCCCCCCCAACCCCCAAATCAGGGCATAAAAGCAGCTGCAAGGCGACGCTGGGACGTCAGACTCCGTGTTAGCGATTTACTCCTACAGTAGATGTGGGTACGCACTAAACACTGTCATCACCTCGCCCAGTCCCCACGCTTCTCCAGCAAAGAAAAAGAAGTCTCTTGTGGAGACACGCAGGTGACCAAGTTTACCCAACCAACTGGTTAGTCTGGGTCTAGCTCTGGGTCTGGAAGCTGGTGCCCTGACTCCTGCCTAGGTCAGCGCCCTCCTGAGTCTGCTGGTCAGCTGGGGAGCATTTCATAGCTGCCATAAAGAATCCCCATTATTCATTCCCCCTGCCCCCTCTCTTTCTCTTTCTTCCTCCTCCTTTGTTTATACAAAAACCAAAGTCCTTTAGTCTGCTCATCCCTAATCCGCTCCCTGCATGCTGCCTCACAGCACAGGGGTCCGTCCCAACAGTCGCCTGCACGGTGGTATGATTTTGAGCATCCTACAGCTTTCCTTTCCCCACAAAACTCTCCCATACACTCCTGCGTTTAGCATGAGTTGCGTTTTGTGCACACCCCGGAGATGTGGCAGTAAATAAGATGTCCACTACAAAGTCTCTGCCATCACCGGGCTTGCCCTGGAAGGCAGGAGACAATAAGCAAGCAGGCCAATCACAGACTGCGTAACATCCAGTAGAACAGAGATGATGTAAGCGTAACAGGAGAGGCCACTTCCGGGGGTTGGCAAGGGAGGCTTGCTGAAGAGTTGACATTGAACCCAAAGCATGAAGTGCAGGTAATAGTGCCAAGTTCTGGACTGAGCTTCAGTGCCTTTGCCTAAGCCTATGTCCCTGTTATCCCTCAAGGCTTAGCTGGGAGCCGCCGTCCATCACTTGTTTCTCATTATGAGAAGGGTTAGAGCCGGCAGACTGAAGATGCTGACACAGGAGAAACGGCAGCACCTGAGCCCCATTCCATCGCCCCGTATTCTTCTGCTTTGTCTTTTGCAGTTGATTTTACAGTGTCCGGGAACAGCTAAGCGCGACCACCCAATGGTACCCAGTATGCCCGTGTCCTGAAAGGTTAACCAGAGGCCATGCTGCTGGGTGGGGGCGACTTGGGCCATGACTTAAAATTACTTGGGATCCTGGGAGAGAGCAAAGGTCAGAGTGACAGGAACAAGGCCAAGCAAGGCTGGGAAAGTAAACAGAAGGCATATGGAGGAGAAGAAGTGGATATAGAGCGAGCCAAGAGGGGGTAGGCGGGGCTGCTGGGCAAAAGTTGGTGCCCTGAGGAGACCAGCCAAGTCTTGTGGCATGGGAACAAGCCCTGGGTTATTGGAATTATTTTCAGAACATGGACAAAGCCACCCACTGCTCGGAACAGATGGATATTTAGGTGAATGTAATCAGCTGCGTTTCTGACCATATGAAGAGGCATGCGTCTACTGTATGTGTGCATGAGTGTGTGCACAGTATAGGTGTGTGAGAGATCTTAGCTACTTTCTCACTATATGAAATTAGCTTCCATTCACATCCCTGGACAAAAAGCCCTTTTAGAATTCTAAATTTTTTTTTTCTTGGATCAGAGTCAAGTTTCTGATTCGTTTCAGGGTCATAGATATTAACTTAATTCTGAGTTAAAAATCAAAACAACAACAAAAAAAATATCTACCTGTATTCGGCATCTGAAAGTCCCCTCCTTCTTGGTCAGTAACCAAATAGAGGACATGCACAGGACAGGTGATGAGAGCGCCCGATGAAGGTGCAGAGAGCAGCAGGTACTAAAGGTGGGAGGTGCACATTCAAGGGAAGTTATGGGGCCTCATTTTGCAGACAGTTTTAGAAATCTGTGCATTGTAGTCATTTTATATTTCAAAGGGGGCAGGACTTGAGAGATGCATCAGCAGGTAAAAATGCTTGCCACATAAGCACCAAGACCTGGGTTCAAATTCCAAGCAACTATGTAACAATCGAGACCTGGTAGGGTGATGGAGACCTTGTAGGGGAGGATACTGGGGCTTGGTAGCTGCCAGATGCTCCATGTTCAGTGAGAGACCCTGGCTCAAGGGAATAAAGAGGAGAGCTGTTAATGGGGTTTTTCCTCCCATCCCCAGGCTCCCAGAATAAAGACTTGTGGAACTCAAAATATATTTACAAATATCTAAGCCATATAGCGAGGCTCTTCTCTGATTACCTCAAAACTTAAAATAACCCATTTGTTCCGGGCTCAGTGGCATATACCTGTAATTCCATCACTCAGGGAAGCAGAGGCAGGCAGTTCTCTGAATTCAAGGCCAGCCTGTTCTACAAAGAAAGTCCAAGACACCCAAAGCTACACAGAGAAACCCTGTCTCAAAAAAACAAAAACAAACAAACAAAACAAAACCCCGTTTATTCTAATCTACATTCTGCCATATGGCTGGTTACCATGCATCTGTCTTCACATCTTCATGAGTGAATCTCCTATACCTGGCTCTATCCCAGAATCCTCTCTGCCTACCAGATGCCCTACCTTCTATTCTACCCTTTCCTATAGGCCATAGTTTTGTGTTGTTTTTTTTTTAACTGACAGTACATCCATACAATACACAGGATATTCTCTCTATAAGAGTTGGATGTCTGATGCCCTTCTCTGGCTTTCACATGCGGGAACAAACACATGTGCATACAGTGTACACACACACACACACACACACACACACACACACACACACACACACGGGGGAGGGGAAAGAGACAGAGGGAGAGAGAGGGAGAGAAAGAGAGGGGGGAGAAGGAGAGAGGGAGAGAGAGAAAATAAAAAGTTAAAATTAATGATTAATTATCAAAGGGGCAGGCACCCATAAGCTGCTTTTCTATTTGCTCTCTTCAGGAAGTGGCAGTTATTAGCAGGAGTTACACGTTCAGATGGCCAAGCCAAACAGACCTTTATGCTAACATTGATAGCATCAAGTAGTTGATGATAACACAGCAGCCTAGGAAAGCCTGGAGTACCGCAGGCAAGCCAGCCCTCTTCTGCAAACCAATTTCCTCTTACCTTTTGTCCCCAAAGCACTTTCCCCTGAAAGCCCTTTCTCTGATTTTCTTTGCTAGTTTTGAACTACAGGTACCTAATCTGAGGGGAGATAGTATATTTCAGTGTCTGTGGTCTGGTAACATGTGGTGCCTGACATTTCCTTTCCTCGTGTGAACTCAGCTCTGGGCTCAGACGTATGCCACCTCAGAGGCCTCCCTGTCTTATTCCCATCACAGGACATAAAACAGTAGTCAAGTATGCGCATCTGCCCACAGCTCTGTAGTTGCTACATGGGGCCAGTGTGATGGGTTTAATTTCCTTCCTTATCGTACATCAGAAGATATACAGAAATTCCAATACACCGTCTTCACTGCAATGTCCCAGTTTTTGTAACCTCTCTTGGGGGTGACTGTGTCTTGTTCAGTCACTGTGTCATTTTCTTTCAATGACTCCCCTCTTGCCCCCCCCCCCCTCCGTGATTAGTCCTGATCCCTGCCTTGGACAAATCCTTCCTCCTCTGCCCCCACATCTGGGTCATGAATGAATGAAGAGAAAACAATGAATGAAGGAATGAAGAGATACTGATGAATGAATGATGAGTGGGGCGTGGTCTAGAGACGTTCTTTTCCTTGGTGAAGTGCCTCAGTCCTGCCGCTCACGGCTCCTCATTTGGGGAATGAATTATACACAGATGAAAAACAGGGAATTTTCTGGCTCGAGGCACACATTTACACCCTTCCTCCTTATGGAAACCCCCAGTTCGTCATGAGGGATATTCTGGGGGTTTTTTGTTCTGGAGGAGCTGGGGCATGTGGGCGTGCGGGCGCGCGGGCGTGGTCACAGGGCTTCCCACCCACCTTCAGATAGGCGGAGTAAACTATAAAGTAGGGCTGGTTTTTGAGAGCTGTGTGTGTGTGTGTGTGTGTTTGTGTTTCTTCCTTTGGCTCATTATCTTGTTTTGCTATTGTTGAGAATTTTTGTTTTTGAGACAGCATCTCAGTTTGTAGGCCTGGTTGGCCTGCCACGTGCCAGACTTTCCTAGAACTCACAGTCCTAGTGCAGACCTTAACGGCGTGTGCTACCACACCCAGCTGACTAAGTATCTCAATCTGTGGACATAAAATATACTTCTTTTTCCTTTAAAAATATTTATGGTTAAAATTATTCTAGAAACTCTAACTGATAAGCTTAGGGTTATTATTATATCGTCAACTTGATAAATCTCTTTTAAACATATTTGTGGATACCAAGAGGGTTTACAAAAGAACTGCTTTTATTAGAGTAGCTCTAAAAAGATCTTTGTGAGTACAGAGTCCTGCTACAGGTTTGGAACACAGCCCCTCTCCTTACCTCATCTGTGGAGTGTCTTAAACTTCAACCAAAGAGCTTTCTGATGTGGGATCTGACAGTGTAGCCTTTGGTTGGGCCAGGTGTGAGTCCCTCCAATCATGGAGAAAAGATGTGCTTAGGGACCACAGGTGCTTCTCTCCCCTGCCACATACGGGGACTTCAACAGGCTCCGGCACCTGGTCTCCGTCTCCCTAATTTGCCCTTAGTGAAGCGCTGGTGTTTTTATACTGAAGTTGAGCTATCCTGGTCCTAGACGTTTATAAGGCCTTTGCAAATCATTATGTACAGAGACTCAAATATATACGCTGCTCACATGAAAGAAAGAAAACATTCCCTTCTATACCTTTGCCAGTCTGCTCTTTGTTTAGTTTGTGTAAAGGGAGTGAAAATGTACTTTTCTTAGGCTCTTGGTGGTGGATTACTCTCCTGCTGCTGAGAGAATTGCTGGAAATAGAAAATGTTTTGAGAGAAAAAAGAGACAGTCACAGCACAAACAGCGTCAGCCCAAAATGTATGAATGGAATACATTGGCGTGGCTAGCCAAAATTTCTGATCATTTTATAGCCAAGCACAAAGATTAAGTTGAGTATAGTCTCCTTAATGGAGTGACCGAAGGTAACTGAAGTTCTTTGTGCCTTTAAGAAAAAATGTGTTTCTACATGTTTTCTACACAGTGTGTGCCTACATGAGTGTATGTGCAGCACTCCACGCTCATGCCTTGGGAATTCAGAAGACGGCATCAGATGCCCTGAAGTGGAGTCAGAGAGTGGAGTTAGAGAGCACCCTGAAATGGGTGCTGGGAACTGAACCCAGACCCTCTGCAGCGCTGTAAGCACTCGTAGCCAGTAAGCCAGCTCTGCAGCCCCCATAGTGACTTTTTGTTTTGGTTCGGTTTGGTTTGGTTTGGTTTGGTTTTTTTGAGATAGGGTTTCTCTGTGTAGCCTCGGCTGTCCTAGACTCACTTTGTAGACCAGGCTGGCCTCGATCCACCTGCCTCTGCCTCCCAAGTGCTGGGATTAAAGGCGTGTGCCACCCACCATGCCTGGCTCCCATAAGACTTTTAAAGCTTTAGTATCAACACGGGCTTGGGGCAAATGTGAGCTAAATTGGGGCCTCCGCACAGAGCGGCAAGCAGGGTCCAGTGCATAGAGAGGACTGCTCTGCAGATGGCGTTGTCTAAACTTGGGAAGACTATGAACCCAGGCGTTAGCTGTTAAGAATCAAAATAGACTTCACATGCCTCGTTCCTCACATTTATTTCTCAAATCGTTGTTGTGTGGACCGCCTCAAAGCAAGAGGTAGGATCTTGGAACACCTGACCTATCATGAACCCCACTTTGGGGCAGCTGTGAAACAATGGGTTGTCTTTACAGAGGGTTGACTGAGGGAGTGTGAAGGAGAAAATGGGAACAGTGTGGCTGTGGTGGTTCATTTGGTGGAGCTGGGTGGGGCAAAGAGACAGAATGAATGATCTCAGAAATCATTTCAGTAAGCAGACAGTGCTGACACAGACATTTTACATATTTGTTTAATTTTGAAGAATGCTTCCCCCAAAATAATTCATAAACCTTGCCAAATTGAATCTCGGGAAAACCTAGAGAGTTTGGGGCCTCATGACTGGTAAGGTGATAGAATTCGTAGTTTGCTTTTTCCATGTTTGGGGCTTGCCAAGCCTTAATCCAAGCTAACTTGTCTCATTGACTCACAGAAAATTCCATTTGTTTTACTAAGCAGAAATGCAATGTCTAATTTTATGTGGCTCAATAATTGCTGCAAAGCATAAGCTTTCTGTGCCTCTTCATCCTGTCCCACCATCAACTGTCAAACGTAGGAGAAGCCGGACAAGTCAGCAGGACGCTGGGCCCCAGGCCAAGGCTGCTCTTACTCTGAAGTCGCTGTCCACAGAGAGGCCAGAATTGCAGCTTTGCTTTCTGAGCACAGGAAGGGATTTGGTGTTTTGTTTTGTTTTGATAACAGGGTTTTTCTATGTAGACCTGGCTGTCCTGGAACTTGCTCTGTAACCGAGACTGGCCTTGAACTCACAGAGATCCACTAGCCTCTGCCTTCGAGTGCTGGGAATTAAAGGTGTGCACCACCATTGCCTGGCTAGGGATTTGTGGTTTTGTGTGTGTGTGTGTGTGTGTGTCATTTTCTTTCCTGTTTTTTTAGAGGGGGAAACTGCCATGTTCATAAGACATTCGTAAAAATAATATATAGATATATTGTGGGGTTTGGTTCCTTTTCAGGTAGGAATGATGAATGTAAGTTTGTATTATAATAAAATATGAAAGTACAGTGACCCAGGGACGGTAAAGCTAAGGAAATGTCCCTTATAAGCTTCTCTTTTACTCCTCTGTGAGTGTATGTGTGTGTATGTGTGTGTTTGTGTGTATGTGGTGCATGTGGGATGCGGCATCGAGGGTGCACATATGAGCACACACGTAGAGGCCTGAGGACACCAGTGTTGTTTGGGTTGAAACACGGTGTTTCACTGTGACTTGGAGCTCACGTATTAGGCTACACCGACTGGCCAGTACCCACAGGGACCTGCCTGTCCCTGCCTCCCCAGGGCTGCTAGGATTACAAGGTGTGCCACAGCACTTGGTTTTTTATGTGGGTTTTAGGATCTAATTAGTGTTCTCATGTTTGCACAGCAAGTGCTGTAAGGACCAGCCAGTCCGTCTCCCCAGCCTCCCTTATCTGCTTTTATACTATTGCATCTAACCAGATCTTGAAGTCCCAATGTGGGCTTGAGGCCACACAGTAGGCCATCTGATAATCAGCTGACATTTCCATTAAAAGACCCACTGAAGGTCCAAACGAGCACCAGACCTAAGCTGCCATTGGCTTTTCGTTCCGTGGCATTCAGTGTGACCTCGCTTCTCCTAGTTTGACATTTATCCTGATAAAAACATCAGAAGTTAGTCCAATTAAAAAATAATTATCTTAGATGGGTGCAGTGGCACATGCCTGTAATCCCAGCTCTCAGGGTGGGGTGGGGGTGGAGGGGAGAGGTGGGTGGATCGCTGTGAATTCGAGGCCAGCCTAGTCTACAAATCGAGTCCAGGACAGCCAAGGCTACACAGAGGAATCCTGTCTCAAAAAAGCAAAAAGAAAAAGAACAAAATTGATATCTTAGGGCTAAAGAGATGGCTTGGCAGTTAATAGCACTTGGACCGGTTCAGTTCCCAGCGTCCACATGGTGGTTTGCAGCTACTCTTCACTCCAGTTCTGGGATTCCAGTGATCTGTCTGACCTTCAGGGGCTTCAGGCATGCACCTGGTGCACACACATGCAGGCAACACACATGCACACGCATGCCTCAAGGGCTGCCATCAGAGGAGTAGATAATGAAAATGTACATACACGCGCACGCAAGCATGCACACACGCATACACACAGAAATTTTATTTAGCTATCAAGGAATATGAAATGCGGGAAAATGGGTGGATCCAGGAGATAGTCTATTACACGAGGTGGCACAGACTTGCACAGACAAATGTTCTCTCTCATGTAGATAGCTTTCAGTCTTTAAATGCATATGTGTGTATGTGTGTGTGTGTGTGTGTGTGTGTGTGTGTGTGTGTGTATATATATGTGTGTGTGTGTGTGTGTGTGTGTTAGTGTAGACTATGAAACCAGATGGAGGACCATCAGGAGGATGGGTAGAAGTATTGAAGAAGACAGCGGAAGGCAACGGAACACCTGACATGAAAATAGAGAGGAGGCCACCGTGGGCGAAAGGGCATCAGGAAGGCCAGGGGGTAGGCAGATAAGAGAATCAACAAAAACAAATTTCGCTTGAAAACACAATAACGAAATCTAATGCATTGTACGGTAGCTAATAAATATCTTTCTGAAGTTTGGAAGAGTATAGTTTACAAGAACATTCTCCGGTCAGTATATAGATCATTTATATTGATCCTGATGCTGTTGACCCAAATATCTATTAAAATGTGTTGATATGTCGGCCATGCTTTCTTTTAGTAAACATGAGCACATTCCTGCATTTCACTGGGTTATCCTGCCTCGTGCTCTGCCCACTTACCTAGTTTTCCCACAAGGCCCTCCCACTCCAGCATCTCCAGGGACTGCAGGTGTGTTGATGAGAGACCTATTATGGTAGGAGTTAAAGAGTGGGACTGATGACTAATTAATGAGAAGGTCTCTTTTCTTTTCTTTTGGTTTTTTGAGACAGGGTTTCCCTGTGTAGCCTTGGCTGTTCCGGACTCACTCTATAGACCAGGCTGGCCTCGAACTCACAGAGATCCACCTGCCTCTGCCTCCCAGAGTGCTGGGATTAAAGGGGTGTGCCACCACACCCAGCTTGAGGTTTCTAAAGCACAAAGCTGGTGCTATTTATAATATTTGCCCCTTGTCTTAATGAGCTCTGGAAAAGCATACAGTGCCTTAGTGTGGCTGAAGGAACGCTTCAATTACAGGACAGTTGGCCTGGGATGCAGCAATCCACTCCTTTGTTCGCGTGGGGTTTTGTTTTTATTTTTTATTTTTATTTTTTTATCTCCTGTTTGGTATTTCTTCTTCTTCTGTAAGTACGAACATTTGTTTCTCAGTGAGATATGTTTGACAAATACAGATCTGTTCCTACCTCCCTGTCTTGTGTGTGGTTTTGTTTTTAAGTCACCTGGAGCAAAATTTCCATCTCCCTTGGGTTGGATGCCACCTAGCACTTGACACGTCACCTTCCATCTATCCATTGCTGGGAAATGTAAAAGCTTTTTGTTACCACATGAAAAAATCATTAGGAAAGTACATCGACTGCCAAAAGTTATGTCAGTATATAAAAATCACATCACAGGGTCCGAAATACTTTTGAATTTTGAATTATTTATCCTTACTAAAGATATGTGTGTGTGTGTGTGTGTGTGTGTGTGTGTATATGTGTATATATATATATATATATTGTATAAAGGTGGTGTGAAAGGTGATTATGTTGTAAAAGTAAATGGTTTCACTTTGTAAGATGTCGCCTAAAGAAAACAGTGAGAGCTGTTTACTGACAAACAGAAGAACCTTTAGTAGAAGTGTAGAAAAATAATATTCATGGTCACATCATCTGGGATTCAATGCTGGCAGAGATGCCTTCCAGGGAAAAAGAATTTAGAGCAAGCGGTTCCCAACCTGTGCTTCATGACCTCTTCGGGGAGGTCACATATCAACATCTTGCATATGAGATAGCTAAATCATAATTCATAACAGTAGCAAAATAACAGTTATGAAGTAGCAACAAAATAATTCTATGGTTGGGGGTCACCACAACAGGAGGAAGTATATGAAAGGGTCGCAGCAGTAGGAAGGCTGAGAACCACTCATTTAGAAGATGTGTGGGTGCTGTTTCCTTGTTTATAAGTTCCTCCTTTTAATAGCTTGCAGCAGGAAGCAGATTTTCACTCTAAGGAAAGTAAATGACTCCAAGGACAATTGTATAATAAGCATGGAGACACAGCGTACAGAGCTTATAAGCTTTAGATTTTGCTGTTTCACCTAGTCATGTTCAAAACACTTACTTCTTCTGTATCACCAAATACTGTCTGTTACAGAAAGGAGTCAGGGGCCCTTGGAGCCAGGACTGGGACAAAAGGGCCAGCCATCACAGCACTTACGACATGAAGATGTGGTGGTCATTTCAGTGTGGTGGTGCTGTTGCTTAGCGTGTTTGATGTCATTATCTTTCCAAAACACACTGAACTATCTATAACAAAAATGACTCAATACTTGCCATTTACTCTGTAATAATATGGCCTGTGGGGCCAGAAGTGGGATTGGCAGCGGGGAGTTGATGGGACTATATGTAAAATAAGCTTAATTTCGAGGTGCAGTGGCACACACCTGTGATCCCTGCTCTCGGGAGGCAGAGACAGGTGACTTTCTGTGAGCTTGAGGCCAGCCTGGCCTACAAAGCCAGTCTAGGACAGCCAAGGCTACACAGAGAAACCCTGTCTCGAAAAACAAAAACCGTGTCTGAAAAAAACAGAAAAACAAAATCAAAAAAGCTTGGTTGAAAATTGATTGTCGCTGAATCCAGGAAGTAGCCATGACTGGTTCATTATTCCGCTTCGCTTCTTTTTTTTTTTTTTTTTTTTTTTTTTTTTTTTTTTGCGTATGCTTGACTGTTGCTAAAATAAAAATTAATATATGTCTGTCACACATATGTATATAAACACGCCACGAAGTTCATAGAATTGCGAAGCTCTTACCCATGTTTAAATGCCACAAGGAATCCTTTTACTGTTACACAGCTGTTAGAAGGGGCAGCCTCTGAGACACTGGCATTTCATGTGCTTGTAATAAAGGGTCCATGAGATAGTCTGTAAAACTACAAGACTGTCGGGGCTGGAGGGATTGCTCAGTGGTTAGGAGCACTAGCTGTCCTTGCAGAAGATCCAGTTTAGTTCCCAGCACCCACACGGAACCACTCACAGCCACCTGTAATTCCTGCTCCGGGGGGAGCTGACATCTTCTTCTGTCCTCTGTGGGCACTGCACACACACACACACACACACACACACACACACACACACACACACACACACAGTTAAAAATAAAATAGATCTTACTTTAAAAGAAGCTCGGAGTGTGGTGCACCGTGATGTTGTAAGCCTGGGAACTCAGTGTCCCACATAGACTTAAGGTCAAAGTGAGAATCTACATTTTCTTACAGATTAGGAATCTCAGAGCCTGAAGAAGGGGGATGTGCAGTGGTACCCCAGGAGGAGTGGGTGAAATGTGATCCAAATAGGCAGTTACAAGGAACTAGGGGTGCGGGGTGGGAGGGTCGGGGAGTGGGGAGGTGGGGAGGTGGGGAGGAAAGGGCAGCAGAAGGCTTTGGCCCAGTCAGGCCAGCTGCACCCTCTAAGGCGTAGCTGTTGAAATTTCCCACTCCAAAACCCTTTCCACCTAGGAAATTTTACCTGAGCTCAGCTCAGTAGGTAAGTCAAATAGGTACACGAATCAAACATTTATGACAGTAAGTCATAAACAACTTCAAAACAGCCCATTGATATACTTGTGATTTTGCCATGCAGCTGGAAACAGTGACTCGTACCTGTGATCCTAGCAGTCAGAAGCAGAGGCAGTTCACTGCAAGGTCAGGGAGGCCAGAGATAGGGAAGTCCTGCCTCAGAAAAGGAAAGACAAGGCAGGCGTGGTGGCACACGCATTTAATCCCAACACTCGGGAGGCAGAGGCAGGCGGAACTCTGGGGTTTGTGCCTGGTCTACAAAGCGAGTGCCAGGTTAGTGAGAGTTGCCACACAGAGAAAACCCTGTCTCAAAAAAAAAAAAAAAAAAAAAGAGAGATGAAAGGAAATTTACATACTAGTGAGACAGTTGTGCCAGTTTGAACACAATACAGTCCAAAGATAACATTGTTTCGATACTTACGTGCTAAGGACCAACAGCAGGAAAATATTAAAAGCAGGGTTTTCTCTAATTAAGCCAGCATGTTTCTGTAAGGGCAAAAAAAAAAAAAAAAAAGCTTTGTATGTACATCGAAAGTAACTGCACTTAACAAAACACAGTAGTCTCAGCATCTGAGCCTGAGCGGTCCAGGCAGTGATCTTGGCATTGGGGGATGTCCTGGAATGCGGTGGGAAGTGCGTGTGGTATGTGTGCAGAACTGGGAGGGGGGGGCCTGCAGTGAAGTCTCCTGATGCAACATGGTCGGGCACTGCCAGGAACACTTTGGATCCATTACACATCTGATTATGGACTAATTGTTGGCCAGAAACCAGAAACCATTTAACTGTTGCCAGATTTGTCACCACCTCCCTGTGCCATTTCACCACCCCGCATGGGGTCAGGACCCACATTTAAGAAATCTTGTCGCAAAGCCCTGCCAAAGATGTCCTCCTTGCTTGCGTGGCTTTTGCAGTTCTAAGTTTGTTTGTTTTTTTTTTTTTCTTGTGAGTAAACTTATTTTCATTTGTTTTTATCCTAGTTGGGGAATGGCGGTCAATGTGTATTCTACCTCGATAACCCAGGAGACTATGAGCAGGCATGACATCATTGCATGGGTTAATGACATCGTGTCTCTAAACTACACGAAAGTGGAACAGCTCTGTTCAGGTAAGACATTGTCTTCTTGGTATGTGTTTATTGGCAATTGAATGTGATTTTTATGAACCACAAATGACATATTTGGGGTAAGACACAAAAACACACATACATATATATATATATATATGTATATATATATATATATGTATATATACATAATTAAAAGGAGAAATTTGGCTGGAAGTGAGGAACATATGGGGGGAATGTCTGAGAACATCTAAGAGCACACAGGCATCCAGATGGGTGTGTGAACTGCTTCTGGCTTGCTGTCTGCCACACCCTTCTGCTATGCTGGCTCCTAGCCCCTGTTCCATCATCCTATTGTCACCATGCATATGGCTTCAAACACAGTAGACTTTGGCCTGGTTATGCAGGGCCCTAATCCCAGCTTCTTGGGAGGCTGAGACAGGGGTGTCACAAACACAAGGCCTGTCTGGACCACATGACCAGCAACTCGAGGCCAACTGGGTAACCAAGTGGGACCTTGTTCCAAAATAAAAAAACACTGGGGTTACCCTTTTCAATTCTGTCCTGTGCACCCCTCTCCCCAGAGCCTTAGCCCCACAAAACCCTCTTGGGTCTCTACAGACACCATCCCTTTAGCACTGCACAGTTTTGGCCTTGCTTTCCAGGTCTTTCCTCCCCTTGGTGTGTGTAGTTACCAGTTTAATCAGCCTTACCTACCGTCAGCTTTGGGAAGACTTCCCCAGTCTCTGTGGTTTTCCCCAAACCCTGCCCACCCATCCAGGATAACCCCTGTCATAGTGTGTATGACATCTGACTCCCTATCCCAGGAGGTACCAGGAGTTCTCAAGAGCAGGTCTATAATTTTCTTTCTTTCTTTTTTTTCCCTAAAGCCCAATTCACCACTGTACCTGATACAGAGCAGTTCAGTTGGGAATGCAGATTGGGTTAAACCTGTTTGAAAAAAGATGAAATTTCAAGAGCAGAGTCTGAGTATGTCAAAGTAATCTGACTTTAGCCCTCAGTGTAAGTTGAAATAAGCTATTCGCCTTTACAAAATAAGTATTTTCTTGTAAACTAACAGATAAAGAGATTTCTTCTCTACCCGCAGCCCTGACATGAACATGGCGGTGGGAAATAGAGCATGCTACTGAAATGTGTTGTGTGAAGGTATTTAGACGTGGAGGAGATGCGAGTTTTAGCTGACATGCTGGTATTGTACTATGAACTCCTGTTTCCAGCAAGTCATATGCAAAAAAGATTTCGTGCAGTACAGTCAGAATTTTCAAAGTCCCCAGTAATAGATTAAATGTCTCTTTTCTGCTTTGAGACACATTTCTGACTGGAAAACACGGGTGAATCTGTGTTGTGGAAAGACAGGCATCGATTCTCTCGCGAGACAGTGGACCAGAGCTTGTCTAATCTCCTAGGAGCTATGGAAAAGCAGAGATGCAGCACCTTTGGCTCCCCTAGTCAGTAACTCTGGGCCTGGAGCCTGGGCATCTTGTGCTCCATAAACCAACCTGGGTGGATCTGCCAGCAGCCTGCAGCCATCACTGCGCTTCTGAGAAATCTCAAACCACTAAAAGTGAAGTTCAGGTATCCCAAACCTGTCTGGCACCGTTTCCACACTGTTGTTTAATTTTTGTCTTCAGCAATGGCATTTGGCAGGAAGAAGCAGTCTTTCTAATTACTTATTTATGAATTCATTTCTCTATTCTCATGCTAAAAGACTTTGTCGGCAGGTAGTATGGTACCACTCGGCTAAGAACAAATCCAAATGACCTGAGTGATTGCCCTTCCTTGTCATGTTTAGGGATGTGCACATGCATGCAGTACAGTGTGTTGTGGACATTTATATTAGTTGCTTCTGGCTCACCGTGTGGTATTTTAACTCAGTGGTGTGCTCTGGCAAGACACATGCGGACCACCTGCACACATTTCTGCAGACTCCGCTTTCCTGACAGCACACCTGACCCCCGTAAAGACTTCAGTTCCACACATGGTGCTTTCCCGGTTGTCTGTTTTGCCAATGGCGTCACTCTCTCTTCTCTTTACTCCCGGCTAACAGATCTCCCTCAAAGCCAGTGTTAAAGCAAACATCAATCAGAATGGATGGAATTCTAACTATGAAAAAGTTCATTGAGATGATTAGACTTTGGGGACTGGTTACGTGTGTGTGTGTGTGTGTGTGTGTGTGTGTTTAATTTGGAAGCTCTTTACAATAAAGTCTTAATAATTTTCTTTTTAAAATGTAAAGCAAGGTAGAAAAAAATGAATATCAACTTTTCAGTTTGCAAAAAAAAAAAAAGAAAGAAATACAACTATGGTGTTGTATTTACTTGTGATCTTTCTGTCTTTATCTGATATCTATCTCTTTCTTCCCCATAAATATTTTTAAATACTCTCTAAAGCAAAAAGTGATGGGCTGGGTTGGTCATAACTCAGTGGTAGAACACTTGTCTTGTGTGCACAGGGCTTCCAGCATGAGAATAAGTAGAGAGATAAATAGGTCACGTGGAGAGACCTTATACTTTTTTGCAATATAATGAAAATTACTCACTCCTTTTCCTTGCTATTTTATCCCAAAGATATAACTTTATGACTGTTCTCTTTGAACATCAAATCTGGGTCTGGCTGTGTGTGCATATTTGGATTGCTTTTATTTCTTGCAAAAGCAGTCTGTTTCGAGGAAAGCAGAGGGCTGTGTGTATTTTGTGCTGCCGGTCACCTAAATCTGCTTTGAAATCTGGTCATGTTGATTTCCCCTTGTGGAGTGGGAGCTTGAGTCAGGTGCACCCTCACCTGGTCCAGCTTAGAAATATTTTCTGTTTTCATTCAGTTGCTTTGTAAAATTTATAGGGCTTTTAAGAGAGAGTGGTCAGGGGACGGCGTCCTATTTTTGTTCAAATCAGTTTACTACATGTTTTCCAAGATTACAAAGAGAGAGCATTGTCGCTGTGGGAAAATTCCTAAAAGCAGCTTCCTGGATGTGAGACACCTTATTGAAGGGGACAGAAAGGAAGTGGTCTGTGTGGAGTGGAGGGGAAGGAACAACGGGAAGGAAGTTTGACAGGAGGCAGGGGGTCTCACTTCCTCCTCACCTTCAAGCCGCCCTGCTCCCCTAGGCCTCCTTTCTGTACCCCCACCCCACCCCACCCGTTTTGCCATGTCTGGACCTCCTCTCCTAGGCTGGGTGTAAGGGCAAAGGCAGCTTTGCATCTTCTCCCTCTCCTTCCCACTCCATCTCCGGACAGGAAGCACTGACAACAGATGACGACAGGGACCACTGCCAGGACCGTCACTCAGCCTCGTACTGGCACTGTGGCAGCTGGAAGGCTCAGCTGTTTTCCCTGAGCATCTGAGTATTTAAAGAAAATGTCATTTAAATGAAAGCAGTTTTGGAATTTTTAAATATTTTTCTTGACTGACTTTTTTTTTTTTTTTTTTTTAAGGTAGAGAAACCACCATGGTTTGATTCACGTTTGATATGTGTTTCTCCAGATTGGTACAAGCTTTATGTTGGATCAAGGTGTGGCTGTTTTTCTTATTCCAAGGAAAGCTTCTGAGTTTGGCTGCGGAAATCGTAGTTACACTTACATGAATGGTGGAAGGGAAACCAATTTGGAGACTGCACTGGGCCTCTCGCAGGTGTGGCCATCAGGCATGCTTGGAACCTGGAGAGCAGGCCCTCTGCCTTACCCCGACGGCACTCACTCCTGTGTGTGGTAGCGAGCTCTTTGTGACCATTTTTGGCTGCAGATCTGTGCTTGTTAAGTAGGTTGGTTCCAGCCTAGAGCTATGTCCCCTGAGCCTTCTCTGTGTGTCTGCAGAGAAGACAGGTTAGGGATGAAATCAGCTCAGAGGCTAAATTTAGCTGATCTTACTGACTCTCCCTCATTGGAACCAAGTAAGGATTGGTTCCAGGAGTGTCTCTGCAGGCCAGGAGTTCACTTAGCTTTATAAAACCAGAGGTTTATTGTTTTCTGTAGCAAAGTGAGCCATTTCAGAACGGGGCTGTGGTTATGTCATAATGTGCTAACGTAATATCATCTATGCTTAGAGGCATTGTGTGGAGATTTTGTCTAGATATTTTTTTTTCTCCCGAATTTTGTTTGACCAGCAGATTTGAAAATCCATTTACTTGGTTTTAGTATACAGAATAGTTGGAGAAGGGAAGGGGCCACGTCTGGGTGTGGTCCAGCTGGATGGTCAGTTGCTGCAGTGGGCAACATATTCAGGACACCACTAATTCACTGGCTAAATACAGCTTATTTTTCAAGTAGAGGATATGTGTAATATAAGAGGGTTTTTTCCTCCCTTATAATTTTGTATATTTCTATTATCTTGATAATTTGTTATTAAAGATAAACATAAATGAGTGGGATTTGAAGGTGCTCAGGGTTTGGTTTGGTTTGGCAGTTTGCCCTGGGTTTCTTGTGTAGGTGCTTGCCTGCCTCTGTCATGCCAAATACCAGTGCAGGATGGAATATACATTCACTTCGACGACCCTAACTACTACCAAGAGTTTCTGCTTTTTTTCCACGTGTGGATGTTTGGCGCTGGAAACAGTTGCCACATCTCCACTCATCTCCTCTCTGCCCTTGTCGCTCTGTGTAGCTTTATTCAGCAAACAACGTTTTTGAACCCTGAGATAAATAGGGCAAGATTATTGTCCCGAAGCCCTCAAAAAGGCTCGGTACAGCCTGCTACTGCCCATAAAAGATGAGACCGCAGTGGTACACGTGGCTGAAGAGAGATGGAATGTTGTCAAGTAAAGGGAGGTGGGGACAAAGAGAGTCAGGTGGAGTCTTGGATGTGGCATGGTGCTCCCGAGTGACAGTATAGCGGCTGTTCAAGGAACACCCCAGAAAGGCTCTCCTCCTCCTTCTAGAGTCAGTTGGGGTCATCAGCATGTAGGGTGCTGAGTGTCTGCAGTGGACAGCCTTCCCAAACCAGGGTGGCCTGTGCCCCTGCCTTTGAGAATGCACTTTCTCTCGCTCAGACCTCGGATTCATGGAGTTCCCCAGTGTGTAGATCTTAGTTTGAAGCGTGTGTGTGTGTGTGTGTGTGTGTGTGTGTGTGTGTGTGTGTGTGTGTGTGTGTGTGTTATCCCAGGGGGACCATCGAGTGGCTAACTTCCTTTGGAGAAACAAAACAGGCTTCCAGAGAAGCGGGTAGGTGTCAAATGAGTGTTAGCCTTGACATCTATCCCTGTATCCGATTTTCAGTGTCCACGTCAGTGTGATGAGGAGCGCTATTAATAGAGACAAAACCAACAGCTAGGAGAAAATAGATGTCCGGACATGTATAATGTATAGTTATTTTATTGAAAGCTCTGTGTATGTGTTTGTGTGGTATATACATATATATATATATATATTTAGTGAAAAGTCAAAGGACACACATTCATGTTAAACTTAAAAATATCACATAGCTAACAGGAATAAACAGAAATTGATGACATATTATTAGAAACTTAAACTAATAAATGGTGAATTCTTTGTTTTTGTTTGTTTTTTGAGATAGGGTTTCTCTGTGTAGCCTTGGCTGTCCTGGACTCACTTTGTAGACCAGACTGGCCTCGAACTCACAGTGATCTGCCTGCCTCTGCCTCCCGAGTGCTGGGATTAAAGGTGTGTGCCAGCATGCCCAGCTAAATTGTGAATTCTTAATAAGATCACACAAATAATTTGAGGAGTTTATACAAAGCATTATCTTTAGTTGTACCCTGTATTTTGATCTCATTATTTTCTGTTATCTGGGGAAATTGCCACATGAGGTAGATGTACAATCGTCATGATTCTGGTTGAATATTTTACAGATTCATAACTGTCCTGTATCCATGCTGGGTTCTACCTGCCCCTGAGCCACCAGCCTGTATGAGTGTGCTTAGGGAAGAGGGATGTGCGCATCAAAAAAACAGTGTGGATCTGGATCCATGGGAGCCCCAGCATAAACTCCATTGACTTTTGGGCCTGGGGCTCTGACTCGAAGGCCCAGGCAGACTCTTAAGGGGTATGAGAAGCCTTGAAGTACCTTTTGGTTTTAAGACTCATTGAGTACACAATTGTAATTCTGGCTCCCTCCCCTGTGACTTGGACTCTGTTTTGTAGTGTGTTTATTTGTACTTGGTTGTGAGCCTGTCTCCCTATTTAGCTTGGGCTGGCCTCAAACTTTCAATCCTCCTGCCTCATCTTTCCAAGAGTATGGCCCCTGGTGATTTAGTGCTCAGGATTTAGTAATCTCGCAGATACTTCAATTGTGGTCATACAACTCCATACGTGGCCTAAAATGCTTTCAGTATGATGTTTTGTCTTTTGGTTTGGGTTTTGGCATTTTTGTTTGTTTGGTTGGTTGGGGTTTATTCTTGTTGTTGTGGTGGTGGTGGTGGTGGCGTCTTGTTGAGACAATATCTTACTCAATATGCCAGGCTACCCTTGAACTTTGAATCCTGCCGCCTCTGCCTCCTCCATGCTGAGATTACAGGTATGAGTCACCAAACTTGGCTTACAGTGCTTAGCTCTGAAACGTATGGAGATATTGCCTATTTTGAAATCACCAGGGTCTATAAAAACCAGAATCTTTATAAGAAAACAGTATGTTCCAACATACTGGAAGTTATTTTGGATTTTTTTCTCAAAATGTCTGTTATGTGACATGATGGATATGTTCCTTATAAAACATTATTCTAAATTTGCGTCTCCATTTTTTTTTCTTTTTCTTTTCTTCTTTTAGTTTAAAACCTCTGAAGACTTAGAGGAAGAATGTAAATTTTGGGGAGACCTCAGACAGTCAGTTCTTTTTTACAAATGAGTTTACTATGATGTAAGCACCTGAGAAAAGACCTAAGTACTGGAGACCCCTCAGATATTTCGCAGCAGATGGACCAGAGTGTCTTAGGGACGTGCGCACGCCCGTTCTGTGCATGGTAGAAGCCACAGATCTCATTCTGTCCTTTGGCTGTAAAACACATTTTCATATTTCATATCTGAAATAGTTCAGCTCAAGCCCATTCGGTTTTAGAGCTCTGTGTGTTTTTAGCCGGCCTGATAACACAGGCTGTCGTACTTCAGGAGCGTAATGATGTCATAGCCCTAAGCTTTTTTCTTATCAGTGTGTTTTGTGGAGCTGCTGTTTCGTTTTATTCTTATCCACCCTGTAAGGAGCAAGAGCAAAAGCATCAAGGGCTCAAGGCAGCCAGGTGTTCCTCCTGCTCTGTCCGTGCACTTACAGGCTGGACTTACAGCCTGTGCACCTGCATGTGCCATGTGATCATCCCTCTTTGAGTTCTAGTCAAAGAAATAATACATACTCTGTAATAATTATCCCCACAACCAGACCATGGGTCCCAATGGTGCCTTCCTCATAGTCAAGAACTGTCCAAAAAGAAAATTAAAAAGCAATAGCAATAAAGAAAAGAAAGCATATTGCCTAAAGGAGGAGGCCATGAGCAGGAAAACAGGCGCCTGTCCCCAGCGCTGTACTTCCTGGCTGTGGCTGTCCTAGCCCTCTGCTGCTCTTGCCTCCTCCCCAAAAGAAGAAGTGACTCTTGACGGTTCCTGCCTACAGTGGGTGCCTTTTAGGTCTCTCAGAGCAGTTCTAGCCTAAAATCACCAGAACAATGCCCCCTCAGAGGTCACACATGCATCTGTTCACGAACTGGTACTTGCACCCCAGCATGTGGTCTTTTCCTCATGTTGGCCTCACTTGAGCAAGTTATTCCTAACTCTCCCTCACATTTCTATCCAGAGCTCCCAAGTCCTGATTGTCAGCTCATCCAGGGGCAAAGCAGAGGAAAATCAAAGTCCCTCGCCAACACGGGGTGCCTGGCCTTTCTTACTGCCAGACAAGTTGCCAGCACTGATGAGCAGGGCGCGCCCGGTGACTTCTGAAGTTCCCGTCACCTTCAGTTTCTGCGCGTTACAGTGATCCAGTCAGGCGCTTCCACGTTTCACTGCTCTTCAAAACAATGCATTCCCTCGTCATTTTTTTCTGAATTGCATTTTTAATTTATAGTTTTTCATAAGTAGCATAAGAAAGAAAAAGAAAAGAGGTGTCAGATAATATCACAGCTGAATGTTTGCGCATTTTAGAATTGCATACCTGGGAACAGAATAATTGAATGCATCGCTCTACCGGCTGAGGTTTCTTTCCACCCTGAAACTGTTATGTAAGTGTGGCAGACAGCATGTCACCTCTCTCTGTGGCCTCCTTTCCAGGGGTGTGGTTCTTCCTTGGGTTTCATTAACACATGTGTTGGGACCGTGAGAAGCAAATAGCTGTGATGTTAGCCTCGGCATAGTTTCTTGAATTCTCTTCGGTCACTGTCAGGATAGTTGGCCTCCACTTCGCTGTCTTCTAGATGACATTTTGTGGCAATTCATGGAAGAACTTTAGAAAAATAAAGGAGCCAAGTTTTAAAAAGTACATATGTCAACTTTAAATATACTGCTAGAATCCACTTTTTTTTTTTTTTTTTTTTTTAATGGAAGTAATTTCTTGCCTCTTCCCTGCCTCATCTCCCTCTTTAAGTCTTCCATCATTTATGTTTTGGTCATCTGACTAAATCCCTGGAGTAAATACTGTGAGGGCTTCATGCTAGCTTGAGTTTCTTATACTACTAGAATTGTGCTCAGATAACAAAGCACCCTGGGGCGAACCTGGGGAATGTCAATAAATCAGCTCATTATACAATATTATTCTGTTACGTATCACAGTACGCGCGCGCAGAGGCCTTGTGGTAGCTGCTTCCAGGTTTCTGTGGCTGCTAGTAACCATCTTCCTCGCCAAGCTGGGTCTGCTGAATGTCTCTAGCTTTCAGGCCCCTCTTGGGAGCCATAGGGGAAGGGCACATCCCTCTGCAGGAAGTGGCCGTTAAAGACTCTGTTGATGTGTGTGACAGCTAGTGAGTGTGACTGGGAGGAACGGCAAGAGTAAGGAGACCTGACCTGAGGGCAAAATAGTTTCCGTCTGAAGAGGGGTGGCAAGGCACATAGCCCCAGGGACAGGAACCTCTGTAGCCAAAAGAGCCACTTGCAAAAGTGTGCTCTGCGGAAGTGGGCTGCCGGCTTGTGTTGCTTTGCTCACACCGCTCCATCTTGCATGTGCTCAGAGTTCCGAAGGGACCAACCTGACTTAACATTGTCCCCAGAATGATGTTGGCAGTTTACGGAGAAATTCTCTGAGACTATGAGGGTCTTACTCTTAATTTAATGTGCTCTAAAAAAAAAATAGATACATTGTGACGATCAAAGCTAAAGTGTTTAGGCACCCTTCTCCAAGGTGTACAGAGCCAGACGTCAGCATCTGTCCCCAAGCTGACACTCTGTGGCGTTTAAAGCCTGCTGCTTACCTACCTGCAGCTGACACTTGTCCGTACACTCTGTGAAGTATTCCAGAACTGTGGAATGTTGCCTAGTTTGACTCAACATGTCCTTTGAGGGCTCCCACGTGCCCCCTTCTCCTTGCTTCCTGACCACCGTCAGCAGAGATCCATGAGGACTGAAGAAACGATGCTGCAGGTTAGATGTGACCCTACCTGTGGGATGGTGGCCAGTTTCTCTCAAGATTTCTGTCCTGACTAACTTAGTGCATCTGTGTCCCCGCATCTATTTTTGTCCTTGCAGTTGCTTTGTGGTTTTGTTGCGTTTTCCCTTGCATTTTCTCTATTTTTCTGAATTCTGTATTTCTGTATTTTTCTGGTCTTTCAAAACTCAGTTATTTGGGCCTTCAAGTGAGATTATTTTCCTTGGGAAGAATGTTTTAGGGGACTCACTATATAACTCTGGCTGTCCTAGAGTCAGTTTGTAGACCAGGCTGGCCTTGAACTCATGGAGATCCGCCTACTTCTGCCTCCCAAATGCTGGGATTAAGGCGTATGCCACCATACCCAGAAGTTGACTGGTTCTCATTCCCCAATAAGCAAAGGGACATCCTGATGTGCCACCTACATATGGGCATTTGTTTAGAGGTGACCATTGTCACGAAAGTTCGATATAGACACTCCTGTCTTTTCAGAGTCTTGCCAATGAGTGAAGCGTATGACTATTTCAGTCTGTCTTATAGTCTAAAAGCAAAAGGCAACAAACAAAAATAAACAAATAAGAACAAATCATTGTCTATAAAATTGTAGATGCAATACTAAAATCAAGCGTGTGCAGATCCTTCCTAACATATATAGGAAAACTGTATCCCTGATGTGAAAGCTTTCTAGACACTTCTTTCTTCATGACTCCAATAAAACTGAATTTCTTCCCAGTGGGTTTTTGTTTTGTTTTGTTTGTTTGTTTGTTTGTTTGTTTTCAAGACAAGGTTTCTCTGTGTAGCCCTGGCTATCCTGGAATTCTCTTTGTAGACTAGGCTGGCCTTGAACTTAGAAAGATCTGCCTGCCTCTGCCTCTAGTGCTGGGATTAAAGGCATGCACCACCACACCCGGCCTTCCAGTGGGTTTTGAATATACCTTCCTAATGTTTTTTTTTTTGTTTGTTTTTAATTTGTGATAAAGACTTGTTCTAAGTCCCCCTTCTCTCTCTTCCTGGAATGCTAAGTCCTAACTTTAGCTCTGGTCTCATACTTGGACCTCTGCTTCCAGTTTCGGCACTGAGCCCTGTGGAAGCCAGTGACATTTTGTTCTGAGCCCCATCCACCTCCCCCACCCCGACACTTTCTGGACTCCACTGTGGAAGCCAAGTGTCACTGCATGAGGCAGGATATGTTTAGTAAAATTTGATGAGCATGTTGCCTGAACGGAAATGGCATGTTGGGAACTGGGCATGAAACTAAGGACCCAGGACTAGGTCTAGCCTTAGCAGGTAAGAGTTCTGCTGATGCCTCTGTCCAACAGCTGCCTGCTTGTCCCTTCAACTGTCAGTATCTTTTTCTGTGTCATTAGACAAGCTCTGTGTTTTCCCCTAAGATGTTAAGACACAAGTTTAAATACAGTGGAGTAATGTGGTGGTTGGATAAGCCACTACAAATAGACAAGTGACACTAGCTCCAAGGTTAGGGAGCCTGATATGAATGCTCTAGCTTTCAACACACAGTTTTAATGGTGAGTATCTGTGAAAGTTGTCCTTCCAAGCAACATTTAACCAGCAGCCCCTGTCCATACTGTAAGTCTCCAGCTGTGGTACACTCCCGGTGTTTCTCTAGAATTTACCTTTCTTTTTTTTTTTTTTTTTTAATATTTTTTATTTAATTTTTAAATTTATGTGCATTTGTTAGTGTAGGGGTGTCAGGTCTTGGAGTTACAGACATTTGTGAGCTGCCATGTGGGTGCTGGGAATTGAACCCAGGTCCTTTGGAAGAGCAGGCAGTGCTCTTAACCACTGAGCCATCACTCCAGCCCTAGAATTTACCTTTCAATCAAAGTATCCGTTCTACATTTCAGCCAAGGACTGTTTGGAGTTTGATTTCTACCGCCCTGAAATTTCCATTCAGAACATAGAGGAAGTATTCTGTCGTCCACGACATAGGCAGCACTTTAATCCGCTCCGAACTCTCACTGATTGTCGCATGTCATCAGATTGTCTTCAGCCAGGCTGGCTGCCAGTGATACTCTACAAGTCTCTGTGTGTGTGGGGAAGAGTGGGTGGGCATGTATGTGTATGTTTGTGTGGACCTGTGCATGCATTCCCAGGGATGCACACTCCTCTGTGTATGTACATCAGGTCAGCATTGGATGTCTTCTTTTAGTTGTTCCTAATGATGCTTTTGGAGGCAGGGTCCCTTATTGAACCTGGAACTCACTAATTGGCTAGACTGGCTAGCCAATGAACTCCATCCACTTTTCTTTCTGGGATAGGGCCTCTCACTGGGATTGGAACTCACAGAGTCAGCTGGGCTGGCCAGTGAGTCCCATGGACCCTCCTGTCATCACCTCCCAATACCAGGGTTACAATCTCATGTCACTGTACCTTGGTTTTTTACCTCCGTTCCAGGGATCAGACTCTGGTCCTTGTGATTGGCACTTTGAATTCTTAAACTCTCTGTGTGTGTGTGTGTGTGTGTGTGTGTGTGTGTGTGTGTATGTGTGTATAGAGAGAGAGAGAGAGAGAGAGAGAGAGAGGTTTCTGCTGACTGCTAGAAATAGAACCCTGTGTCTTGCGTGTCACTTTCCTCTTTTGTGAGCCCCGATTTCCCACAGGGACACTTACTTCCTCCAGTAGGATATTTGGGCTTTGGTGACAGATACAGACCTGCAGAAGCATCAGTTCAAAGCGTGACCAGGCCGACCAAATCCAAAGAGACAGCAAGTTTCTGAGATTGTAGTGTCCCAACAGTCCTGAAATCCATCCTGCTCTTTTGTGAAAGCCATTTGATTTGTCAGTGTTGAGATGGCAGAAAATAGTTACATTGCTAAGGATGAGACTATCAAGCGCTCAAAGAGCAGTGTGTGAAAATGAGCCACCAGAGGGGGGAGGAGCCAGGAGCGCTCCTGGGAGCATGCCCCACACAAGGGCCTCTCTGACAAAAACCACAACAAAAGATGAGCAAGTGTTGGCAAGTGTCTGAAACACAGGAGGGTGAAATGTGCCCCCGTCTTCTAATTAACAGAAACTTCTAGTAGCTTTTACAAGAGAAGTCAGTGACAGCCTGAGAATTAGCCCATTGGCTCATTTTAGAGCTGAGCCTGCTGGCTAACCCTGACATTTTGCAGATAAGAGTATGTTGGCTTAAAATAGTGTGATGACATGCCCAACCTATTCAAGATGGTGAATGCTTCGGAGCCAAGGGCCAAACACTGCACTTCTCCCTCACCCACGTCCTCGCGGATAGATGCTTAAGGAAGTGCACTGTTGCTCTAACAGGTCCTGTTAAGATTCCTGTAAAGTCACATCTGTATGTCCACATCACCAAGCTGTAATTCTTCTTCTCTCATCAGTAGTAAGATTAGCAGGAAGCTGTAGCTCAGCACCCCAGGGACTCAGCACCTCGGCCTAGCTCCCTGTCCCATGGGAAAGTTACCTGGGCAGGATGGGTAGCTGCTTGTGGCAGAACTCACTGAGGCTTGATGTCGTCTCTACAGATCAGGCTGCATTTTGGGAAACGTACTGTGAGGTTTGTTTTCAGCAGTAGAGATGAGGGGAAGAGAAGAGATGAAAACAATAGGAACATGTAGAGATGAGATATTTATTTCCTTTTGTGTATACACTGTACATATTTAAGATGGAATGCTTATGCGCCTATAACATTGAAGTAGACTGACAATATGCCCAATCTAATTTTCTGCTGTATAATAAGCAAGTTTGCTTTCTATTGCTGTGATAAAAGGGCGAGGGGGAGTGGCTAGAGAGATGCTCGGCGGTTAAGAGTACTGACTGTTCTTCCAGAAGACCTAGGTTCAAATCCTAGCACCCACATGGGAGCTCACAGCTGTCTGTAATTCCTGTTCCAGGGGATCTGACACCCTCACACAGACATACATGCAGTCAAAATACCAATGTACATAACATAAAAATAAATGGATTGTGTAAAAAAAAAAAATCTTTTTTTTTTTTTGGTTTTTTTGAAACAAGGTCTCTCTGTGTTAGCTTTGGCTGTCCTGGAGTCACTTTGTAGACCAGGCTGGCTTCAAACCACATCAGTCCATCTGCCTCTGCCTCCCGAGTGCTGGGATTAAAGGAGTGCGCCACCACGCCCGTCCAAGGGAAAAAAGAAAAAAAAAGAAAGCTCAAAAAAGCCACTTGAAGAGGAAAGAGTTTATCTGGCTTACATTTCCGTGTCACCATCCATCATTGAGGGAAGTCAGAGCAGGAACCCAAGCAGAGACCTGGAGACAGTGACAGAGGAGGGGGCTATGGAGGAGCACCGCTTACACCTGGCAGGGGTGGCACTACCCAAAGGGGGCGGGGCCCTCGCACACCCATCATCAGTTAAGGAAGTGCCCCGCCCGCTCGCCTGCAGCATACAGGGGCATTTCCTCAACTGAGGTTCCCTCCTCTCAGATCATTCCAACCTGTGTCAAGTTGACAGGAAACTAACAAGCAGAAATGGCATAACAGGTGTCCCCGCACCAGCTTGAGGGCTCTGCTGCATGCTGTGGTGTACCCCTGTAATCTCAGCACGTGGAGGCTGAACCCAGCCGGGGCAACATGGGAAGACCTTGTCGTAAAGAAAAGAGGTCCGTGTGTTCTTTTGTAGTTTTCCTTTGGAATTCCTTTTGGAATTGTAACTTAGAAAAACTTGAGTCTTCCCTTGAAAATGGTATTTCTAAGGAGCCACACAAAAAAAGAAAAAAACAGTTGAAGAAAACTAAAGTTCAGGTCATGGTTTAAATCCTGCTTTGCTGTTGATTAGCTGGTGGTGCCCTGCGCTTGTCCCCAGGTTGGTAAGATAATGCAATCATAAACACACACCGTAAGGGTTCTCTGTGAGGTTCTAGGATGACGAAAGCCCGTGTGCAATCACTGACAGATTATATATAAACACGGGTATTTTGTACCTTATATTTCTGCTTTAATATGTTTCATAGCTGTGCTATCAAATGCTATTTTTCTCGTGTCTGAAATTTTCTATCTTAAAATGCCCACTTGCTCTGGCACTCGCTCTGCTCTTGAAGTTGGGGATCTGGTGAGCAAGAGGTCGCCACGTGTCTCGTCCTCGCACAGATGAACAGTGCCGATCAAACTCTCAGATCCTCCGCATGTAACTGTTCATTGTTGAACCCTGACTTCCTCCTTCCCATGACTCCATGCTCATTTTTGAAATCGCGTCCCCAAACCTGTCAGTCCCATGTCGCTTTGGGTAGCAACAGCTGAGACCATTCTGAAGGCATCAGGTTGGATGTAGCCTAGCTCTATGGAAGAGCAGGGTGGTTCCTTTATTTCTGGTTATCTCCAGACTCTGTTGCCTTCCCTATTTTCAGGAGCACACTGAGCTGATGGGTTCTGAGGACAGCACTTTATAAGCAGCTTCTTGGTGAATGTAGCATCCTTCCATCGAGTGCTTCGACTCATCTTACATGTAGCCATTTGTAGCTTGCTTGTCTTTTACCTTCTCTGAACCTAAATCAGTATCTATTAAAGCTCAAATCTATCCACCTAGAAGTATCTATCTAGACTTAAAAGTATCTTCTTAATTACTAAACAACTAAATTTAATTTTAAAACTGTCTGGTCTTCAACCCCATCAACCATCATTTTTGTTGAGTTTTGTTTTTGTTTTTGCTTGATTTGTTGACACTTTTTGTTTATTTGTTGTTGGTTTTTTTTTTTTTTTTTTTTTTTTGTCTTCTTGTTGTTTTTTGAGACAGGGTTTCTCTCTGTAGCCCTGGCTATCCTAGAATTAGCTCCATAGACCAGGCTAGCCTCGAACTCAGAGATCTGCCTGTCTCTACCCTCTGAGTACTGGGATTAAAGATGTGTACCATTGGGCCCTGCTAAATGGATGAAGAAGTACTTCTGCCCCCTCCCCGCCCATTTTTCTAATTAAGGGAGAAAATGTGGGATCTTAAGAATGGGAGCCAAATGCTGTTAAGAGGTTGAGTAGGATGATGCGAAGAGCGGGTGATTCCACAGCAGCATCCTGCAGGCAACTTTGACCAGAATGGAGGACAGTTGCTAAGCAACGGAGTGGAATCAGCACAGGAAGCCACAGGAGTGAGGACAGGAGAAAGAGGGTACACTCTAGCAGCTCACTAGTGGTGTGATGTTGAGAAAGGCGTTTTTTTGTTTTATTTTTGTCAAAGTCCTGTGGTGCCTGAGCATGTTCTATAAGGGATCTTTACAGAGGGGAATTGCAAGGCAAGCGAGGCTGAGGGTTGCTGCAGGAGTCACTCAGTGAGAAAGCAGGCAGATGAGGTATGACAGGGCACAAGTGGAGGGTGGCCATTAGGTAGGAGCCTTGTGGGTTATGGCGTGGTCAAGTGCCCATCCCTGTGAGTACCTGTAAAGATGGGCTCTGCTGACTTCAAGGTAGCCTTTTTATGATGTATTATCGGTGTAGCCCTTAAAAGATACAGGGAACCAACACCTGAAAGTGATCGAGTTCCCACACCCGCATGTGACAGTAACACAACTTCTGCACAGCTCCTCAATTCAGTTCAGGATCTCCTTTGACCCTAGAGAAGCTAACATGTGCCATGACACCTGGCCGTCCATGTAGCAAGTCCTTGCTGGAGGTGCTCGTGTGACATGCTCTTTCTACGTTAGTTCCTACAGAGCAGTTAACTCTTCTGTTCCAGTGCCCTATGGCTCCTACGTGCGTGGGAAGGTGTGAAAAACTCAGGCTGCAAAGGCAGCAAATTACACAGTCAGGGTTCCAACCATTTAGTTTTAGCCTCAATCAATGCTCAAGCTTTTCAGAAATATGAAATGCTTCCCAAAGTATCTTTCCAGTGTAAAGGAACTGGGGCAGCCAGGGAGTGTACAGCGCCACAGACAGCTCACTTGTAAACACGCACACCAAATCCTGCGTGTGAGTGTGTGCCAGCACTGCAGTGAAGACTCAGCAGGTGGGAGTTATCCCAGAAATGCAAAGACTTCGGAGCTAGAAAATCAATGGATATGATTGATCATATTAACAAATTAAAGGAAAAAGATTTGTATCTCTTTGTAAAAACAAAAATAGTAGTTGATAAATTCTGTGAAACTTAATTGCTAGTAAAACTTAAGAGTATTTCCTTACTATCAAACATCTGTGGCCAGTAACGGACTTGGGGGAGGAACACAGTGTGTGTGCGTGTGTGTGATAATATATAACATGTGTGTGTGTGTGTGTGTGTGTGTGTGTGTGTGTGTGTGTATTTATTTATTTATTGTTGGGTTTTTTTTGAAACAGAGTTTCTCTGTGTAGCCCTGGCTACCCTGGAACTCAGTCTGTAGACCAGGCTGGCCTTGAACTCACAGAGATCTGCCTGCCTCTGCTTGCTGAATGGCTGAGATTAAAGGCATGTGCCAGCACTGCTTGGCTGGATCACAGTGTATTCTGATTACATTGCAAGCTTGCGTTCCCCCCCCCCCCCCAGCAGTGTATAAGGTTCTCTTCTGGGCACCCTCATCTGCATTTGTTCACATTCATTTACTTAGTGATTACATTCTGGTCTCAGTGTGGTTTAATTTGCATTTTGCTGATGGCTATTGCAGCTGAACATGTTTCATATATTGATTGGCCATTTGTACTTTATTATTGAGAACTGGCTGCTTTTCCAGCTAGCCCATTAACTGATTGGGTTGCCCATTCGGTGCTACAGATCCTCTCTTACACACCGAAGAGAAAAAGAACACAGCCATGAGGTTATAGCAAAGAACAGGCCGTGATCTAGCAATGGGGGGTAGCGAAGCCCAGGCAGATGGCAGGAGTTACTACGCACCTTTCAAAGAACTGGATGCTAATGGTCTAATGACTAAGCTCAGGATCTGTGCATTTACTCCCTCCAAGAACTGGACATCACTGGCACAAACAAACACAGACAGACAAAATGAGCGAGTGATAAAGGACACACAGGCAGCCGGGCGTGGTGGCGCACGCCTCTAATCCCAGCACTCGGGGCAGAGGCAGGTGGATCTCTGTGAGTTCAAGGCCAGTCTGGTCTATAAAGTGAGTCCAGGACAGTCTGGACTGTTATACAGAGAAACCGTGTCTCGGGGTTGGGGGTGGGGCACACAGGCAAATGGAACCAGAAAGCAAATGGATGTCATTGACTGTCCCACAACCTAACAGAATAAGTTTCAGATAAAAATTAGCCAATTATATGAAAGTATCATTTAATATTAAGGAAACTGCTTAGAAAAATAATTTAAAGCACACATTCCAAAAATGGGTGAATAAAACAAACAGTGCAGATGTAAAGACACACATTCATGCCAACACAGTAGTAGAGGACTCTGTGTGTGTGTGTGTGTGTGTGTGTGTGTGTGTGTGTGTGTGTGTGTGTGTGTGTGTTTTGCCAGGGATTCAACCCATGGCCTTGTGCGTAATCTACTACTGAGCTATATCCCATCCCCAGGGGAATTTTCCCCCAAATGTTACTACAGAGTTAAAGTAACCAAGATAATATGTGTTACTGGCATAAGGGTAGACATGTGGATAGAGTAGGCTTGAAAGTCAAGAAGAAAAAGAGTTAATTAAATATAAGTTGATTGATTTTCAGTAAGAGAGGCGAGACAGAAGTTGATAGAGCAGTTTCTACAAAAGGGGGTAGGCGGGGGCTGGAGAGATGGCTGGGGGTTAAAAGTATGTTTGCAGGTGACCTGGGTTTGACTCTCAGCACCCATGTGGTGACTCACAGCTGTCACTCCAGTTCCAGGGGATCTGATGCCCTCTTCTGACCTACACGGACAGACAAACATTCAAGCAAAACACACACACACCCCAAAATTAATAAATTACGTTTTAAATTTATGAATGATCCTAGACTAACAGTGTTCACATGCGAAACAGTGATGTCACCTTCAACCTCACTCACCCTAATCTACAGGAATCAGCTCAAAATTGGATCAGAAACCTGAATGTAAAAAGTAGAACCATGCGGCTTGGAGAAGAAAGCATTGAGTGCAGATGTGCCCCACCTCCAGTTAGGCAGTGTAGGTGCGGACCTCCACCACCTCCAGCTAGACAGTGTAGTTGCGGACCTCCACCCTCTACCACCTCCAGTTAGACAGTGTAGGTATGGACCTCCACCCTCCACCACCAGTTAGACAGTGTAGGTGCGGACCTCCACCCTCCACCACCACCAGTTAGACAGTGTAGGTGCGGACCTCCACCACCACCAGTTAGACAGTGTAGGTGCGGACCTCCACCACCTTGGAGCAGGCACTGATTTCTTACCCAAGACAACAAAAGCACAAGGAATGAAAGGTTAAATTGGATTAGCTCAAAATTGAAAGCATACACTTTATACATCAGAAAGAGTCCACACAACAAATCAAGAGGTATTTTCAAGCCACATGTCTGATGAGGGAACTGCCTACAACATAGAATTCCTACAACTCAACAACAAAAAGAAAGTGCAGCTCGGTTTAAAAACAGGCAAAGGATTTGTAGAGACAGTATACAATGGCCCCAAAGCACTTTAGGAAGATGTTCAGCACCATAGCGATTAGCGGAATAAACCACGCTGAGGCACTGACCGCACCCACTAGGGCAGCTGGGATCAAAAGTACAGACGGCAGCAAGTGTGGAGATGAAGTCCACGTTGCTGGCTGGTGTGCTCGCTTTGGAAAACAGATGGGCAAGTCTTCAAGATGGTTATCACGGAGACACCACATGACTCAGCAGAGATTCCACCTTACAGCCAATGCAAACATATGTCACACAAGAACTTACAAATGTTCTTAGCAGCTTTACTCAATAGTCCCCCAGTGGCCCAGATGCCCACTGACTGATGGATGGATTGATAAAATCTGATGTGCTTCTATAATGAAATATTATCCATAGAAAGGATTAGAGGTCTAATGAACCTTGAAAGGTTCTTCCGAGTAAAGGAGCCAAGCTCAATGGTCACAAAATGATCCCCTTTATGTGAAATCTGGGGGAAGTTAGAATAACAGTTGCCAGCGTGCAAGGGAGGGAGAGCAGAGAGAGTGGCTGCCAGCGGCTGTGAAGTCTGTGTGTGGTGATAAAAAAAAAAAAACCTTCTGGAATTACATACCTGGTATTGCATTTACAGTCCTGTGCGTGTGAATATATTGAAACAACTAACTGAATTGCACACTTTAAAAGGTTATATTATGAATTATATCTGGATGTTTTTTAAAGACTATTTCCTGTATGTCTTTTAAATCCAAACCTACAATGGAAAGAATAAAGGAATGATTTTTTTTTTTTTTTTTTTTTAATTTTTGAGAGAGGAGAAGTTGTTTCGTGTTGTTGTTGTTGATTTGGCTTTGGGCTTTTCTTTTTTGTTTGATTTTTTTTGTGTGTGTGTGGGTTTTTAAGACAATGTTTCTGTATGTAGCCCTGGCTGTTTTGGAACTTGCTGGCCTCACACTCAGAGATCCTGCCTGCCTCTGCCTACTGAGTTCTGGGATTAAAGATGTGCACCACCACCACCCGGTGAGAGAGGAGAAGTTGTAAAACCTAAAATCTATTAATATAGAACATAGAGTTTAGATAACTGAAAAGCTAGGACTATCACGTGGAAATATTCAAACCACACGATCAGTCCTAAATTACACCCTTAGCAATATGAGTAAGAATACAAGTATATAAGAAAATATATTATAAGACATTCACTCTTATTTTTAATTTTTAATGTCTTAATAGTAATAAGACTTTCTAGTTGTATGCCCAGAATCTTTGTATCTTGAATGTTGTGACAAATAAAAATGCCTCTCCTAGATTTAAAAAAAAAGGAAGAGCTCTCAGCACCTACATTAGGAAAGTAATCATAGTAAAAACGGAGTTCTTCATCAGGGACCAAGTGTAGACCACCTGTCGCAGGTGGTGTCAAGGTATGGCTGCCTCATCAGTTGGCAGTGGAATGGGCAGTCCAGAAGGCAATTGTGGCAAACTCATGGAGAAAAGAATTCTCAGAAAGGACGTTGGGTAGTTCGAAATCCATGGAAAGCCAAGGTCAGAGGTGAAGGAACCTCACTCTGCCTGGAAAGAAGATAATAAGAATAGGATGGTGAATTCTGTCACTTCTCAGTGCTGCAGACACACTGCTGCTGCAATGGCAGGCCCTTTGTCTCTGCATTTCTCTCACTCGCTCCATTTGAAGGAGGCAGAAATGTGCACAGCAGGGCTCAGGTCATGGGCCTGCAACCTTAGTGTGGAGGCAGGAAAAGGAGGCTCACCCACATTCAGCTTCTGGGGTATGAGGTAGGGCCCTGTAGCATCTCCCTGGTAAGAAGGTGCCCAAATGCAGAGGAGTCAAGAAGTGACAGATTCCCACTAACATTTGGAAGGGCTAAAATTAGAACCATACTTTCTATCACACACCGAAATAAATTCCACATGGATCCAGAATTTGAATGTAAAACTGGAGATCATAAAAGTACTTACAGAAACTATGCATGAATATTTATGGGATCTTGGCTGAGGGAAGTTGCTAAGCACGGTGTAAATACCAGAATGCCATTAAAACCTTGGTAGAGCCTATTAAATGAGCCAGAAAAGGAGCCTGGGGGGTGACGGACTGCTTGCCTAGTGCAGACAAGGCCTTGGGTTTGATTCCCAGCACCACAGAAATAAAAGTGTACGTAAAAATAGATATGGGTACATTTTTAAAGTATTATCACATTTTACTAAAGACACATAAATGTATAGCCTCATAGCTGAAAAAGTCAGACTGGCATGTGCCAGAATACAAGCGAGGGGCTTGTTTCCACTTGGTGATGGATGTTAGAGACGGTGAGATGGTTTTTCCTGACATTCCTCCCTGCACTGATTACACCCATCCCCCCCCCCCACCACCACCAAACACACCCTCTAAAATTGTTGCTTATTTTTTAAATTTGAAAAGTAGAGGATTTGGATGGTTGGGTCACGAGAATACGTAGCATCTGGGTCTCCAGAGGCAAATTGAATGCTAACCTCTAGAAAAAATGAGGGCAACTGCAGATCAGGTCAGAGACAGCGCTTCCATGAGTCCGCCTGACTGATTACGCCACAGGGGCTGGTGTTTGGTCCATCTGCTGGCACTTTAGAAAGGAGGATTGGATAATTGAACACCACCCCCACCCCACAGGCCTGATGTTTTTCCTTCCCTCCCCAGTGTTTTGGGTTTGGGTTTGCTATGCCTTGCCTTGTTTTTAAGAGAAGCCATCTGCCTAGGAAGAAATGCTTAATTCATGGTGCTGGCATCTAACGGAAAGCCAGATGCCTGTGTTTCATCTCTCCATTGCCTTACCTGCAAAGAATGAGCTGCCCCAGCATTTCCAGTTCCACAGCCCTTAGATTTCTGGTGTTTTCTCTCTTCTTCTTTGGTACTCCATGTAAGCAGAGGATTTGGTATAAGACGCAGTCATGTCCTAGCCAAAGGAGACTCTCCCACCTGGAGGGGGAGGCCTTCGTGGTCCAGAAAGACTAATCAATAGCGTGTCATGGAAACAGAGCACACTATCTGGAGATGGTGAAGAGAGAAAAAAATTTTAAGTGCCATACCACTTGTGCCTGCTCTTGCCACTCAGTTGTTGTTCTTATGAGACAGAGGACCCATCCTGACAGACTCATCCACGACCCTCTTGTTGTCTCTGTCTAGGGGCGGCCTATTGCCAGTTCATGGATATGCTCTTCCCGGGCTGTATTAGTTTGAAGAAAGTAAAATTCCAAGCAAAGTTGGAGCATGAATATATTCACAATTTTAAACTTCTGCAAGCATCATTTAAACGGATGAATGTCGATAAGGTAAGAGGCTTATTAATACTCCTATCAAATGTACTCTTTTCTATAAAATTGATTTTAATATTTCTTTTTTTTTTAATTGTGTGTATGTGTGTTCAGATGTGAGTCTATAGGCATAAGTGCAGTGCCTGCAAAGGTCGTAAGAGGGCATGGAGTTACAAACAACTGGGAGCCACACAATGTGGGTGCTGGGAATTGGATTCCAACCCTATGGAAGAGCGCTGCACACCCCTTAGCCATCTATCCAGTACACTTAAAGTACTTCGTAGTCAAAAATTAAACAGTCCAAGAATGTATCCATGAATGATATACTTAGCTAGCTCACCTTGGGGGAGGCTGTGCATACATAGACACCAGCCTTGACTACGTGTATGCACGTGAGGCTTCAGTCTTAAGAAATTTTTAACGCTGTAGCCATTAGAAACCTCCTAGCAGGGGTCCTACACATTACAGCAGGTTCTTAGCTTTCTGTGTTACAAATGAGAAGCTCTTGTGTTTACCAGATGCCTCTGGGGCTCTTTGGGTATTTTGTTCCTTTGGAAAAACAACTTGTTCACAGGGGAAGCGTCATGGATGGGAATCTCAGCTCTGAGACTGAAGCACTTTACACCTTCTAAGCATCTAAACTGGCTCCTCTGTAAGAGAGGACGAGGACCGGCCTTCCTCACCGTCATGAAACGGCCATGAGGAGATGCCGGCAGCTGGGTCCAGCATGCTGTATCCCTCAGGTTCCAGCACTCGGGAATATGTTGCTTTTCTCATTCAGATTATAATTTTGCCATAGACAAACACAAGTGGAAATCATGGCAGTCACATCCTAAGTGGCTGAGCCCCACTCACTGGTTCCTCTCGGGGGTGCTGGCCGCTCTCCAGATGTTCATTATTTAGGGTGCTTTCTCAAAATGAGTATGACCGGCTGTACTTCTTAGGATGAATTTTAAACAAGGGGAGAGAGATAAACCTGCAGAGGATAAACATAACTCCCTGAAGAAAAAAAAAAAAACTATTACTAAAAGGAATAAATAGGCCATAGGATAAAAAATAGACACTAGGTTATAAGAGATAGAGCTTAGAGGAAAGTTAAGTAATTCCATACAATTCATCGCTTCCCTAAGTAAGAAGCATCCTTATCAGATTGTTGAGAAAAAGCTGGCTTCTTCTTCCTCAGAATTCTTATTTTTAATTGTACACTGTTGGCCATTTATGGTGGCCCACACCTGTCAGTTTTAGCCACTGCAAAGGCTAAGGCAGGAGGATGGCTCAAGTGCAAGGGCCTGAGAGCATCCTGGACCACACGTGCAAGAACCCCAGGCATCTCAAGTCAAAGAACAGAAACAGAAAATCCCTTTCTCTAGAAAAGCTTAACTTTTTATTCTTTGTTGTTGTTGTTCTGTGGTTTTGTTTTGTTTCATTGTTTGTTGTTGGGGGGGAGAGTTTTTGGGTGGGGGTTGTTTTGTTTTTTTCTTTGTTTTTTAAGACAAGGTTTCTCTGTGTATCCTTGGCTGTCCTGGACTCACTTTATAGACCAGACTGGCCTCGAACTCACAGAGATCTGCCTGCCTCTGCCTCCCGAGTGCTGGGATTACAGGCGTGCGCCACCACGCCCGGCCTTTACTTTTGTTCTTTTGGCTGTGGCTGATTTCCAGGTAGCTCTTTTCCTGCCTACCCAGCTGTGCGGGCTCTCCTTACTTGTAGGAGACACCTTTTATCTTTCACTTTTAAGTTCATACATGTGCGTTCACAGGAAGAAACACCAGTCTATAGGTTTCTGGCTGGAACTGGCTGTGAATCAAGCTGGAGAGCTTTGTGTGCCTTTCTGTACATGGAAGGGCTAAAGAATGTTGAAGAACAACTTTGCCTTGGGAGGAGACGGGCCTCCCAGCCTGTCAACCCCCCCACTGCATGCCGTGGTTGTCAAATCCCTAGAGAGACACAGTGTCATGGGCCTATCATGTCTGCGGTAGCTGGTGCGCTAAGAGAGCGCTCAGTTGAAGCTTATGTCCTTGAAACCAGGAAGGCAAAATTAAGTCACCAGAAGGAAGCGGCCGAGTACCACCATGGTCCTGTAAGGCCATCACATAGAGGCGGCAGACAGAATGCTCCAGCTGTTCACGAGGGGTCTTGTGCTTCTACCCACTTGCCTGTTATTGGTCAGTCTCTCCGCGAGCAAAGCAGTAGAAGGCACGGAGAAGACACCAACTGTAATAAAATACACAGTGGAGTCAGGGAAGTGATAACGGGCCAGCGCAGCATCCGAGCCTCCAGGACCAGAAGCAGCCTGGGGAAGGACATCCCTGCCGAACGCGCTTCAACTTTGAAGGGGAGATTGCATAACTATAAATATCCTACACACAAGATACATCCCTCTGTTCTGCTCTCTGGTTTTGCTTATTAGCTTTTTTGAGATGAGGCCTCACTGTGTAGCCCAGTTTGATATCAAATTCATGGGGTTTGTTTGTTTGTTTGTTTGTTTGTTTGTGGTTTTCTTGTTTGTTCGTTTCACTGTTGTTCACCAATCCTTTAAGTAGTTTTAAAGTCTGTTAATTCTAGGATACTGCTGAGAAGACAGGTAAACAATCAGTGGTCAAGACCTTCAGGGTTAAGAGCACCTGCTCCTCCCACAGAGGTCTGGTTCAGTTCCCAGCCCTTGGAGGCTCACAGCCACCTGTAACTTCAGTCACGGAGGATGCAGAGGATCAGTGGCCTGGTGACCTCTTCCGGCCTCAGCAGGCACTGCACACACGAGGTGCACATACCAGAATGTAAATAAAAATAAATAACAATTGTCAAATTTTGTTTACAAAAGAATTGTAAGGAAACAGTCCTTAGGATATAATTGCACAAAACTCCAAGTAAACCTCAGGCTCATGACTCACGTAGCGACCTGATGTTGCAGGTCATTCCAGTGGAGAAGCTGGTGAAAGGGCGTTTCCAAGACAACCTGGATTTTATTCAGTGGTTTAAGAAATTCTACGATGCCAACTATGATGGGAAGGAGTATGATCCTGTGGAGGCGCGACAGGGGCAAGACGCCATTCCTCCCCCTGACCCCGGTGAACAGATCTTCAATCTGCCCAAGAAGTCTCACCACGCAAACTCCCCCACGGCAGGTATGTTCCAAGGGAATCTGTCACTGTCCTTCCTGCTGTGGCTCCGGCTCACGCATGCCCCATGCCTTGGTCTGTGCTTGTGATTAGCAGTATCTCCATGCCTCTGAATGGTGTGACCGTGGTGATTTTCTGTGACCCATTTGTCATGATTCTAGTCATCTTGATTTCAGATATTAAAATGGCTTAGCTGCACCTGCTGTGCCTCTGGCTGTTAAGACAATACCCCAGGGGTAGGTTTTATTTTCTACTCTCAGTTTTTCTGAAAATTTTTAAATAATCGGTTTAGATTTAGGTCAAAATATTTTTTACTGCTTCATTGCTGGCAAGACAAATCATAATAGGAACTGGCTTGTGCTGTTAAGTATGGATCACTTTATATAGTTGTTCAAAGGAAATTAATTAGTGATTGGTTTTGTATGTTAATGTGAATGCTTCATTTATTATGCATCCCTGACCTCAAAATTGAAATCATTGAGGGTTCATACATAGAACTTTCAGGAGTATTTTTCCCCAACTCTTGTGGATTAAAAAAACTGTAAAATGTCTTAGAAATATCCTTGCCATAAACAGACAGCATATGTGCTTGTAAAATGGGGCCATTATTACAAATATCAGTAGTGTGCTGGACCATGAACAGTGAAACTCGCAGAACCTTTGTTCATCCCAATGCAGAGCCCACTGTTCGGACCTATTATGATACAGACCTTTTATTATTTCTGCCCATCTTCCTACAGTCAGTATGGATTTGACATGATAAATAGTTGATGTGGGTAGCTTTATTATCATACTTTCCCTCACTACCTAGAAACCTTTTGTTTCTTTTCTCTCTGAATTCATAGCTGTATCCCAGGTGACTTACTGTATCCCTTGGAAGTCTGACATCTTCAAAACATTTTCAAAATAATTTGTTTAAAAAAATATTGTTGGGGTAACAAGAACAGTGTGTGTGCTTTCCACACTGTAAGTCTTTTAGATGAGGTCCTCTACATGTGGAGTTACAAAGTAGAAGAAGAATACATATCTCTAGGAGATGTTAACCGGGTTGGATCTTGGCTCTGGGTGGATCCTGGGGTGAGCAAGCGAGCTGCCAAGCGTGACTTCTTGCTTTGTCTCCCACACTTGGAAGGAGGAGGCTATCATTCAGGAAGTGCTGACATAGAACTGGCTTTGAGAAGAAATTGTGTTTATTTTCACAGACTGAGTTTCAGGTTCCTTTGCAGCATCCGAACGATGATCTAAATAACCATTGTGACTGTGTGTGTGTGTGTGTGTCTGTGTGTATGTCTGTGTGTATGTGTGTGTGTGTGCAAGCACAAGATTAAACATTTGTGAGTGTTCTATACTTTGAAGCTGGAAGCGAATACAGAGTGATAAAGGGAGGGTGCCTTCAGGAATCCCTAACAGTTATGGGTGAGTAAAGAAGAAATGTTCCTGGAATGCAGAGAAGATGCCAAAAAATAAATAAATAAATAAATAAATAAATAAATAGGGGGGCGGAGAGAAACTAAGGCGTGGCTTTCAGGGCAGAACAAGGAAGGAGACAGAGTGATCCACAGTGCCTGAGTCTGCTGGGAAGTCAAGTAAAGTGAGGCCTGGGAGAGTTTGTTGCATCACCCAACTTGAAAATCATTCATGGGATGATGAGACAAGACTGGAGTAAGCAATGAGGCCACCAAAGGACACTGGGGCAGTATCCATGTCCAGTGTTGGAAAGAACAAGCCGTGTAGACAGAGATTGCTGACCTCTGACCTTTGGGAGTTAGACACATGTGAAAGGAAGAGGCTTTTTAAAAGGATGAACAAAGACAATACAATCAAATATTAGTGGTGTGTGAGACGGATAGACCTAGAATATTTTCCTTTCTTCCACAATCATACTGTGACCTTAATTTTTTTTTTGCCTCAGCTCCAGCAATTTCTCTTCCAAGAAGAATTGCAGTAAGTTGCCTTGCCCTCATTTTCTAAGAATTCTCTCATTTGTGTCTCACAGAACAAACAGTAGGAAGTTTCTAGAAAGAGGGTCATGCATGTTAATTGTAGAAATATGATGTATGTGGAAAGCTAAACTCCTAGGGCGTGATTAATAATCTTTCAGAGAACTGGTGTCCTGAGATTCTGGGCACTGGAGTCTGGATCAAAGAATTGAACAAGGCCAGGTAAGGGGTGGCAGTGAGGTGGTAGCAGATCTGCCCTTTAACAGCTTTGTCAAGGAAACAAGTGGCGAAGTCATAAGCATTTGGTTGTTGTCAGAGAGAGAAGCTTGAGGAAGGGCAGGAGCGAATGGAGTCCTTTCATGTTTGCTTTGAGAACAAGGCGGAATCATCAGGTTTGTGACATCAGAGAAGAAATCTCTGACGAGCCAAGGGTGAGAGAAAGGAAAGCTTCGAGGACCGTGACCCTGAGCTTGAGGAGAAGATGAAGTCAGGGGGCTTATGTGTGTGGGGGTGGGGGGTTGGGGGAGCAGGGGTAATGAGAAAGGGACAAGGAGATTAGGAAGCAAAATATCACGGTGGTCCTACTGGTCATCTGCTTTTGTCTGCAGCCTTTATCAGTCTGACAGCTGGAGGAGAGCAGATGCTCTGCTCCTCAGGGCCTCGGATGTGGGAGCGTGTGAATGAGTGGACTCAGTGAGGACCCAGGCAGGCTGCTAGGTCCCTCCTTAATGTCGGTTTGATTGTTTGTTTGTTTGCCTGCTTGCTTGTTTGTTTTGTAGCTGTTCCTGGCAGACAGATTGCATTTGAAACCCAACTTCAGTTTTTTTACTCTAATAATAAACCACAGAAGATTTTTATTCCACAACCATAACTCATCTTTATCTGTTTCGTTTTGTTTTGTATTTCAAGGCAGGGTTTCTCTGTGCAGCCCTGGCTGTCCTGTACTCACTATGTAGACCAGGCTGGCCTCGAACTCACAGAGATCCGCCTGCCTCTGCCTCCCGAGTGCTGGGATTACAGGAGTGCACTGCCACTGTGCCTGGCCTTTATTTAAAAACAAACAGACAAACAAACAAACTTCTAGCACTTCTACTCTTTCACCAAAGAACTAGGCTACACTGGCCAGCGCTCTTACAAAAGCCACAGAGGAACTTGTGTTGTTTTGAAAAAATGCCGTGAACCTAAAAGAGAAATCTGTGTTTTCCAGAATTAGCCTCTCAGGTGGCAAAACTCAGGAAACATATTAAAGTCAACAGTTAATAAATTCGATTTTTTTTTTTTTTTGATGTTCCAAAGGCAGTGGTTTCTGATACTGCTTTCATACCTTGATGGTGTTTACATTGTTGCTTTTACTCAGAGAGAGGAATAGTATTTTCAGGAGGCAAATTAATCATTCCCCTTTAATCAAATGTGTCCTGCATATTAGACATGTGGGGCAGTAAAATTTTACTGGAGAAAAGTTACCGCAAGACATGCATCACATGTGGGTCATGGTTCTTAAGAACCACAGAGGAGAAGGCCCCAGGCATGCACACGGACCTGACTGTTCTCCAAGTCCTCCATCCAGATATTGGGAACACAGCCAAGAAAACGTAAGTCAAAATGTTTCCCAAAAGTCAGGAGAGGTGCTGGAAAGCTGTTTCTAGAATTCCTGAACTTTAGTCAAGGTTTCTAGGGACTTTTTCAGAGTCTGTTCCTTTTTCATCAAGACATACATATAAGTTTATAAAATATATTTTTAAAAAAGACATATATACATATTATAGAACATGAGGATGTCAATTCCCAGCACATGACCTATTACAGGACATGAGGTCCCAAAGCACAGACAGACGTGAAAGATGCAAGACTCTTAAGCCGGGAAGTGTACTGGGCTCTGGTAGCATGGCCACACGGTTCAGATCCAGCTGTGGTGTGAGTCCCACGTGTGAGTGTGATGCCTCAGCGTTCTCTCAGAATACTCTACTCAGAGCACAGACCTGTAATCTCTATAGTGTGCTCATGATGCATATGGTATGAGTTTTCCTTCACCTCAGACCGCAAGTCTGACTTTTCCATTCTAGACAGGGTGGAAGTCACAAGATTTCATCCCAGCACTCGGGAGGCAGAGGTAGGCAGATCTCTGAGTTTGAGGCCAGTCTGGTCTACAGAGTGAGTTCCAGGACAGCCAGGGCTACACAGAGAAACCCTGTCTTGAACACCACACACACACACACACACACACACACACACACACACACACACACACACACACACATCCCTACCTTGAGTGAAGTGCTTGATGAAGTAGGGGCTAGTTTTCTGGTACTAGGGCAATAACATCCAGCTATCATTCTGTTTCCATATTGAAACCTTGATCTCTTTTTAACTATCTGTGTCCATGGCAACGAGTAAGTCTTGTATGGTTGAAAACAAGATGAGAGGGGGTTGTCTGCCAAGTAAGATCTGGACTCAAGGAACCATAAAGTTGGTTGGTATCTGTGTATAGTGGGCAACTTAACCTCTGCTATAATCAACTTTAATATAGACATATAGACAGGCTTCATAAAAGGGTGAATAGCTGCCAGGTAAGATCAATTCAGACTGAATTGTGTTTTCAATAGATTTTAGCCTACCACCTACAGCCATGCGTTTGAATGCATGTCGTGATGACAGCTGTCTGTTAACTGTCTATATCCTCGTGAATTGTGATGCTTCTAAGTGTAGTTGCCCTGATCCTACGTGCAATTCAATAGCTGTCTGGGGAGGTAGGCTTTCCCTGTGAAGACTTAGGAAAACTTAAAAGGAAATGCAGCATTATGATTTCTATAGCAACGGCAGCACAGACACATTGCAGATTCACATACGCTAATGTATTTAAATCAGACTCCCAAATATAAATATAGTGCCGGTAGATTCAGAGTTGCTATGGGAATTGGACTTTCTCTCTCCCTTCGAGGCCAGTGCTTCAGTCTTAAAATGGGGTTAGGAGAAATGCTAAGTGGTTCCAAATCAGAGTGGATCCAGGCAGTGTCAACTGGGTTTCAGAATTATCTTCATTAAATCCCTAAATGTAGATTTTAGTAAATCCTAATAAACAAAGCTAAAAAAGAACTATTGAACATCGAATAGCCCCAGTCAGTTACTTTAGACTCTTGGTGTACTGTTTCTCCATTTATTTGCTTAGCAATGTACCAGCATTGGTTGAACACCTAAAATCTAGGCAGCTATCACCTCTCACCTTCTCCAGGAAAAGAAAAGTTGCCTTACTTCTTTGTGTTCTTATGTTTGCTTTGTTTCTTGGGAAAGGTGGTGCTGAGTGTGGTGGCACACACCTTTAGTCCCAACACTCAGCAGGCAGAGGCAGGCGGGTCTTTGTGAGTTCAAGGCCAGCCTGGTCTAGAGAGTGAGTTTCAGGGCAGCCAGGGCCTTGTCTTGAAAAACCAAAAAAGAAAAAAGGTAGTGAAGTATAACAATCACAATTGGTTTTGTTTTGGGGGATTTGGGGGTTTTGGTTGTTTGTTTTTCTTTTTGTTTTTTTAGCCAAATTCTGGCCTTAGTTTTATAGTTCAGAATATGTTCTTGTAAGTTAAAGGACCACATGTATTTGAAAAGAATGTGTACTCTTCATTTGAACAGAGCTTTACAAATATGTAAAGCCAAGGTGTTTTGACAGTGTGCTTCAGATTTTCTGTGGTTTAATGGGAGGAGCTTGTCTATCCCAAATAATTGCTGCAAAAATAACTTTTAGTCTTTCTACATTGATTGTGAAATTGTCTGTTTCTCCCTTTAATTGTTTCTGGCTTTGATTTCTGTTTTTGAAGATTCCTTTACTAGTGTGTATGTATTTATGATTAAGTTATCCTATTGAGTCTTTGTCTTAAAAAACAACAAAAGTGACAATATAGCCACTACTGTTTATATATATATATTTATGCTTTGAATGGCATATCTTTTTTTGTTTTGTTTTGTTTTTGTTTTTTGTTTTTGTTTTTAAAGACAGGGTTTCTCTATGTAGTCTTGGCGGTCCTGGACTTGCTTTGTAGACCAGGCTGGCCTCAAACTCAGAGAGATCGCCTGCCTCTGCCTCCCAAGTGCTGGGATTAAAAGTATGCACCACCACTGCCCAGCCAGTATATCTTTCTTTTTAATAAGATAAATGCTCACCTATCTGTGGCTTTACATGTAAAGTGTGCCTTTAACCATCATATGATTGCTCCTGCCTTTTAACTCACTTTGGTAATAATCTCTGCCTTTTAGAGTGATCAGTCCGTTTATATTTAGCACAACTAGTGGCTTTTCTTGATTTAGATCTACCAAATTATTATTAGTTTCTCTGGTACTAAAAAGATTGGCTTTTCTATTTTACCGTATTCAGTTTCTTCATTTCTGAACATTTGAGTTCTATACATATTCTTTAAACTGAAGAACATTGTAACATTTCTTATAGTCACAGGCTAAGTAGGAAAACTCTGTTCAGCACCCCATTTTTCTGTAAAGGTATTTATTGTGTATTTGTTCCTGGTGTTCCCACTAGACAAAGCACCCTTCAAGTACTCTCAAGATGCTGTGACCTTAGCTTCTGTTTTCTGTTTGAACTGTGATGCCTGACCACGGTTCTGTATGAGCTTATTTTGGAGCTCCGTACCTTTCCTCACTCTCTAAGTCAGGAAAGCACCCTGAGCATCTCGTCAAATGGCTCTTACCAGTCCTCCTTACATGTAGAACAGGGTGCTTCACTCAGCCCCTGCCCCTCACGACCATTATATTGCATGGCCTATGCACATTACGACACTGTCATATTGCTAAACTGTATGTGGTTTATCCCTTAGCTGTGTAAAGGCCTGGAGAAAAAAGAAAATAAGGCAATGCTCTAATGGCTCAGCCAATTAAATCCCTAGAGGGAGCCCCCTACTCTCTATTAGGAAAGAAGTGTCAGCAGTGTTCTTTCCACTGCACATCTGTCACCTCAGAGATAAATAAGAGACACTCCCAGGCATCTCGATACTTGGTCTCAGAAACTAATCCTGTAGATTTCTGCTGTCTGTGTTTGAGCTGCTATCGTTATGCAGCAACTTATAAACAACTTATAAACTTATAAACACCAGGAATGCATTTCTTACAAGTTGGAGGACCAGCAAGTTTAAAAGCAAAGTGCTAGGAGATTCAGTGTCTGATAAAGACTTCTTCCCACAAATGTTCTTCATAGGTGATGTCTTCCACTGTATCCTGAGAGGAGTCTGGTCTCAAGGCAAACTCTCTTGAGTCTTTTTTTTTTTTTTTTTTCTAAGAATGCTGCTTGCATTCCTTTGGTCTTTGCCCTCATGACTTCATCACCTCTGAAAGACCTCCCTCGTAGAACTGTCATTTTGAGGTTGAGTTTAAACATGATTTGGTGTGGGGATGGATAACAAGGTTCTACAACATGGCACCTACCTATAATGGTCACAAAACGACAGCACAAAATATGAGTAAAAGTCTCCCAGGTCACACTTTCAGGATATTTGAGCTTTTAGAATAGCAGACATAAGAAGCAAAGAAACACAAAGAATTCAGGAGGATCAAATGGGAGACTCCAGCAGTGCCTGTCTTTTCTATCCAAGTTTGTTTGCTTCGTAAGATGGCATTGTTGATAGATGATATGAGTTCAGTTTGTATTTTTTAATTATTTGCCTTTCTATAACCACTGTTATATACACAGTTTTCTTTAAAACTAGATTTTTGGAAAGCCCGGAGATCAGAGGCTATAAAATGCAATAGTGCTATTGTCCTGGAATTCATAAAATCTCAATTTACACCCGGGTGGTGGTGGTGCATGCCTTTAAGACCAGTACTTGGGAGGCAAAGGCGGCCAGATCTCTGTGAGTTTGAGGCCAGCCTGGTCTATAGCGTAAGTTCCAGGACAGCCAAGGCTACACAGAGAAACCCTGTCTCAGGATGAATGAATGATGGGGGCTGGAGAGATGGCTCAGAGGTTAAAAGCACTGCCTGCTCTTCCAAAGGTCCTGAGTTCAATTCCCAGCAACCACATGGTGGCTCATAAACATCTATAATGAGACCTGGTGCCCTCTTCTGGTGTACAGATATACCTGTAGTCAGAGTGCTGTATACATGGTAATAAATAAATAAATATTTTAAAGAATTTTAAGAAATAAAAGAATGAATGAATTGATTGATTGATTACTTTAAAAAAAATAAATCTCAATTTCCCATGAATAGAACTTTCTCATGAGCTTTAGGGGTTATTTAAAATGGAGAATGACTATGTCCCATCCCTGGGTCTCTGTGCAGTAAGCGTTCTTTTCAGTTTAGCATCACAACAGCTCTGACAGGTGGCTGTTAGTATCAGCCTCGTTTTAGCATCTAGGAAGCCAGAAGCAGAGCTTCAGTAACTTGCCTGCATCACTTAGGCAAAGTGAGGGGCCTGTGATCTGAGGTGTGGCCCTGACTCCAGAACCCTGGATCGTCCTTGAACCTCCTCCCTACACCATATGGAACCACAGTAATCTCCACAATGCAAAAATCACATTGTGGGGTTCAACAGGAAAATGAAGACTGCGAGTGTTACTAAGAGATGACTCCTGGAGTGGCACGCACATTTATTAAGCCTAAAGCATCCCCATTTTTGTCTGAAGTCATTTTGAGTGTGAAGAGGTACTGTATTTTATCATAATCATAAATGTAGGAAATGAGCCAGGCACGGTGGTGCACACCTGTGATCCCAGCACTCAGGGAGTCAAAGGCAGGTGAGTTTGAGGCCAGCCTGGTCTACAAAGTGAGTCCAGGACAGCCAAGGCTACTCAGAGAAACCCTGTCTCAAGAATAAATGGATGGATGGGTGGATGGATGGATGATGGATGTGTGGATGATGGATACATGAATGATGGGTGGGTGGATGGTGGCTGGATGGATGGGTGGATGGATGGATGATGGATGGGTGGATGGATGGATGATGGATATGTGGATGATGGATACATGGATGATGGGTGGGTGGATGGGTGGATGGATGGATGGATGGATGGATACAAGAAATGTGAAGTCACTTGTTCCTGGGTGTTTATCTCTGGTGTCCAAACTTTCCCATCCAAATCCACCTCTGAACAAATGGTGTGAGGGATATTGAAGTAAAGAGCAAGCTTCATAAACAACATTGGATATAGTTCTGCCCAAGAGGGCTGGAGGTGGCTCCTCCCACAGCCATCGTGACTGCTTCCAAAGCATCAGGTCCTCTTACAACCAGTGTGGGTTGTTCTCACGTAGACGCTCCCTATATATGTTGAGATGTGTATTCCTCTTCACAAGCTAATTCTTGTCTCTCTATATATACTATACGGTAAAATAATGCTTTTCACCTTGACATTAAACCTTATCAGTTCTCAAAAGAAAATGGCATCACAGTCATTCTTGGAGTTACTCTTGTAATTCCATAAGCAATATACAACAGTATACCTGTAAACTGGTTTGGTTTGGTTTGGTTTTTTGAAACAGAGTTTCTCTGTGTAGCCTTGGTTGTCCTGTACTCAACTTTGTAGACCAGGCTGGCCTTGAACTCACAGATAACCACTTGCCTCGGCCTCCTGAGTGCTGGGATTAAAGGTGTGCTTCTGCTCCAACCTGCTTTTATTATAAGTGTCTTTCTTAGTCATTTGATATGTTGGACAAAGTAAAAAGCAGGGTGTGAGAGTGTGTGTGTGTGTGTGTGTGTGTGTGTGTGTGTGTGTGTGAATATATTGTGTGTATATATATTCACAAGTATGTATGTGTGTTGTATATGTATATAGTGTGTGTATACATGCATGCACACACATGTCTGAAAAATGTGTGTGAATATATATATTTGTATGTGCAAGTGTATATGTGTATGTGTGTGTATGTGTGTACATGTGTGTCACAGTGTTATACAAAGGCCAGAGGTCAGTTTTTGTTTTTGTTTTAAGAGAGTTAACTCTTTTTTTTTTAAAGATTTATTTATTTATAACATATACAGCTTTCTGCTTACATGTATGCCTTTACACCAGAAGAGGACACCAGATCTCATTATAGATGGTCATGAGCCACCACGTGGTTGCTGGGAATTGAACTCAGGACCTCTGGAAGAGCGGACAGTGCTCTTAACTGCTGAGCCATCTCCCTAGCCCCCAGAGGACAGTTTTAAGGAGTTCTCACTTTCCACCCTGAGGCAGGGTGTCTCTGTGTCTGGAGCTGCACTCCAAGCTAGCTGGCAGTGAGCTTCCAGGAAGTTCTCTTGTCGTCCATCTCTCACAGGAATGCTGGGATTGCAGATACATTCGCCGAACCTGGCTCTTTCCATGGCTTCTCATGAGTTGGAGGAGTTGGAGTCATCAGGCCTGATTGGCCAGAGCTCTTTCCCAGCCCTAAAAAGCAGTCTGTCCCACTTGACAGAGTCCCCTGTGAAGGAGCAATCTGCACCACAGGCCGGTTCTGCCGTTTAGTCATTGCTTCCCCACAGCTGACATAGAGAGGCTCATCTGACTGTTGAACTGGAATCTTTGCAGTATTCGTTCAGTTCAAGGACGATTCGGCACATTTCAAAGTCTGTCCAGCTGTTTCTTTCACCTGCAATGCATCTCACTTAGAAAACAACACAGTGTCTGCACAGCAGCTTAGAAGATACAAGAACAGCAAACAGCTCCTCTTTCTTGGGTCCCTTGCATTTTTGTGACAGCTTTGCTTGAATCGTTCGTGTGGTCCTGAGGTATGTCTGAGACATTGTAAGGGATTTTGAGGGTACACAGTGACCCCTACAAGACCCATGTGTTTGGAGGAGTTGCTGTCTTGTCAGGAAACCTAACATTGGGAGTAAGCTAAGGAGAACGTGCTCGAGTGTTTTGAGGAAGGCCACCTGAACTGGCCTTGCAACCTCTACAAAGGTTTTCTGGGAAAAGAAAACCTCAGCTGAGACTTAAGGATGAGTAGAGGTCAGCCAGATGGGAGGCGTGGCCACGAACATTCCAGACAGAACAGAATGCTGAGGTCACAAGAGAATGTGTTCAGTTCAGTAAAGTATGTTATTTTGTTTGGATGTTTTGAGGCATGAAACTGTAGAGGTAATCAGGCCCTTGTTACTGAGAGAGAGAGAGAGAGAGAGAGACAGACAGACAGACAGACAGACAGACAGACAGACAGAAGAAAATGACAAAGCTGGCAGCTTAAAACAGTAAATGTGTTGTCTCACAGTGCAATGCAGCTTGACTGGGTTCTCTGGTGTGGACTCCGCAGGCAGCAACCCAGTGTCTAGAGCACTAGGACCCCATCAGCATCAGAGGCTGGCATGGAGAGTCATCTGCCATTGTTTCTTGGATCTACAGGGCCGAGTCTCTCTGGCTTCCTTCCACAGGCCACTCTTGCTTGCTTCCTGAGAGTCACTCACACCGCTCCACATGGGCCTTCCCAACAAGACGCTTACCCCGCAACAGCTACTGGTTCATGAGCAGAGGGAAAGTCAGCTTTGCGGGTTTGCCAGGAAGAGTCCTAAATATAGTGACATAATGGAGAAAGTGCCTTCCCAACACCTTTGTCACAGTCTCTTGGTCCCCGCTACCACCATGCTCTAGGATGAATGTTGTACAAATGTGTAGACCCCAGCAGAGGTCACTGGGATGGGCGTCATGTTCAAGATGTTTGTCACAGAGGCTTACAGAGCTCATACTTTATAGCGGGGTCTGCTGGGAGCCATTGGAAGGCAAAAGCAGTGTTTGGTTTTGCCTTCTTAGAGCATATAGGGAAGGGGTGTGCTCACATACAAGCTTACAACCCAAATGCTAGCTAACTGGAGAAGAGGAAATAGGAGCCTGAGAAGGTGGCTGCAGTGTGTGCTATGGAGACTTCAGGGAGGTGTGGTCAGCACAGTGCAGTGATGAACGGGATATGGGACGAGAAGGGACAAGGCAGGGTGGGGAACTGTCAATGCGCATGTTACTGGCTTGGTAGTTAGTTAGTAGAAGCCACAAACCCTCGGACAGAAGCCAGATGCAGTAAGTAGGTGGGACTGGGTAGCTGAAGTGTGCTCTGCTCATCGTCTTACTTCCTGAGCTCTGACTCTCTTCTGGGAAGTCCGGATAAGACTATGTTATTGGAACACAGCAAACTTGCAGGCTTGCCATCCTCAGAAAAGGGACATGGCATGTAAACAGACTGAGACTGAAATTAAAGGGCAGCACATCTAAAGGAATTAGGTACAGAGGTACCCCAGAAACGGCCATCTTACTTTGTAAGCTTCTTTCTTAAATGAGAACTGAATGCCAGGAGTTCAGTGGTGCCCACGATGGTGTTGTCATGGCAACGCCTGAGTGTCTTTATTCTCCATGGGCTGGCTCAGTCTGCTGGCTCCATCAGCCACTCCCTTCTCAAGTACTGCAGAAAACCAAGCAAGGGGCCTGCTGCTGTCAATTAGCGCTGGGATGGGGTGTGGGGACCATTCTTTGGGGCAAAAGGATCCCCACCATGTTTATTTCTCTGAAGGCAATTGAAAAAAAACAAATGTAAATTAAGATGGTGATTGGATTTGGCATGCAGTGTGTTTGAAAGCTGGACTGATCATCTACCAAGGTGTGAGAAGCGTGGAAAGTCGACAGTTTATTGCAAAATATGCATCCCACATTGAAATAGCTATTTAAAAGTTACAATTTTTTAAAATCTTGAGCCATTTCAAGAAATGAAGCACTTTCTTGCACTTTTTTTTTTCCTCTATGAGAAAGTCTCTGAAACCAAAGTGACTCAGGCAGATCCTGGAAAATACTGGAGAATCACATGATGCCTAAAAATAAGCAGGGGCAGGGAGCAGGGCAGCTGGACCAGCATGGAAATGCTCTCAACTGGGCATGCTCCCTGCGCTCAGCCTCTGCCCATCCTGGGGGCTGCCTTTGTGCAGGCTGGTCAGCCAGGGGAAGGAGCCCTGGGGGAGGGGGGAGGGGGGTGGTCCTTGGGCACGACTTACTCTTCTGTGACAGCCACACTCTATGTGGTGAGGATGCCTGCCTTTCAGGGAGCCTCTGTGGTAGTTCTCCCAGGGCATAGTTGTTGATCGAGTTGTATAATGACCCTAGAGCAGTGACTGGGAGTGGCCGACGCCCAGCTCTGCCTCTGCCTGGATTCCCTCCGGCTCTCCCCTTGGAATCAATAGCAAATGGTTGTCCAGCTGAGAATATTTCCTTTCTGCTCAACACCCGTCTCCCCCGTTAACATTCACATTGCACAAAATATAGATTGTGTGAACAGTGGGCATCTGGTGGCTGCAGCAAATGGCATAGAACAAGATTCTTAAACTACAGCATCCAAACACTGTCCGAAAGAAACAAAATCTGTGCTGCGTGTACCCAGAGAAATGGCTGCATTGGCCTCCTTACTGGCCTTTCGTGGACCTGCCTTCATGGTCTGTTCTAAGAGCAGAGAGGTGACCTTTGACATCCAGCATTAGGACATGCTCCTCGGCCCAGGGTCCTGGATCCTGACAGAAGCCTGTGAGGAGCTGGGCATCTGCCCTCCAGGGTGTCTCTCCCTGTCTGCCCTGTGTGTTCTCAACCACAGCAACCTGATCTGGCCCCTGAGCTTGTGAGGCGGAACCCAACCCATATCAGGCCTCCACACAGTCTGTTCTCCCTGAGCTGGTTAGATGGCCACGTCCCTTGCTTCCATCACATCCTGATTTAAAACTTACCCTCTTGTTGAGGTCTTGAGGACCAGAGGATGACTCCTGCCTCTTCTGTATCCTTTGAAGGGATCCTGGATGCTGTAAATAGAAGAGCCATTAGCCTCTGTGAGGAGTGAAACTGTTAATACAAGGTGGCCCATCCCAACGTGTGCGCACGCACACACACACACACACACACACACACACACACACACACACACACACACCTCTTGGTTGATGGCTTTTGCTGCCTTGCTGGTACACCAGAGCTCCTGAGTTTACTCATCTCCGGTGGCCTGTGGGAACCCTGCGGATCTAAGAGGGGACTTGGAACTGGAGAAGACCAAGATCCTTTGTAAAGTCACTAAGCCACCTAGCTCAACCCTCCTCATACGAGCAACTGGGCCTCTTTATCCATCCTGCTCTACTTCCTGCCCCAGCAGGGATATTCTCATTGGCTCTGTTACTTACCAGCTTACTGTGTTACTGTTTAATGCTGTGCTCCCAAATGGAACGTAAACCCCACACAGACAGGCATCTTTTGTGTTTTGTTCACTATTTGACACAGGTATCTATTTAGCTTGCCAGCTAAATGGAAGGAGTTCAATTAATGTTTGTTGCATGAATGAATGAATGAGTGAATGGATAAATGGAGGTGAATGAATGAATGAATCAATCAATCAATAGGTGAATGAATGAATGAAGGTAGTTTAAGAACAGGCTTGCACTGCAGCACCCTGATTTTCACTGTAGTTACAGAACACATGGAGGAGGGGCATCCTATGCCTTGGGGCTCACTAGTGATGGGTGGAGGTTTCAGTAAAAATGAGTCTCCTCTTTCAGCCCTGCTGTTTTATTTTGCTAGTGTCTAGGATAGAAAGCCAGGACATTTGAATATCATTGACTGAGAAATGTCAGTATAACAAAGCAAGCAGTGTGAACTAGGCTGTGGGGTAAGACTTGCTCATGTTTCAAACAATGTGTAGTGGCACACACCTTTGGTCCCAGCCCTTGGGAGGAGGAAAGAGGTGGATCTATGAGTTCAAGGCTAGCTTGGTCTACAAAGTAAATTCCAAGACTTAGATTTATTTATTAGTATACAATTCTACCTGTGTGTGTGTGCCTGCCCACCAGAAGGGGGCACCAGATCTTATTATAGATGGTTGTGAGCCACCATGTGGTTGCTGGGAATTGAACTCAGGGCCCGTGGAAGAGCAGGCAGTGCTCTTAACCTCTGAGCCATCTCTCCAGCCAAAGAAACTTTGTCTTGAAACACAGAGAGAGAGGCAGGGGCGTGGGGGGTGGGGGGGTGGGGAACGCACTATGTTTTAAAGGGGTGTGTGTGTGTGTGTGTGTGTGTGTGTGTGTGTGTGTGTGTGTGTGTGTGTATTTGCATGAGTCTAAGTGCACCACATGTAAGTAGGTGCCATCAGGAACCAGAAGAGGACACTATTTTCCCTAGAACTGGATTACCAGTGATTATGGACCCCTGGATTGGGGGGCTGGGAGCCACGTCTTCTGCAAGAGCTGCAAGCACTCCTGCCCACTGTGCCAACTCTCTCAGTCCCCAAGTGTTCTGTTTCTCCCCAGTGCTCCTCTCTAGGAAGCAACTCTGTTCTTCTGTCTTGAATTAAAGCCAGTAAGGGGCAGCAAGGTACCCCACTCAGCAAGCAGCAGGTCCAGAGCTCTTTGGACACATGGGACCGGCAGGACTCTGCTAGGAAGTGCCACATCCTTCTGCCACGTCTAAGATGAGCTCAGGGATGCCGAGTGCCCTGCCAGGTCTTGGTTCCCACAGGATCGGTGTGGTTCAGGCTCCCTGCAGCCCCAAGCTGCTCCAAGAGGAGCCGCCCCTGTCGTCATCCGTCATCCACTGACACTGAGTTGTCAAGAGCAGCTGCCAGGCTTTGCCACGGGCTGGCTTGATAAGAACAGAAGGGCTCTGAGTTACTGCTTGCAAAATAAACAGCCAGCCTCTCAATGCCCCCATGAACCAGGGACCCCGGAACCCTCTTAAACTTCCCTTGGGATTGAACTGTGGCTACCACTGAGACCATGATTTTTTTCCCCTTGCAGAGTAAGATTAATAGCAGTTACAAAGTGAAGGGATCGTACCATTTTTGAAGCAGAAGACAGAGTTAAGTTTGTAGAAATCAGTGTTGTACAGGAGTGGCCTGTCTCCTTGCAGTCTGATGGCTCCGTGTCATGTTAATCAGCGGGCGGCCTTCCTGCACCCACGGGGCCTGTCTCCTCATCAGTCCAGCCCACCTGCTTTCCGCCAGTGTGGCCTTTTGTTCGACCTTAAAGAAAGTTCATTATCTCAGTTAAAAGACACAGTCTGTTTGCCAAGGTGAAAGGAGTAAGGAAGTGATGTCAGATTCATCCACGAATGATTAATCAATGCAATTGTGATGCGTTGTCTGCCCTCTGTGTTTCAGTTGTCCTATAGTTTTAATGATGAGGGTTTGTGGGGGTGGAGCAGGAGAGGAACAGCCCCTCGAAGTAAGGAGGAGCAGTTGTGTCAGGGGTGCGGTGTATGTGTCCACACACTTGTGTTTAACACTGATGTGGTCGCTGTCTCGAGTATTAATGCTGTGTAACTAGCTCCTCGCTGTTTATGATTTTGGCAAAAGGAGTACAGCAGATTATGGGAAGAGCTTCTAAAGGCTTAAGAGTCCTGGCTGGGAGAGCTGAGCCGACTACACTGCTTTCATTTGCCTCTCCCTTCTAAACCTATCCAACCTCCTCTCACCAAAATACAGCATTTTCCATGTGCATCAAGCACACTAGTAATTACAGACATTAGACACAGCGATGCTCTGACTCCACCCAGACACGGACTCAGACCACTCACCCCTTTTTACAACTGTGGTTAAAATATCTTAGAATCATATTCATGCCCCCAAACCTAAAAGCACTCATTAGGACGGGACTGCTCAAAGACAGGCATTGTGAGTCATGTCCATCTCCAGTGGGGACATTTTTGAGAATTACAGGGACTTGGGCATAGTTTATGTCCATTTCTCTGTGCTTCTGAAATCCCTTTTTATTTTGAAAGGGAAAATTAGGGGGAGGAGAAAAGCTTAAGGGCATAACAATTGCGTATAAAGCAGGGCTACTGCTAATTACGGTCTCAGGGCACTGTCAAATGCAGCTTGAGAGAACTTGAAGTGTTTGATAGCCGTAAGGGGGAAAAAAAAACTATCTGAATTGTAGCCAGAGTGACTGCACAGCCTTTGAAGGTTGTGACACCAGTGTTTTCCACATATGCACTCTCAAAGCAAGAGACCCTAGAAAGACACCACAGCAGAGGTACTGGCGGGACTGCAAGGAAGGCAGCCATTGAGGACCTCAGTCTCCAAAGCCAGGACTGGACACTGGACATGACCTCACTGGGTCACTTGAGATGACAAGAAAAGAAAGCATAGTTTACATAAATGTATTATACCAACACTAATTTCACAGATATTGATAGCTGCTGCACTCTCTTTATTGCACCCTTTGATGGTTGGCCCCAGTGAGGAGGAAAAAAAAAAAAGAAAAGAAAACTGGTCCCAGAAGCTAGATACACTTTCAAATGTGGTTGTTTGAAGGAAAAGAAAAAAAAAAAAAGACATGACTAATAAAGAAACAGAAACCAGCTGGGCGTGGTGGAGCACGCCTTTAATCCCAGCACTCAGGAGGCAGAGGCTAGTGGATCTCTGTGAGTTCGAGGCCAGCCTGGTTTAAGTGAGTCCAGGACAGCCAGGGCTACACAGAGAAACCCTGTCTTGAAAAACCAAAAACAAAACAAAACAAAACAAAAAAACCATTCTGAGCTGATGAGAGATGAGCAGAGCTTGGAGAGACCACCACTGTACGTACTCTGAAAAGGAAGAATGACGTCAGTGAATGTGAGGAAGCCGAAGGGTCGCTCTGGGGGTGTGAGTAACGTGAGGGTGTGTCTGTCCCTATCCGTGGCAGCACGTGATGTCTTAAAGCGCTCATTCTGCATCCTTTTGAAGAGGAGCTGTTGGCGTGATGCTCCGACTTGTGTGTGCGACGGTGCCAGGATGTGCTTATTCTTTATTTTTCCCCTTGCTTATTAATTAGGAGCAACATCCTTCTTTGTCACTGATTTCCTTCTGTCTGCTTCTCTCCAAACAACGTCATCAGAATCACAAAACCTCCCTCATTTGAAATAGCAAATGCAAAGTACTGTTGATCCACTACTAGGTTTTTCAAATGTGTGCTCTACTCTGTGTCCTCCCTGTGGGAGGGGGGTGTGGATGTGTAAATGAATGTGTGTGAGTGTGTGAAGGTCAGTGTGTGAGTGGGTGAGTATACATGAGTGAGTGAGTGTGTGTGTGTGTGTGTGTGTGTGGAGTGTGTGAGAACATGTCAGTGTGTGAGTGAGTGTGTGTGTGAGTGTGTGAAGGTCAGTGTGTGAGTGGGTGAGTATATATGAGTGTGTGTGTGTGTGTGTGTGTGTGAAGGAGTGTGTGAGAACATGCCAGTGTGTGAGTGAGTGTGTGTGTGAGTGTGTGAAGGTCAGTGTGTGAGTGGGTGAGTATATATGAGTGTGAGTGTGTGTGTGTGTCAAGGAGTGTGTGAGAACATGTCAGTGTGTGAGTGAGTGTGTGTATGTGTGTGCATATGTGTATGTGAGAGTCTGTGAGAAAGTGTATTGAGAAAGAGTGAGTGTGCATGAGTCTGTGTGAGAAAGTGTATTGAGAGAGAGAGATAGTGTGTGGGTGTGTGATGTGAGTGTGTGGGGGAGCAGCTGACAACCCCGAGTCTGATTCTCAAGCCTTCTTCTTTCTCATCTTGGGGACCCCTGAGGGATCCTCATGTTGGCCAGGATGAAAGTCCTGGTTCCTGGGTCCCAACTGACCTCTATGGGATCTAAGAAACCACTTTACGGCTGAGGCTGTGGGCTTGGAGAACCAAACGCGGAGAGTTCTGCCGAGCTCTGGCCACAGCAAGGGCGTGTTTCCACAAGGAAGACGTTTTTGCTGAGAGGCCGTGTGGCTGTAGCTACTCTGTCACCAGCTCTGACCTCACCTCTCCCGTGAGCCCTGTAAAGCCTGTCACTCCAGGGATTGGCTTGCCACGCCCCTTCTCCTCTTTATCTAAGGGTTCAGTTTGTTTCACATTGCATCTGATACTCCCCTGCAGTCACAATTAGTGGCAGCTCGCGTCGATGAGCTTCAGCAACCTTCTGCCTCTTCTGTGTTCTTTGTTTTTGTTTTGTTTTGTTTTGTTTTTTTAACTGATGTCAGAATGTGAGGCCATGGCTTCCTGATGACCTGAGCTTAGTCACTATCACTGGCCACATCTTTTGATGACCTACTTAGCAAGAACTGCCTGGAGACAGGAGTATGTGTGCACTCTCTCAGGCAGAGATGTGGACAGCCCAGCACCACCAGCTCCGAACCCATTCAGACATCAGCTGACTACGCTAGTCACCAGTGGATTGGCCAGATGCCACATGGAAGGAACGCCACGTCATAACTTTAAAAGAGGACCTGGAAAGGAAACATAGGAAGGACCCATCTGAGCCGGGAGTGGTGGCGCACGCCTTAAATCCCAGCACTCGGGAGGCAGAGGCAGGCAGATCTCTGTGAGTTCGAGGCCAGCCTGGTCTACAAAGTGAGTCTAGGACAAGTTAAGGCTACACAGAGAGACCCTGTCTCGAAAACCAAAAAAAAAAAAAGGAAGCACCCAGCTGGGAGGCTGTCACGCACATGGTTTCTTCATGTTGCCTTTTCCAGCCAGTGACGTTAACATTGGCACCAGTGCCTCAGAGTTCCCTGGGTGTCATTGCTGATTCACTGCCTCTACTTGGTGTTCAACTTTCGGCAGTGCTCAGAAGGCATCCAGGTCACTTGCCGAACCTCTCAGCAGCAAACAAAATAGACGCAGCTCCAGCATCCTGGAGTTACGTCCAGTACAAGAGGAGGCACTCGGGTGTCACCACTTGGTACAGCCTCTGAGGAGAGCGTTCACAGCACTGTGCCCTCCAGGGCATGCGATAGCACAAGCCGAGGCCTGAGGAGGGAAGTCCTGGTTCATCAAAGGAGACAGGTTGGCCAGAGGAGAGAGGAGGGTGCGTCACGCAGAGGAAATAAAGCCCCAGTTGGCAGACATGGCGTCCCAGAACACTGGCCCGTGCCCAAGAAGACCAAGAGGGTACCATGTCTGGGGAATCTTAGGTGACTGTCGGTCCTTTATCATCTTAGCGGCCCCTGTGCGTGGCTGTGGTGGACATTTAATGTGGGTTTTTAGGTAATAAGCACTGTTCTTTGTACTCTTCCCATGCGACTTCCTATCTATTAAAATGTCAGTCTTGTTAAAAACAAAAACAAAACCTAAAAGGGCTTGATTGTTGCACGAGTGATCTTCCCTGCCACTAGGCTGGTAGCTGTCCGAAGAAGGGCACCATGTTCCCTGCCAGCTCCTCCACAGTCTGTTCCCCTGCTGAAGAAGCTATGCAGGAGAACCGAAGAGTCAGGTTCTAGAAGAATCCTGTGTGGGCTTTTCCAGAGGAAGGTTCTTACAACAGTTTGCCCATCCCAAGCAAACCACAGCCCCCTGGTGAAACCACAGCCCCCTGGTAGCGTGTCGCTCTGTGCACAGGTGAGGCATCTGGGCCCCACTGACTGCCCTTTTCAGAATGCAGGCCGCTTTACGTCTTCCATATCTAATCATTCAGGTCTGTGGGCCCTTTCCCTGTGCCTTTATAGACGTTTCTCTCTCTCTCTCTCTCTCTCTCTCTCTCTCTCTCTCTCTCTCATCCGCTCTCTCTCTCTCTCTCTCTCTCTCTCTCTCTCTCTCTCACACACACACACACACACACACACACACACACACACACACACACACACACACACACACCACACCACCACCCCCAACCCGCTGTAACAAAGGGGCATGCTTCTTAAACGCCCTGACACTGTCAAGACTCCTCAGAGGTGGGGATGACTCAATGACTCCAGGCACCTGAAGACACAGCATATAAATGTTTACAGCCTTCCTGTTGGCCACATTGTAATTAGGGTATTGGTTGAAACATGCAGCTGCTGTTACTTGCCTGCCTTTATAATCCCTTGCCTCTGTCAGAAAGCCTGGAAACTGGCGTTGGAAACCACATAACCAAGTTTTAATTGCCTGTTTATCTATTTATCTAACATGGTTCCTTCACCAAATGTATTTAGCCTAACATTTTACAAGGCGCTGGGGTTGCTGACATGAGTAAGACATGCGCCGTGCCCTCTCAGACCTTATAGAAGGGGAGAGGATGTGGTGGGAGCTTTATTTAATTGGGTGGAGGGAACACACAGGACACACATGCAGACTGGGAAACCAGAACTCTTGCCTGTCTGGGACTGAGTTCAAAACAAAAGCAAAGGGGTGGGGGGGGGGGGGCACAGTTCTTCCTGGAAGCACAAGAATGTCTCTGTATAGACCTGGCTGCTCCTGTTTGGCTCAGGACGCCAGTCTCACATTTGTGCTGCGTGCTGGGCAATAAAGCCACCATGGGTTGAGTGCCAGGTTGGTTGAGGGCAAAGGCTTACAAGAAGTAGCCATGTGCCGTCGCTAGGAACCTGGTCAATGCCCAACTCTGAAGGTTTTTCTCCCTTTACATGTCATGTTTCCCATCTAATGCCTCGGCACCCATTAAGGAGCAATTTGGGGGTTTCCTCATTACCAAGGGGTCCACATGTCTGTTTCTTCTAGCATTTCCTTGGCATTCCCTAATGCTCTTCTCCCCCCTCTCACCATGAACTGATAGGCTTCAGTGCCCAAGGCATTTCACAGTTACAGCCACCATTCCTCATGCTGGGCAACCTGCCTGCCTCCTTGTGCCCCTTGCCTTGAGCATGTCTTTGCTCCCTGCCACAAGCTACCCTGGGCTCCCTTTCCAGTTCTGCACCCTAAGCTTCTCGAGATGCCCCTTTGTTGATGACGAGTGACACATAGAACCTGAGATTGGACCTCAGGGTGCTCATTATCATGAAGATGTCCCTTTCCAAAACACACACGGTAGTAATCTGGGATGCCTGAAGAACAGTTCCTACCATTTATTTTATTTATTTATTTTTATTGTTATTTTTTTGTGGTTTTTCGAGGCAGGGTCTCTCTGTGTTAGCCTTGGCTATCCTGAACTTGCTTTGTAGACCAGGCTGGCCTCGAACTCACAGCGATCCACCTGCCTCTGCCTCCCGAGTGCTGGGATTAAAGGCATGCGCCACCACGCCCAGCTTCCTACCATTTATTTTTACTCATTCATTATATATGTGATAAGTGTTTACTTGTTTGTGTGTATGGGCATGCAGCACAGGTAGAGGACACAGTACAACTTGGGATGTTGGTCATCGCCTTCACTCTTGCTTGCTTAAGACAAGCCTGTCTTTGCCTCCTGTCTCACATGGGAGCCAGATACATCTGGCTTCACTGAGGCTCTCAGGATTTGAACTCAGCTCCTCAGGCTTGGACAGTAAGCACTTGACTCACTGAGCCATGTCCCCCTGGTGGTGGGAGTGGTGGGGGAAGACTCAGATTCACTGAAGCTGTGGTCTCAGGCCTGGAGGGAAAGGGTTAATGTTCTTGCTGTTGCTGCTTTCCAAAGGTTGGGGCATTGCTGCCTAGGGTGCTGCATCTTGGCACTTTGCCTCTTTCTGACTGGATTTAGGAGGGGGTGGCACATGGCTTGTGGTTTTTAGGAAGCTCATTTCATACCACGCATTTGCAATATCTGAATATGTGCTGAATATCTGAAAATGTGCTGTAATGCCAGCCGTACTCATAATGTATTCTGCTTGCTTCTAGGCGCGGCTAAATCAAGTCCAGCATCTAAGCCGGGATCCACACCTTCGCGTCCCTCGTCTGCCAAAAGGGCTTCATCCAGTGGCTCAGCCTCCAGATCAGACAAAGATTTAGAAACGCAGGTCATACAGCTCAACGAGCAGGTAACTGATGGTCTCCACCCTCATCTCTGGGGACAATGATGCGTGTGAGGGGTGAGCAGGTAGCACCCGCAGGCCCGGGGTAAGGGACAGAAGGCGAGACAGAGCCAGTGAGAAGAGGAGCGCCTGCCCAGGCAGGGAAGCTCAGCAGCTGGTGAGCAACAGTTAGTCACAAAGCCTGACGCCAAACATGAGGATGTAGGAGAATGTTGCAGGCCACCCTCCCAGCCCCCTGTTCCTCGGTGCCCATCCTGAACTCCAGGCCTAGCCTGCCCACTCCTGGCCACTCTAAAGTGTTCGTGGCTGCACTACAGTTCAGCCGGGTCCCTCTCCATCCCTTGCTTCCTTTCAGCAGCTAGCAGTCGAACCTGTTTTATGTGGGGGACACTGTGCTTGATTCTGGCAGTGTCATGATAATGAGATGATAGCAGTGACACGGTCCCCACACTCAGAGCTGCTGGCAGTTGCACACAAGAGCCCAATGCAAAGATTTAACAAAACACCAGTCCTCTACAGTCACAGAAGTGGGGTGCCCGGGAGCCCCGAAAGGCGACAGCTGTGTTTTAAGTATAAATTTCCTTCTGACCTAACAGCACCTCATGATTATGGTAAACCGACTGACATTACCAACATGAAACCTTAAGTATAGGGATGAGATGTGTCTTTGTGGGAGAACATGGATCTGACAAGCATCTGGGTTTGGTCCAAAAGCATAGGTATGTTTTCTATCTTGTAATACCCAAGTTTGCGTACAATAACACAGCTTAAGAAAAATAAAACACTGGGCGGTGTGGAGTCCTCTGCAGAAGCCACCCGCTTCCTGCACCGGGGCCCTGTTACAGTGAAGGAACCTTTAACTACAGACTCTTAGGCTGTCCCCAGCTACTAGCTGGGTCTGCCCTAGTAATTACTCTTCAGCAGGAGTCTGAAAACTGTGCATTTTCAGTGAGGAATCCAGAACAGAGACAGACAGCTGCCTCACGAGGGTGCGACAGTTTGGCCACATGGGCACTTCAGGTAAAAATCCTAAGTCGTCTTTGGACTCTTACTTGGTAACTGGAATGTTCTGGTTATCTGCTGATCTTCTGTTGGGGGCCAGAAGGTTTTCAGTAAAGACTTCTGCTCAGATTCAAAAAGAGCAGTAACGTACCTCGGGCCAGCAGCTTAAGACTCCACACAAGCCTGAGTGGGCCTGGAGAAATCAAGCGTGAGTTCATCAGACTCAAGATTGGTGCCCTTCCCCGAAGCAGCTCAGATGTTTCTGAATCATTAGCAGCTTGTGCTCAGGGCTCCTGACATCGCTGTCGTCCTTCCTACCCCGACCCCCATTCTTCCCTTCTCAGCCACCCATCATAGTTTCCACCCAGGGACCCAAATTCTGACCACATGGAACCTTCCAGTCCCTCAGTTGTCCCCAGCCCCTTATGGCCTACACTAGTCAGCTGCTCCCTCTCCTTGGGGCTGGGCCTAAGCTCCATGGGCTCTCTCAAAGCTCATACAGAGAGTCTAGTTCCAAAGGCCTTGTCCATCCTTACTGCCACTCCCTGGAGGGCAGAGGGGGCAGGAGAGGGCACTAGTCTACCTGTTGTCCTTCTTGACGCACTTCTGAGAGAGGCTTTCTCGTTCCCCTTCCCGTTCCCAGCACCCTGACATCCAGGGAGACACCTACCTCCACTCTGTCCCTCAGAGGGCAGGTGAGACACAACCTAAACTAGGCAGATACATACAATCTTTCAATCTAACTTTCCCTGGCCACCTGAGTCTGGGGGCCTGCCTTGAAGCCTTCAGGAAGAAAGCCCTGAGGCTAGTGGGTGGCCCAAGTGTCCCAGTGTTGGAATTGAGAACACAGGGACACGGGACAGCCAAGTGACAATGCAGAGGCAGAACCACGAATTACGTTGGTAATAGAGAAGGTGACAACTGCCATAAACTTAGGGAATTTTCCTTTCCTTGGCCCCGTTCCTTTATTCAGGCAGTGTCCCTTGACACTCTACAGACATACACTGCACTGCACAACACCAGACGTGAAGGCAGAAAGAAGCATAAAGGAAGTGCTTAGGGACTGTTTCTGGACACTGGGTTAGCCAGCCGGAAGTGGATTGGAGTCACTGCTGCAGCAGGGCCTCTGTGGGGACCCGTAGTCTATGGCTACTCCTGGGAAGAGTTTGGAGAGTTGTGAAAGGAAACTTCCCCTGTGGGAACCTTTGACCTTTGACTTTGACATTTCTCAGCCTCCATCACCTGGCATTTGCTATGACCTGTGAGGAAGGAGGCTGCCATTTGTCTCTTAGTGGCACCACTCAAATGGAACTGAACTTTGCCAGACAATCTTTGATCATTGGAAGTAGCTGCTGCCAGGATTTTCTTTCTTTCTTTCTTTTTTTCCTTGTAGCAAAAACTGATTTTGAACTCATAGCAATTCTCCTGCTTCAGTCTCTTGAGTACCAGAATTACAGGTTTGCACCTCCGTGCCCGGCTGCTGGAGCCTTTATAGGATGCGGACAAGCCAGCACTCCTCTCTAATATGTCAGGAGAGCCAGTCTGGCTCATCTTCAGCGGAGTATCTCCACAAAAGCCTCAGTGTGCTCTGTAAGCCACTGTCCAGAGGCCAAACCCGGGTCCTGAAGCTTCACAGTGTCTGCTGTGATTACAATGTTAATACCACACTCCCATCTACCCTTCCCCCTCCCCCACCTTGTGTTTTCACACTTGGTTCCCAGCTGGCTGTGCTGTTAGGAGAGGGTGTGGAAACTAGAAGTTCAGGCGTAGCTGAAAGTGGGGTGCTGAATGTGGTAAGATAACTCAACCCCACTTCTGGTCTTGGTCGCTACTTCCTAGCCAGCACCATGGAACAGGCAGCTACTGCTGGCTCCTACGGGCTTCTGGCACCACAAACCATGCCCTCTGTTATGCTATCTGTGCCACGATGCCCTCTGACCCCCGAAACTGTAGGTCACAATAAACCCTCCCTTAAGTTGCATCTGTGGAAGGAGCTAATTCAGTGCCCCTGCTTGGTTTGGAGATGCTGCAGACTGAGTTCCTTCTGCCTGCTTCACTGCAGAGCACTGAATCCTATGGCTAAGCTCGGAGACAGGATCTAGGAGTTAGGCGAGTTTACTTCTACCTGAAGTACAAGCTGACCACTTTGTGTTTTTACAAATGTTTTCATTCTTAACAGGAATGAAAATTCAGGGCCCACATAGTAAACCCACTGACCTTGGCAAGTAGCTGCATGAGAGCATCCATGAGGTCAGCACTAAGGGCTCATCCCAGCGTAGATGTGTTTTTCAGATGCATAGTAAAAGAATGGCTGTGTGAACCAATTTGAATGTCAGTCATTTCGGGGATCATGGCCCAGAGGCACAAAGTATTTTTTAAAAGGAGGTTTGCACCCCAAAAGTAATTATTAAAAATTTGTGTACAGAATGTTTTGGGGTTTTGTTTGTTTGTTTGTTTGTCTGTTTGTTTAAATATACTGAAAAGCAAACTTCGCCTACAGAAAACCATGAGACCTCATTTATTCTCCCAACCTTTACTGTGCTAGGGCTTTTTCAGCCTTTTGTACCAACAACCTCTTTACACTCCAGAAATGTCATGGTCCTCAAGTTTATAGGACTATAAAAAGGTAAACAAAACAAATTAACTGATAGTAAATAATAAAGGATTATTATTTAAAAAATAGTTCTTTGGAGCCCGCATGGTGGTGCATACCCTTAATCTCAGGACTCAGAAGGCAGAGAGGCAGGTAGATCGCAGCGAGACTCTGTCTCAAAAACAAAAGCAAGCAGGTTTGCGTGCTCAAGTGCATGGTGCTTCTTTATTCTAAGGGCATCACCACACAGGCAAACTAATTTGCTACTTGCTTGATAAGGAGGCATAGCGGAAGTGCACACTGCGCCATCTTTGTGCACCAACATTCGCCCTCTCATCGGGCGCCGCTTGTTGCTCTGACTCAGCATTGGGGTTTTTAATACCAGTGATCTGAAGAAAGGGACATTTGAAAAAACACTCTCTCTCCTTCCCTCTCGGTAGATTATGAGGAGTGTTTTGAAAGTACCAGAAGCTGGATGTCTTGTGAACAACAGAATTTTATTTCTTACCATCGGAGGAGGCCCTGAGGTCTGTTACCAAGAGAGATCAGCAGATCAGGTGTTTAGCCAGGACCAGTTCCTCATGGTCGTCTCCTGCTGAGAAGATGGAAAGGATGCCTTAGGCTCCTTTCATACACAAATCTCATTCCCCTCCCAAAGGCCCTGCCCCCTGACACCATCACTTTGCAGGGTTCTAGCATAAGAATTGGGAGAGACAGAGAGGTCCTGGATCATAGCAACAAGATGTAGCCCAGCCCGTGTTCCCAAGAGAAGAAGGCGTGTCTAAGCCAGGTGCAGGTGCAGGCGAATGGAGAGCCCTGACTACCTCAAATATACTCGCTCAGCATGCTCCTGAGGCTGGCCTGCGGGCTGCTGCTTCCGTTCCCGCCTGTGTCCGGCTCAGCACGTGTTCTCCGTTGTTGTACACGCACAGAGCTGGGTACTGATTTCTCACTCTGCTTGGGGGTTTTCTCCTCCACCCCACTCTTCGGCAGGTACATTCTTTGAAACTGGCCCTAGAAGGTGTGGAAAAGGAGAGGGATTTCTACTTTGGGAAGTTGAGGGAGATTGAGCTGCTGTGCCAGGAACATGGGCAGGAAAACGATGACCTTGTGCAGCGACTAATGGAGGTGCTCTACGCGTCTGACGAACAGGTGGGTGTGCGAAGGCCTCCTTTCCTCCCCGCCCCCCGCCCCCCAGCTCCCAAGGTCTGAAAAAGACTCTCATTCAAAGTGCAGCATGTCCACACAGTTTAAATATTCCCCTGGAGTGTTGATGAGGTCACAACTTAGCTGGCAGCCTTGACGACCCTGAGACATAAGTATGCTATTGGCAAGATCTATTCTGCCATGCCTGTGAGGTGTGCATCCAGGGGTTAATCTTGGAGGAGTAAGGGAGAGGTGTGGACTGTAGCCAGACCCCCAAGAGGCTTAGAGCTTTGTGCAAATGGACAGCGAGAGTTGAATGAAAATCTGGGTTGGTTTTTTTGTTTGTTTGTTTTATTTTTTTGATAACGGTTAAATGAGAACTCAAGTCGCCCTGTCCCTGTGAGCTCCCCAGCTGTCTGTTTTTTATTACATAGCTGGTTGCCTTGGTTACTCACTGCTAGGATAGACCAGACTATGGGACAGACCTTTGTTGAAAATACTTCTTTGTAGGGAGGACCTGCCACTGAGCAAGTGTGCAGGGGAAGGCCCAGGGTGTGGCTTTGTGACGACAAAGAAAAGGTATGCTGGGGGGGTTGGAGGACAGGTGTCACTCCAGCACTTGGGAAGTAGATGCAGGGGTGTTAAGATGCATAGTGAGTCTACGCCTATGCTGGGCTACGAGAGACTGTGTTTGAGGGGTGGGGGGGGGGGGAGAGTCAGGCTTGGTGACACTGCCTTTAGTCCCAGAACCTGCAGCACTCAGAAGGCTGAGATGAGTGGATCTCTGTGAATGTGAGGCCAGCCTTGTCTACATAGCAAGTTCCGGGGCAGCCAGGGCTACATAGTGAGACCCTGTCTCAAAACAACAACAAAAGGAAAAGAGAGGAAAGGGGGAAGGAAGAGGAAGAAAAAAAGGGGAAGAAGAGAGGAATGATGGGAAAATAGGCACTGGGGGTGGGGAAATCACTAAGGACCAACAATTAACAGGCAGAGACACGGCTGAGTCGGTGCAGTCTGCATGCCAGGAGGGCAAAGCCTGGCCCCAAGACAGAAGTACTGGAGGGAATTCCCCCTCTTACAGAGCTGGGCTGGGGGAGCCAAAAGGCTAGGACAGGGCATCAAGCTTCTCCTTACCCTAGGTCAGAGCCAGGGAAGCATTTGGCTGACCTGTGAGTGCTCTGAGGAAGCTGTGGGGAAGTCACACGGGTTAGCATTTCCTCAGAGCATAGTGAGCCACCAGAAAGTTTATTTTGTCTTATTCCAGTAAAGCAGATGCTTACTCCACAAATGGCTTAAAATCCTAGCATCGACACTCCCATCGGCTACAGGGAACAGTGCCCTCCATTGCTTTCATTTCTCTGAAAATGTTGTTTGTAATGTCTTTCTTGGTTACTGCTAGCTCAAAGTGTGCATTTTGAAACCTTGGGACGCTGCCTGGATAAGTCCCCTGGGCCACGATGATGTCACAGAATGTGACTCTCAGTATGGAGCCTGGCCTGGAGCATGCCTGTGACCATTGTGAATGTATGTAATGTGGATTGGCAGGCACACCCAGTTACAGTGGCTGCCTCTGCAACTTTCTTGAGATGACATCAGATGGACACTTCAGAGGTTGAGTGTATGGGGCTGTCATCCGTGCTGGTGGGTGATAGCAGGGACAAGGCCAACTTGCGTGCTTGGATTTTCCCATCAGTGCCCTCATGACAGGAAGTAAGCCTTAGTCAAAGCCAGAACAGGTCCCAAGAGGGAGACCTAGTGCTGGAGAATGGCCGCCCAGGTGAATTATACGCCACCCCTGGATTCCTGAGGCCGGACAGGTGAGCCTGAGGCAAGAACTTAAGTATCCTCCAGGGTGTGACTTGCAGAGGACCTCCCTGGATGCCTACACTCAGTTTCATTCTGCCATTCCAGTCCCTCCAACACCCAGTGCCACCCACTAGTACCACAAAGCAATTCTTGTACTGTGAATGTGGCTACAGAGCTGATGGCCCAGGAGCACTCATGCATGAAGCTCCATCAGTGAGTCAGGCCAAACGGTCTCAGATACCTGGAGTCTGAGACTGGCGCCTGGGCCTTTGTCTGCCCCTGTAGAGTATTATCAATCCCTTTAATTCTCTTGAGAATCTTACCAAGTAAACATATTGGCCTGTTTTACAGATACAGGGAAACTGAGACAAAGAGAGCTTCAGTACTTTGTAAGCAACTGGGGTCTGAATCCTAGACCCATGCGTGCGCTCGCTCTCTCTCTCTCTCTCTCTCTCTCTCTCTCTCTCTCTCTCTCTCTCTCTCTCTCTCTCTCTCTCTCTCTCTCTCTGTCTCTCTCTCTCTCTCTCTCTCTCTCTCTGTCTCTCTCTCTGTCTCTCTCTGTCTCTGTCTCTCTCCCTCCCTCCCTCCCTCCCTTCCTTCTATGTTTTGACCCGGCCTGCCAAGGTTCGACTAATGCTCGGGAGGAGAATTCTCCTGTATAGGGACAGAATACAAAGCACAAAGAAATGGGGCAAGTCTGGATTCTGATCAAACCCCATTTATTGAAAAGTTTCACAGTTTTTATAGGCACAGAGGCATGGGTATTTGCATAAGCAAGGGTTGCTATGGATACCTAACTCTGGAATGCTCCAGCAGGTGTCTACCTTTACAGCTGCTATAATTGCAGAAGAGAGAGAAATTCCAGAGAGAAAGGGAAGTTGTGAAAGATCTGGTTAGTCAGGAAAAAGTTCCCGGAACTGCTGCTTGCAGGCAGCTGGCCTTTAATCAGATCTTACCAGTAGTCTTACTGGAAAAGCTAGCTTATAGCCAGAAAGGAGTAGCTCGGGGGTCTTAGAATGACCATCCCCCACAATAAACCACAACAGGTGTCTAACTGCCGAACCATGACAGGGTCAGCTGGTTTCTGGTAAACGACAGACTGCTGGAGAAATAGGAACCTAGGCTCTGACAAGATGGCTGAACATTGGCTATATAGCCCATCCCCTACAATGTTTTAGGGGTTTTGGGGGTGGGGCTTGCTTTCTTGCATGGTGTTTGGTACTGGGGATTAAGCTCAGTCTTGTGAGTGCCAGCCGCATGCTCTACCACTGAGCAGCACCGTAGCCCTTGGATTACCATCAAGTGAAGAGAAATGTGTTGAGGAAGAGAGACTAAGACCTGGGGATACCCATGTAACCGTCCCACGGCCGGAAGAGAGGTGGAGGAAGCAAGCATTAGCCAGAAGGGAAATAGATGTCAGCCCTGTATGTTGCTGTAGCGATGTCTTCACAGGCCGACCCTGGCTTCGAGTTTCCAGGTCAGGATACGTTACATTGCAGCTCTGTGTCTGGAAAAATCTCCATGAGACATCAGGCTGCAATGAGATTCCCGTGCGGGAATAAGGCATTTTGATCCACAGTATACCAGGAGTCCTTGCTTAGAGAGTGACAAGACCTAAGACTAAGATTTCTAGACCTCGTTTCTACAGTAAGAAAAGGAAGATGCGTGTGGAGACGCCATGCTGGATGGGTGTATACCATGCTGGCACACACTTGTATGTGGCCCACGCACATGCACCTGCACGCGTGCGCATACACCCACACACACACCACAGCTCTGCGCAGCAGCTCTGAAGCAGCTGGCCCACACTCTGTTTTGCTTCCCTGTTGGAGACTCAAAGGAGTCATCTGTCTTCCTCTCTGAGGAGCGTGGGTCCTGCTGCTGGGGCAGCCTCCCCAAAGCACAGCATCAGTTGGGCGGTGTAAGAAAGTGGCTCCCAAGCCGGGCGTGGTGGCGCACGCCTTTAATCCCAGCACTCGGGAGGCAGAGGCAGGCGGATCACTGTGAGTTCGAGGCCAGCCTGGTCTACAAAGTGAGTCCAGGATGGCCAAGGCTACACAGAGAAACCCTGTCTCGAAAAACCAAAAAAAAAAAAAAAAAAAAGAAAGTGGCTCCCCACCCCGAGGGGCATCCCTTTGCAAACACGTGCTCAGTGGCTTCCGTGTCACTGTACACTCCCACCCACAGCCCTCAGATCCGCCTTTTGTCCCACTGGGTTTCCCCTGACGCTGTGTCCTGTTTCCAGGCCATGCCCACACCTGGGTGGTGGGTGGGCCTGTGCTCCTGCGTGGGTCTGACAAGTGTGGATTCCAGGGAGGAGCGTCTGTATTTTGTGTGAGGCTCTCAGCATGAGGACGTGGAACCCCCGGAGATGGTGGAGGTATCTATCTGGCTGTGGTCTGGCTTTCCTGCCTAGGGAAGATGGGCTGGGTTGTCAAGTGTGCTCTTCGGCTACACTGTATGAACGTGGCTTGACTTCCCAGGAGGGGTATTTCCTGGGGGATCTCTTCCCCTACGTGATCTGACATTTTCTTTTGCTGGGGATTGGTCTGACTCGTAGAGTCAAGCCATCCCAGCACATGATGTTTAGAAGATGTAAAACACCAGCTTGGAGCAGTTGTAGTTTGCAGGTTGTTCAGTTTTGACATGTAGAAGCCTAGTGGAAGTTTCCAGAACAGATTGCCGGCCAGGTGTACGGTGCCTCTTGATCGTTGTCATCGAGTTTTCCCTTCATGTGTAACTTGGGCCACAGGTGTCTTGGCTTCATTGCTGGCCACCTGCACCTGTGGACCGTGTCGGCCAAGGTGCACTAGCCAATCAACAGTCGCTCACCTCCTGAGGTACCAGCTGTTACGGAAGCCACCATTAAAGTGAACGAGCTGAAGACTTCCTCTCACCTCAGCGCTTTTGGAGACATTTCTGTGGCATTTGTGCACAGCTCAGGAGAACCTCACAGACCGAAGGAGATTCACAGCCAGGGACTCGCTGACTGGAAAACATGGCAGATTATGATAAATGTGATAACAAAGGCGTAGATAATTGTGCGGGGGACGGGGGAGGCACACGTAGCCCGGAGAACCCAGCAGATGTCGCTGTAAAGATGGTGTTTGTGTTGGAGGTTGAACTGTAACTAGGGACATCAGCAGTCACAAGGCAAAGATAGGAAAGAAAAAGCAGCTAACTAGCTGGCACCAAATGGGGGATGAGGCTATATGTCTCCCATTTAAGGAACAGGAACGTCAGCGTCTGGTGACTTTCAGCCTCATTTTCCATCCACCATGGCCAAGATCCTTCTTTGACCCTGCCTCCCAGCCTGCCTCTCTTTCTGATGGGAATAGTAAAAGTAAAGGCTAGTAACACCACTCACTGAGCTAAGCATTTAGAGAAGTGCTATGGGTTGCCATGGAAATGATAATAGCCATCTGGTGATGCACGAGCAATGTATCAGTCCCGCGTTCAGCATAGGCTTTGCCTAGCCACCCCTGCGGTGACATTGTGAGGGTCCCAAGTCAACTTGTACCCAAGTATTAGCCAAGTAGCTAAATGGATACGTTCGCTGTTTATATCAGTATTGCCCAGTAAGTAAGATTGTCCTGGAGATTGGCAGTCCCTGTGGGTGTGTGGCATCGCCAGCTGGCACTTGAGCCTTCTCCAGCTGGAGACCAGAGAGCTACCTCCTTGTTCAGCCTGGCCCTGAGGAGAGGGGCCTTAACTAGTGGCGAGAAACCAGGACCTGCAGCTTGTTGCTGGCTCGGTGCTTACTGGAACCTGGTCCTCCCACCTTCAGGCCTGGGCTAACTCTCATCCCATAGTTGACTCCCAGGGGTGGTGAGATTCCCCGTTAAAAATGCAAAGCACGGGCTGGAGAGATGGCTCAGAGGTTAAGAACACTGGCTGCTCTTCCAAAGGTCCTGAGTTCAATTCCCAGCAACCACATGGCGGCTCACAACCATCTATAATGAGATCCTGTACCCTCTTCTGGTGTGCAGGCATACATACAACCAGAATACTGTATAAATAATAAATAAATAAATCTTTAAAAAAAAATACAAAGCACACCTCACACATCTAAGGCCGCACAAAAGAATAGTCATGTTAGGAAAGTATGCTTCAAGCACCTGAGGGCTGAGGATACAACATGAAAGTCAGCATGGCAGGCTGAGGACTTAGGATGAGTAAGTCTACACCCCTGGCTTGGTGGGGGCTGGAGCCTGGCAGCAAAGGAAGCTGGGTAGTTACCCTGTAGAATACACAACAGAAGGCGGAAATGAATGATGGAAGCTTAGTCAGGGGAGCCATTAGTATAGAAATAAGGGTAAGGAAAGAGGTTTCCAGGAGTATGTTTTCATGTGAGGAATGGATGCTAAACCCTCCTACACTCCCCTGGCACAGAGAACTGCTTTGACCCAGGCCAGCATCTGCTTTCTGATCTGTGACTACCCACACTGACAGTTCCCCCTGGCCGTGCTACTGTTGGCCCAGGCCCTAACCCCTTAAACTGAGAGGCCTACTACCACATATGGCAAGTAGTGAGCAAAGTGGCTGGCAGAGGCTGCTGTCCAAAGTGCTGCCAAAGCAAAGCCCTGGGGGCTGGGAGTCAACCACAAGGATCAGAAAAAAGAGAAGAGAGCATAGGATGTTCGCTTTGACCTTCCAAAGATGGGACAAGTCTAGGAGGTGACAACAGTGCTGTCATAGGCATAAGTGGGGCTCACATTTACCAAATTCTGGGGGCCACTGACCCGGAGCCAGGAAAGGGCAAGTGTCAGAAGCAGTCTCTGGCTTTTGGTGTGATATCACTTCGCACTTTTGGCTGCTGCAGAGAGGGAAATGTTGTAGTAATCGTTTGTACCTCTGAAATAGACCCCGCTGGGGATCTCCGGCTAAGAAATTACAGTCACAGCTCACATTCACCAGACTGACTAAGAACAGCGCGCAGCTAGGCCTGTTACCAGTTTTACCCGTAGTTAGATGCAGCGCATGCACTGTTGAAGCCATCCGTGGGTGTTCTCACTGCTCCCATTATACAGGTGAGAAAACTGAGCTCAGCAGTTACACCGTAAGCTCCGAGCCTCACAGGTCACACATTGCTGGGCTGGGCTCTGCGAATGCCACAGTCAGTGCACATATCTCAGTGTTATATGGTCTTTGGGAAAATGCCATTTGTCCTTGGCTGGTAGTCTGTCTTGGCCATCCATTCTGGGCTCTCATTTCCCCCTCTTGACCTGGCTTCTGATGAATGCTGGAGTGAGTGAGATATGATCCAACTGAACTAGGGTACCCAGTTCAGGAACCTATGACTCCAGTCAAAAGGGCTCCAGGCAGACAGGACTCCAAGTGAGTTGTGTTTGGAGAGTTGAGGGAGGTGACTTCGGTTTGGTTTGGTTTTGATTTTTTGCAGCAAGGGGAGAAAACCTCATGAATGCTCAGCAGGCACTCTACCTCATACCTCTGGCCCCAAGTGAGCTCCCTAGAAGGGAGAGGGAAGATGTGGGGAGATGGTGAAGTCCTGAGTTGGATCTTGGCAGGCTTGCCCCAGGCTACGAGAAATAAGGCCAGGTAGGAAGAGGGTGGGCCTTGCAGCCCTGGAGTCAATGTGTCACACGTCTGGATGTGCCAGCATGATGCCAGACTGCATCTGTAAGTCCCGTGCCATTCCTGAGTGGCAGTCAGCAACTGTCGGTTTCCCTCACCCTTTCTGCTTCAGTGACAAAGCTAACTATTTCTTTGTGACATCAAAAAAGAAAGGATTGGGGCAAGAGAGATGGCTCAGCAGTCAAGAGCAGCGTCTGCTCTTCCAGAGGTCCTGAGTTCAATTCCCAGCAACCACGTGGTGGCTCACAGCCATCTATACCGGGATCTGATGCCCTCTTCTGGAATGCAGGTGTATATGCACATTGAGTGAGCACTTATATAAATAAATCTTTTTAAAAATAAATAAAAGATATGCAGCTGAAGCTGAGACAAGGCCTGTGATCCACTTCACTAAGCAGGATATGGAGCCAAATGAAGGAATCCAGACCCTATCTGCTTCCCAGTAAGTGAAGAGAGGGTAAGCAGATAGGGCCTCACACACCCTAAATGTGTAGCAAGCTCCCGGAGCCAGAGCTTCTGAGTACCGTGCTAAGAAATGTGCCTGAAAAAATGTCCCGTTACCCTTTTCTTTGTCCTCAGAAACTAACAGGCTGCTTCCCCAGTGTCTTAAGTCTACCTCATATTGGCATTAGATAACAGAAAGGACACTACTACTACCAGGCATGAAGAACCTGGCAGCCGGAAGAGGAAGTATGTCAGAAGCAATGCATCATGGGCCGTTAGGGAGGGACAAACGTCTTACACATCTGCAGAGGCCTAGGGTCTTATTGGAGGCTTCTTAGGGCTTATAAGGCTGTGGAGTAGCTGTGTCTGGCACATGGACTCTTACTGAGGGTAGGAAAAGTCTTCAGTGTGTCCTGTGAAGATTTCCTGGGAAAACCGTTGTAAGAAGCAGTGAGTCCTTAGCACCTCGCCCTTGTGCTTTGCAGCATGGCCCCTCTTGGATGGCACAGGGATGTGAAGGTGTCCCTGCATCTGGTATTGACACTGGGAAGCTGGGGAACATTTGCCCTTTGAGTTGTGCCTGAGCCTGGCATTTAGGTGATTCCCAGTGGCTGGGCCTGACACCCCACAGGGCCTGAAAGCAAATCGGTTTAGCTAAAGCTTCTCACCTACCCCCACAGGAGGGCCAAACAGAGGAGCCAGAGGCAGAGGAGCAAGCCCACGAGCAGCAGCCCCAGCAGCAGGACGAGTACTGAACCGTCGCAGCCGCTCTTGACACTTCCATCGTGTGTGGGGACTTTTCTTCCAGAGAATTGGAACGTGTGTGGCCTGGAGCTCAGTAGAAACCAGCTGTTCCCAACCTGTTACCATCAACAGTGCTATTGCATCCGCCAGCCATTGCACTTGGTTCCCATTTCCTTCGCCAAGATGCATTAGCAGATGGCCATTCCGGTCACCTACCTGCCAGATCCTAGGGTCACATACCTTTAACTTCACCACCTGGCTGCTTGAGATTGGTTCTCCCCTTCCCTCATCTCTTTCCAGAACAGCTCTTTCCCACCCCATCGCCACCACCATCACCACCACCACTACCACCCCTTTTTATCCTGATGTGAAACAACGGTAATTTGATATATGGTATTTATATTGGCGGTTTTTTTTTTCAACCCAGTGTCACTAGATGTCACATGCATTTGTGGTGCTTTGATGTTTGCGAGTCTAACTTCCTATCATAAATCTGGTCAGATAACTAATTGGAACAAAGGGAAACAGAAACTTGATATGAAAGCCATATGACAGTAGCTTGTGTCGTGGGGAAAACAGTTTCTCCCTCTACTCACAACACTAAAGGGAAAAAACAATGAATTCAAAACTAGGACTGCAGGGCCCAGCAGTGTTGACAGAGCAGCCTGTTCGACCACCACACAGTTGTTAGTTTTCAGTCACTCACGGACAACACCATCTCAGCTCTGCCCTTGCTCTGTGTGCGCAGCTTTGCCCTCCCTCCCTGTGCCCAGGCTCCCATGTTATTTTCTTTCTCAGGGTCCTCTTTGGTGGGGGTCCAGTCCCCCGCAAGATGTTGTCATTGGCAATCTGCCGTTGCAAAGGTGGGGGGGGGGGTGGTCTCGGAAGGCACGAGGCTCCCTGCCTCATCCCTCTTCCTCCAAGTCTTAAGATACACGCTAGGGGATCCAAACTGAAGCGTAACTTGAGGGTGCAATACCGCACACGCCAGCCTTCTGCACCGTGTTGGTGCTGGCTGCAAGGTTGGACGTGATTGATTGATTGATTGATTGATTGATTGATTGATAGCATGATTTCAAGAGGGAAGAGTAGCTCTACACAAACCACCAATGACCCCCATTCTACCCCCTCTGCAGCACAGGGGCCCTCTCTGTCATTGGCATTTGCTAAACTGTGGCAGTTCATAATGGGAAACATCAGTGAATTGAAAGCATTCCTTGTTTTTAACTAATATTTGCACATTTTCCTAGTCTTTCCTGATCGTTACCTGTCTCCCCCATCCCCCCTTTGACAGATGATATCCTTTCCTAGCTCCCTCCTTTTATTTGATTTTGATTTTGTTTTATTTTGTTTTGTTTTGTTTACTGTCACTGGTCGTTTGACCAGCAAGTGCAGAAAAACAAGAAACAAATGTGCCCACCCCACCTTAAAAAAAAAAAAATCTCAAAATAAATTTCTGAATTATGCATCATAAAGCTTTGACATTTCTTTATTAACTGATGAAGTACTAACTTTAAATTCCAGCACTGAAGCTTTGCACCAAGAGAAAGCTTTCCAAAACACACCTTTATGGCAGAGTCGTTATGTACTGAGGTCTATGTGGAAAAGATGGCTTGTATTTTTGAGATGATCATAACACACTGTGCAGAAGTGGACAGATGTTCCATGGTGTTTGGTTCCCTTTTCTTCTCTCTCCTGCTCACTCAGCCCTACAGCTGCAGCCAGTCTCTCTAAGGCTGGAAAACCTTGCTCCTCGCTGTGACATCCTCCCACGCCTGGGTGTGGCAGTGGCTGTGCTATACACACAGCACTGGGCTTAATGGTTTGGTTGCTCTCCAGAGCCTATTTTACTCACTTGCTTTGGTTCTTTGTTTGTTTTTGTTTTGTTTTTAATGGCTAGTATAAAGAGGTACAATAAACAGCTACTCACAGATACCTGAGTGGTCCCTGGACCTGCCCAGGACATCTCTGTAATGCCTAGGGCTGGATGATTTGTGGCCACACTCCTGTGAATAGGTACCAAGGAGTCAGGTTCCTCTCTTCTCCCAAGCCTCTTGATGCTATTAAACAAAGATTCCCCCAACGCCCCTTGCTGGAAGCACTCTGTTCCTCTCTGCCCCGCTGGACTACTTCACTGGAGACCTACTGGCCACATGTCTTAGCCTGACAAGATTCTTCCCCAGGTGGCATGCTCCATTCTCCTTCCCCGGGGCTCAGACCATTTACCCATCTAGAGAAAAGTTGTACCTCCTCTTCGTGTGCCCAAGACGATGCCATAGATGCTTTAGAGAACCCATCACAGCTATGTCCAAGGTATGCTTGGGCTGGGGCCCCTGCCCCTGCCTCTGGGCACCCACCACTCCTGGACGGTAGGACACACTCATTTTATCTTGGCATTCAGGGCACACATTCCTGTAAGCCCCACCCCAGTCCCATGACATCATAGTGGGTCCCTAGGCGTCCCAGTGTGTGTGTCCCCTGCTCCTCCCTCTCAGGAAGTTGATATTTTTTTTTTCTCCATCTCCCTGCACCCGCTGTGGGCTGGTTATAGCATTTCCATTACCACTGTCAGATTGGAAGTGATCGAAGCAGGGGGCAAAGAGAAAGCTGGCACTCATTCTAAGTAGAGAAGCAGGAAACAAACAAACAAACAATGTGTAAAAAAGATAAACACCCTGTCGAACTGAGAGAAGTAAACTCCAGAAGGGAACCAAGATTTCCTCCCTTTCCTGGTGAGTGTCCCCATTATTCCGTGAAGGTTTAATATGCATTCAGATTACTTTTACTAAATAGTACACCATACAGCTTTTGTTATATATTAAATGTAAACGGAAAGGAATGTAAACATATGTATTGTTAATTATAAATATCGATAAGTAATGGCATAATAGATAAAGAGGTCTTATTCAGATGCATCACACTCATTTTACATTACCCACCTATTGTCGCATGGTAGGATAGCTTTTTGTTTCAATATGTGAATAACTTGACTTGCGTTGATCTTTTTACATATTTAATAAAAAAAAGATATGGTAAAAATCTGCCTGGATTTATTGATTCTTACATTCTCATCCCAACAGTTGTCCTTCCGGTGAGCACGTGTCTGTGTGACAAGCTGCGTGTGGCTTCACAGATCAATCCACACTGTTGGTGACTTACACAAGGAAGGAAGGTTGTCTCTGTACTTGTTGATGGATATGTGTTTTGGCAGGAAATACAGATTCTTATTTGAAATCAAGCTGTAATATCATAGAATTTAAAGTTGCTACAATTTTACTAAGTGTTGCAGTTAAGGTCACTATTGCTGTGATGAAGCACTGTGACCAAAAGCAACTCAGAGAGGAAATGGTTTATTTGGCTTACACAGCCTGAGTAACATTCATGGAGGGAAGCCAGCGCAGGAACTCAGACAGGGCAGGCAGGTAGGTACCTGGAGGCAGGAGCGGATGCAGAGGCCATGGAGGGGTGCTGCTTACTGGCTTGCTCCCCATGGCTTGCTCAGTCTACTTTCTTATAGACTTAGGGCCACCAGTCCAGAGGTGGCCCCAACCACAATGACCTGGGCCCTCCCCAATTAAAAAAAAAATGCCCTACAGGCTTGCCTACATGATGTTATTTTCTCAGTTAGGTTCCCTCTTAGATGACCAGAGGGAGAGAGAGAGAGTCCATGTGTGTCCTTGTGTGTGTCTGTGTGTGATGGGAGATTGGGGGTAGGACTACTCCCTTGAGAAGCTTTGCTGTTGTGAGTAAGGGACTGCTCACCTGGCACTTGCAGGTCCAGCCTGGCCCACCTGGACAAGACGGTGCTGAAAATACAGCTGCAGGGAGAAGGCAACTGTGGTGGCAAATTTCAGTTGTCGATTTGATTACATCTGAGATTAACTAAAACCCGAATACCTGGGCATACCTGTGAGGGCTTCTTAATTAAATCATACAAAGTGAGAAGACCCATTTCTAATCTGTATCTTTGCCTTGGGAAGCTACACCTTTAATCCAAGCCTTTTGAGAGGCAAATATCCACCTGTAATCTTGGCACACCTGACAGCTGCCAATATGAAGGAGAAAGGAGAAGAAAGCGTTTGTTCTTTGCCTGCTCGCTCTCGCTCTTGCTGGCTAGTCCATTCTTTCACTGGCATTTAAGCCTACTTCCTTGGGATCCCAGTATATACTGAAGATCAGCTGAGACATCCAACCCCATAGACTGAAGAACTTCTAGATGCTTGGACCTTCCATTTGTAGGCAGTCATTGTTAGACTAGCTAGACCACAGCCTGTACGCCATCCTAATAAATCCCATAGATAGAAAGATAGATAGATAGACAGATAGATAGATAGATAGATAGATAGATAGATAGATAGATAGATAGATACTCATTTTATAAGTTCTGTTCCTCTAAAGAGCACAGACAATACAGTTCTCTAAAATTAAATGGCCAGCTCCCTTACTCTGAACATGAAGGCTGCCGCTAGTAAACACTGTTAATGCTCTTTCTGGTGCAAAGGCAATGCCAGAGGGCACAGGGGTTGGATCTGGGCCTCTCTTGGCCTCTCAGTTTCTGTTTTGCTGAACTGGGAACAGAGTTTTACAGTGTGTGCCTGAAGGGAAGCTGAGTGGTAAGAGAAAAACTTACTGATGACCAGAAGACCTTCTGGCACCCAGGACTTGGGCCCTGAGTGCAGGCCTGGACTCTGACACACCCTCATAAGCAGCATAGCAGGCCCGGCTAAAGTCATTAGCCTAGCTGGCGTTTTATGTCCTCTGAAAGAAAGTGTGAAGCCTGCTCAAGTTGCCAAATTGTAATCTCTTAATCATGTTCCTTGTAATGTTGTGAACTCCTTTAGCAGGACTGGGTATCAATTCTGTGTTTCTGAAAACTAATGACACATTCATACACCTTTAAATGCATGAACTATCAGTAGGAACCAGCCCTGTAGCCCTGTGTGCTCTTCCAGAGAATTAAAAGCTAAGCTCACACTTGCTCCTGAGCAGCAAGTAGCCTCACATCCCCACACCATAGCTTGCCTCAGGTCTGGAAGGTCATCTATACAAAACCAAGGGTTTTAAAGGCCAGTTTCCCAGGCTGAGTGTTTAACTCACCACAAGAACACTTACCTAGAATGCTTGAGGACCTAGGTTCAATCCCCAGGAGCAGATTTCTCTTGGTAAAAGGTTGACAACTCTGACCAGTGAGTGAGCCCATAGGAATTAGAAAGTACTGAAAAATCCACATTTATATATGCAGGTTTTTACTTGATCTCTTCCAGTGTGATTAAGTTAGATAAACTGTGACTTCCACTGATAGAAAGACTCCCCCTGCCTCAAAAAGAAAACAAAACAAAACAAACAAACAAAAAAAAACAGGGAAATTGAGTTATGCTAGTTTCTTTCAATTTTTTCAAATCAGCATCATCGCCATCATCGAGATAGGATCTCATGGTAGCCTTGGCCTGAAATTCACTGTATAGACCATACTGTCCTTGAATTCACAGAGATCCCCCTGCCTCTGCCCCCGGAATGCTGGAATTACAGGCCTGTGCCACCACACCTGCCCTGTATGTCATCCTCCTCCTCCTCCTCCTCCTCCTCCTCCTCCTCCTCTTCCTCCTCCTCCTCCTCCTCCTCCTCTTCCTCCTCCTCCTCCTCCTTAGGAGTGTGAAGCACCTCATTACAGCACACATGGGAACGTCAGAGGACAACTCTCAAGCGTCAGGTTCTCTCCCACCTCCATGGGGATCAAATTCAAGCTGCCAAGCTTGCACGGCCAATAGCTCTGTGTGCTGAGGCATCTCATCAGCCCTTGAGCTAGTTTCTTATGAGTTACATTATGTCAAGATAGACTCAAGGATGTCACAGACACGGTCCAGGCACACTAGCCGCAAGAGAGAGTAGAGAAGAGAAAGCTAATATGTTTTCCTGGGAACCTTTTTTTTTTTCTTTCCGTTTTCTTAAGAGAGTAGTTCTGAAGTGAGTGGGGGTGTTGCGATGCCACGGAATCCTCACTTGGCTGAGCTTTGCTTCTGAAGACATGGTGAATGGCTGTGCTTCCAGCCTGTGTAGCTCTAAAGGGCTCTCTCCCATGAACAGCGCCACAGAGGAAATCAAGCAGTGTGGTGTAGCAGCATACTTTCTAGTAAGCAATGACTACACTGCAAGCAGCTCCTAGTTAGAACAAACAATTTTTGTTACCTTATGGCCAGCTTGCATTTAGCTTAACAATTTTACCTCCAACTACAAGCGAGGGCTCAAAGCTGTGTCTCTTGAGGTTTGCTGTGCTCTGGCCAAGCCCCCCTTTGCTAGGAGCCGCACCATACCACCTTCCAGCTGAAAGAAAGACCAGAAAAGGACAGCAGTACAAGAGGTGGTCTCTTCTTTTCTTCTAAGATACTTTTAGAATCCTCCTGCAGCCTTTAGGGTGCTGTGCCTTTTTTACTATCAGTGCATACTTGGCCCAGTGAGAACAGCCCTCATAAAATGAGGCAAGTCACAGGCTGGACCTGCCTTTGTAGGACAGGCAAGGTAAGAAGCCAGGCCCTACATGAGACCTAAAGGTCCACAGAGGAGGGTGAGAATGAAGCCTTTGGAAGCACCGCACAAAGACTGTGCCATCCACACAAAAGAGGCAAAAGTGCCAAGTTCCTTCCCTGGCAGGTAACAGCCACTCATTGGGGGACTGCTGTGGAGAACCTATGTCCTACAGACCAAAGGAGAAGCTGGCGGCTGCATCACAGATAGTGATCACCTGTGGGCACAGCTCTTGAGGGAAAAGACATACCGCTTCGCACGGTGACTAAGCTGTCCCGGGACGCATCTTAGCAGTTTCCTCAAGAAAGCATAGGAGGTGAATCACCAAATCCGACCTTCGGTTCTCTTTGGTTTTGCTTTGCTGAGATTGATAATGTAGGCCATACAGCCTGGGAACTCACTGTGTAGGCCAGGCTGGCCAGAAGCTCACAACAATCCTCCTGCCTCAGCACCCCACAGGCTGAGATTATAGCATAAGCAACCATGGCCAGCCTTCCAATTTGTTCTTAAAAACGGAGCACTGACTATGAAGGAAGCCCAGCAGGCAGAAGAAATCTTTTCTCTTAGAACCATGCCACTGCTTTGTGTCCTGTAGGTACCTCTAAGAAGAGGCATTCTAGATCTATTAAGCTCAGGTTACCTGTCTCAGGTAGGAGAGAAAACAAGAGCCTTTTTTTAAAAAAAGATTTATTTATTTATGTTTTGTATATGAGTGCTCTGTCTTCATGCACACCAGAAGGGGGCATCAGATCCCATTACAGATGGTTGCAAGCCACATGCGGCTTCTGGGAATTGAACTCAGGACCTCTGGAAGAGCAGTCAGTGTTTTTAGCTGCTGAGCCATCTCTCTAGCCCGTTTAAAGCAGAAAGAAGAGAATGGAAGAAAAGAGGGAGGAGACAAAGCCAAAAGAGAGGTTTGTAGTTTTATACGCGCGCGAACATTTCATAGACTCCTAGGACTGAGGGGAAAACAACCCCGAGTTTCCAAGTAGCCACCGCAGTCAAGAATGAAATCACCACTTACAGTGTCCATGGGGCTGGCAAGACAGCGCAGCTGGTAAAGTGCTTGCCTTGCAAGCTGGGCATAGTTGCACAAGCTTGTGACCTCAAGGAGATGAACACAGGCAAATCCTGGGAGCTCCCTAGCCAGCCAGGCTAGCATATTTGATGAGTCTCAGGCTAGAGAGAATCTGCGTCTCAAAAAAGAAGAAGAAAAAAAAGAAGAGTGTTCCTGAGGAGTACCACCCGAGGTTGTCCTCCACCCCTAGTCCACACACTCACTATCCAATACATATCAGTGAGGACATTGATGCTAAGGCCTGTGGGATTTCTGCATAGCCCCTGCTAGGTGCCATCACACACACACACACACACACATACACACACACACACACATACCTCCATGCACACATTTACACATGCACAACACATACGCATGCGCACACACTATCCCATATATAATTATCAGTAATAATATATATGATGCTAAGGCAGGAGGGATTTCTGCATAGCTGCTAGGTGTCAATATGCACATGCACACACATATGCGTGCGCATGCGCGCGCGCACACACACACACACACACACATGCACTATAAACATATATCAGTAACCATAGTGATGCTAAAGCCTGAGAGATTTCTGAATAGCTCCTCCTAGGTGCCACTGTATACACACATATGTACTCACACATATGTACACATGTGCACTCCCACACAGAAGCATATGCACACACATGTACACACACACACACACACTATCCAGTATTTATCAGTAGGGGAACTGGTGCTAAGGCCTGGGAGATTTCTACATAGCTCCTGCTAGGTGCTAACACACACACACACACACACACACACACACACACACACACTATCCAATGTATATCTGTAAGCACACTGGTGCTAAGGCCTGCAGAATTTCTGCAGAGCTCCTGCTAGGTGCCATCCTAAGATGACTCAAGGATCCTGACTTTACCCACCCTCTCAGCACACAAAGTGACTGTCCCCAGCTAATCCTGATGGCACAATGACAAGAAGCAGTTCAGGAGGATGCAGTGCACCAGGGACCAGTTGGGCATGTGACAGCTCCTGGGAACTGGCTTGCTTCCCAGGACAAAGGCAAAGCATTCAAGGGTGGGTGAGAGGACCCGCCCTACTGTTTGCAGTGTCAGTTCTGCTACGTACTGAATGGCCCAACTAGTACTAGAGGGCAGACGCTGAATGCTGCTGATTAAGGGACCTGTCTTCCCCAGAAGTCTACAAAATTAGGGTGGAGTAGCTGCCAGAGTGATGCTGAGGATCCTGGCTGTGCAGGCCACCTCACCCTCCTGGGCATGAGGGAGGGTTAGTCTCATGGGGACACATGGCAAGGGTGGGGCCCCTGGGAGTTTGTTTTTGCTTGTTTGGCATCTCAGTGTGAAAAGGTTGGCTTTTACTCTTTGAAATCTTAAAACTGTGCTGAAGAGGTAGCGCATCTGCTTAGCGCATGCAAGCCCCCAGCTCACCATCCTCAGCACCAAACAGTTACATTAAATTAAACCTAAAAGCCTGTCCTGGAGGAAAATCCTCTGACAGCTAGTGTGTCTCCCAGGCCTAAATACGAAAGGAGAAGAGGAGACGGCAAGTTGTGCTGTATCTGAAGAACCACTCCACCGTGCAAAATGGTTTCACTTCATTTAGAGGGGCATGCATGCTGCAGTATGCACATGGAGGTCAGAGGACAACTTTTCAAGAGGCAGCTTTCTCTTTCCACCATGCAGGTCGTACAGAGCAAACTCAGGTCATTGTGCCTGATGACAAGCTTCATCCACTAAACCATGGTATAGGACCTGTTCATTTGCATATATATTACCTATCTTACTAAAGTGATGGACATAGAATACTTTGCATGGAGCAGACAATATGTGGTACCTATTGTCAGTAATCTTGGCTTCATAGGAGTCCTGTGATGGAGGTAATATGTAATACTGTTATATCAATATATTACATAATTATTACACATATTAGTGATGCTATATGACCCTTGTGACAAGCGTGTCAGTTGGCACAGCCTCAGGCAGTGTATATTAGTCCCATGATCCAGGTAGGACCTCTCACCCAAGAGTGGTATTCAGAACCCAGAAATCACATGGTTTGGCCCTCTGAGCTAAGTAATTAGATGCTCTCCTGCCCACCTCTTTCTGTGTGCTGAGCATCGGGACCTTCGAGGTGTGAGCTCGAGCCTAAAGGCTGGAAGGGCAGGGAGCCACGAGGGAAGCTGTAGTGATCAGGAGTTAAACACAAGCAGTTGTTCTGAGATGGAAAGATGAAAATGGCCGATACAGAAGAGCAGACCCTCGGGAAAGAACCAAGGAGTATTTTAGCTAAGAGCTTCTGAGACCTGCTTAGTCCATTCTCTAGAGTCTGTGTGGGCGTCTAAGCTGATGGCGGGCATAACCGTGCTGCGCTTCTCTCCTCTGCCACTTAGGACCTTGTGAGGTGGACCTGGACAGAGAATAACGTGTCTGAGTTCCTAGACCAAAGGGGACCTTCAGAAAGACCACCCGAGCCCTTAGCTAACAGCCAGCTCACCTGCCGGCTCCATGCCAAGCCTCCCCGCCCCCCGCCCCAGCCTGCAGTGGAGTCTGAGCACCCAGCCTTGTGACAGCAGCCTCAGCAGGGACCCGTGGGCACTGCCCAGCTATGCCACGGGACCATGGGAAACCATAACGACTAAAGGTGGCTTGTTAGGTAATTACGGGAGCATGATGTTTATGAGGGGCAGGTCTTATTTTGATGTGTGCTCAGGCATCATGCGAAAGGAATGTGGTTGCTGTAACAGATATCAAAAGATCCAAGTATATCACGTTAGTAAGTGTCACAGAATACATATGTGAAGTGAGAGAATTAGACCACGTGACCTTTGCATTACCCTCAAGGTCTAAGAAATTCTCATTCCTAATAAGCAACACACCAAAAGCATGGCCTCGAGCATTATGCACCTTCCCCTCCACTCCCCTAAATACATCGAAAGACCATGTGTTTACCGAGACACTGTCTTGGCTTGACACCATTTTGGGAGCAGTGATACTCCAGGTGGGTTTCCCCCGCCCTTTCCATTGGCTTCACAATGTGATGACTGCGACAGAAGGGCCAGGAACACACAGGACCCAGAGATGGACTCTGATGTCACACTCACCTGTGCCACATCTCTCTGGACCGACGATTAAGCTACCATGCATCAAGGTGGCAGGGAGGCCACAGAGGCTGAAGACAGCTCCTTAAAAGTCACCGTTATCTATAACAGCTTCCTCTACCTGCCCTGCTGTCTCCCCCAAACCTCCTCCTTGTATTGAGGGCTGGGAAACCGGGGCTCCATCCAATGATGGGGTTATAGGAAATGTGTCCTTTAAAATAGACTTCTTTCATTTGTTGTAATTTAAAAAAAAACAGCTTTTGGGTAATTTAAAGCATATATTTTAGCAGACACACTTTTCTCTTTTAACGCAGAAAATCACACTCCCTGCCTTCCTCTGTACTCCCAACTTCTGGATACTTGAGAAAAGAGACTAGCCATTGATTCTTGCATCAAGAGAGTGGCCTGGTGAGATCCCACAGCACACTGTTTCAGCCACTTGTGATGACATACAGTGGGGAAGATGGTGACTGTTGGGGGTTTCGGTGTATCCCCCAAAAGTGAGTGTTAAAAACTCAGTTCCCAAAACAAAGGTGACAGTGGGTTGGGGAGGCAATGAGACCCTGAGCATTCCATTCCCATGAAGGAAAGTCCACCCTGAAAGGCTCTGAAGATGCACATTTTATAGACATATGTACATATATACATATATATAATATCTTACTATGTTTTAATCATGATATGATGCAGCTCCCTCACCCTTAGACTTGCTGGCCTTCAGAACTAGAAGAACTAAATATCCAGGACCACCCAGATGGCCTGGAGGGGAAAGGTGCTTACTGCTAACCCTGACAACCTGAGTTCAACACTAGGACCCACATAGAAGAAATAGAGAACCAACTCCAGCAAGCTGTCCTCTGACCTCCACAGGTAGATAGATGGATAGATAGATAGATAGATAGATAGATAGATAGATAGATAGATAGATGTAATTTTAAAAAGAAAATAAATGTCCTTCTTTGTAGTATGCCTCATCTCAGTCACTTGTCAGCCTTTCAGCTGAGACCAAGTTCAATGAGATACCCAGTCCCGGCTGCTCTCTGGAGGCAGAAGACAGGCTCAGAAAGGGATGGTGTCTCTCTGACACTCCCACGTGTTCTCAGTGACCCTCCTAGTAGCACAGTTGATAAGGCCCCACCTCTGCAGTCTGATGCTCCTCATCTGAAACCCAGAGATTATAACACTATCCCTAATGTGTGCACAAGGCCTGGCTTGTAATAAGTGCTCCATAAAAGTTATATACATGAGGCAGGTGGCACACGCCTTTAATCCCAGCACCTAAGAGGCAGAAATAAGTGGGTCTTTATAAACTCAAGGCCAGCCTGGCCTACATAGTGAGTTTCAGGCCAGTCAGGGCTACACAATGAGGCCCTAACTCAAAAACAAACAAAAGTTATATACCAGAACACACACAGAGTATAGTTGTGCATTTTTCTCCATGAGATCACTACTCTATTATACTAAACTTTCCACTTCCAGGCTTTTTACCCATCTAGACTATATCTATTTGGCTGAGCAACTTACCCCCACAACCTAGCACACAGCTAACCGGCACAGTAAAAAAACACAAAACCCTAGTAACTGAAAAGAACCCAGGTGAGCTTGTTAGGAGGATTTAATAAAACAGTGGCTGCAGAACTTAGCAAAGTGCTTGCAGTGTAGTTAGTGCTTGCGACATCTGTCACTAGCACTGTGATTGGCGGCAGCAATAGGGACCCGGTACTGTTTCTCTCCATCCATAGCTAAACAGAAGTGTGATGTGACAAGGAGCGCCATCCAGTGACAGTACCTATACCACTGCTCCCTTCCAGACCCCTCCCACCCTCATTTTTAAAATTATAACCATGTCCTTATAACGAACCCACCTTCCACACACTCAAACGCTTCTAGCTTACATTTAACTCCTAGAAGAATAAAGAGATAAACCCCACCCTCCATTCATTGAGAGGTGATGAGCTTTGATCTCAGGGTTGAGCAAAGGAAACCTCTGGATCCTCACACACTGCTCATATGGTTTCTTTCTTTCTTTCTTTCTTTCTTTCTTTCTTTCTTTCTTTCTTTTAACACATTTTTATTGAAAAATAAAATAATTCATATTACATCTCATTTGTTATCCCATTCCCTGCATCCTCCTATTCCTCCTTCCCTCCCTCCCACTTTCACCCCATTCCCTTTCCCTATGGTTTCTTTTGAGACAACTGGGACTGGAGATCTGCGCTCACCAGTCCTCTATTATCTAAAAAGAGAGAAAAGAAGCCAGTAAGATGCTTAATTGTGTCAAAGCACTTGCCACACAAGCCTGATGGCTTAAGGGCTCGAGTTTAATTCCTGCAGCTCACCATAGAAAGAGAGAAATGACTCCCAGAAGCTGTCCTATGATCTCCACAGGTATAGCACCATGGAACACCGACACCTACACTTTCACACATCTCTCTCTCTCTCTCTCTCTCTCTCTCTCTCTCTCTCTCTCTCTCTCCACCTCCCCCCTCTCTCACACACACACACCAATAAACAGAATAATATAAAAAGTATTAAGAAGAAGAGAGCAGCCCCCCACCAGCTCACTCAAACTTCACCCGAAGCACCAGGCAACCAGCGCATTACATGTGATCCATGCTGTTAAAGCTGTTCCTACCCGGGTTTTATTTTCAGATGTAAGACCATCTGGTCTACAAAAGGAATATCCCCAGCCTCTGGCAATATACAGTATTTATCAAAACTCAGTTTACTAAATGAAAATGAAAGAAAGGGAAGGGCCACAGTAGAATTTCACATCAGTGTTATTTGCTATAAATCCACTTTGCCCTCCATTAACACTGAGAGCAAAATTTGATTTGCCCTAGAGAAAAACGACAATCTAAGAGGTCTGAACGAGAAAGATGAAATCATGTGTGGGAGGAAGAATTGAAGATGACTGACTCCAGTCTGGAAGGCCAGCATCATGATTGCCCAAAGCTACGACTTCATCATAGGCTAAAGCTTAGAGACCGTATTAATCCTAAGGACAAATATTACACAGCAGGGTTTAATCTAGACTTCCCTTAAATAAAACCATATGACTAAAGCCAAAAGGTCATGAACAAGAAATGCCAAGTTAGAAAAAGACATAGCAGTTTTCTACACCAATGGTTCTCAAGAAGCAATTCCTGAGCCTTTGGCGGGGGCGGTTCTTAAAGGACCTCCACTAAGTCCTTGGAACTAAAATCATCTTCACGGGTGATGCTGGTATTATTGCCTTTTTCACTTACTATTTCACAGATATACAATAAATCTTTCCTAGTTCTATGTGTGGTGTGTGTGGCATCCCAAAAAACAGTACAGATGCCAGCACAACTGTGCAACTAGCAGGGCGCCTGCTCCCAATAGCTGCAAGCATACGGTTGAGACTAGCAGGGAAGCCGCTGCATCCTGGGTTGGATGGCAGGTGCCCAGAGCTGAGATGTCCTGCAAACATTTGGAAAAACAAAACTGCTGTGGAAGTGAAAAGTCTGAACCAGTTGTGTGGATTTAAAAGTCATCCCTCTGGGCTGGAGAGATGGCTCAGAGGTTAAGAGCACTGGTTGTTCTTCCAAAGGTCCTGAGTTCAATTCCCAGCAACCACATGGTGGCTCCCAACTATCTATAATAAGATCTGGTGCCCTCTTCTAGTACGCAGGCCTAAAAGTCAGTCCCTGAAGTGACGGAAGCATCCCAAGCAGAAATGTGGAGCACGGAGCTGTTCAAGCAGGAACCCAGAGAAAAGGAAACATTTTGGAGGAGTTGCTGGGAAAAGACCTGATTATGGACCAAAGTAATGGCAAAGTTCCAAAAAGAATGCTTTACAAAGCCAATGGACAGGTGGGAAGATGAATAGGAGGAAGAAGAAAAAGAGAACAGAAGAGAGCAGACTCCCAGCTGCCTGGACTGTGGGGTGGCAACAACAAAGCCATGGGGAAGACAAAGACGGTGCATCCGGGGAAAGAAGCTTTAGGATTTGGCAGGACCTAGGTCCCTGTCAACTTCAAAGGGAATTTTAAGTAGAACAGTAAAGGGGGAAAAAACCCTCCCAGGGAGAAAAATTACAACAGCCAAAGAAGGACATAGGAAAGACGAGACAAAGAAAAGCAAATTAAATTCTGGCCACGTGTGCTAGTGCACACCTGTAATCCCAGTAGCCATGGAAGAGTTGAGAGGATCAGACATGAAAAACCATGTTGGCTACAGGACAAGTCTTGAGGCTAGTTATGGGCTACATGAGACCTAGTGAAGGGGGTGGGGAGAGAAGAAGAAATGAAGGGCAGAAAAAAAGAAGGAAAGGAACAGAGGGAAGCGAGCCTGGTAAGGGTTTTTTATATGTAAGCGAGGCCCACCAGGGAATAGACATGACAGATAACGCCAGAGGCATCACAGCCACTGACGGGCTAAAAGACAAGGAAGGGCAAGACACAGCGAAGCAGGATTCATCTTCAAACCATCATGATCCTGGTTAGTCAAGACAGAACATCTTAAGGAAGCCTAGAGGTCAGAGGTCAGGAACTATCAGGGTGGTGAGGTCCTGGTTAAACACCCTGTTCTGGCCAGGTTTTTGGAAGAGTTGATGCTTAGATTATAAGTGACTTTGTGTTGCTCTGTGGAGCTTTCTTTATTAAAAACTTTAAGTAACAGGGGTTCACACAGAGCAGGAATCGCAAATCAGTCCCCATGGAAAACAGAAACAGAAACCAGAATTGAAAAAAAAAAAAAAACAAAATCAGAGAAATGTGACTTTCTGTTTGGAGACACTTCCAACTATTATTCCTTAATGTTTGTTGGCTTGACCCTGCTAAGCGAACATAGAAATTGTCCTCTGTTTCAGAGGCTTCAGCCTGTGGGGATCAATGACCCTTTCGCAGAACAGTGGGCACCTAAGACCATCAGAAAACACAGATATTTACACTATGATTCATAACAGTAGTGCAATTACAGTTATGAAGTAACAACAAAAATAATTTTTTGGTTGGGGGGATCATCACAACATGAGGAACTGTACTAAAGGGTTGCAGCATCAGGAAGGTTGAGAACCACGGCCCTAATTCAAAGGTGGCTCTGTCCTCCACCTTAAAATGTGCTGCCCTGTATTCCACCTTAAAACAAGCTGCCCACCTATCATTTACAGAAATGGAACTGGAAACCAAGCCAGCTAATGACTTGCTCTGCTAAGATACTCCCGCTCCCTTCCGTGTTAGCCCCATCTACTTGTCTGTCTGATAGGGTCTCACCATGAACTCCGGATGCCCTTGAACTCACAAAGATGCTCAAGTTACCCTCAACTAACAATCTTCCTGTCACTACCACTTGGGAGCAAGCATTACAGGCACGGGCCAGCATGCCTGCCTGTTCCATATTTACTCCTAACATTTGAAGGCTCACATACAATAGAGGACAGGATACAGGTTAAACAGTAAAGGTGCATGGCAGGTAGCAGTGGCATCAAGACGTCTTGGACTGCCAGACTTCAGTTGTAAGAGACCAAAGGTGCTTCCTTCTCATCTCCAGCATTTTCCCTTAGCCGCCATGATTTCTAGGCTCTGCCGTTCTTTCCAGTTTTAGGAGGATGGTGGAGCAGAGTCCAATACCCAGTAGCTTGGCTTGAGATAACCCAGTCCTGCAAAACCAGGACAAACGCAGCCAGGACAAAAGCATCCTCTGGTTTGATCTCATACACAGAACATTTTCCGTAAGACTTTTTTTTTTCCATTACAAACTAAATGATCTGGCTGCATACACTTATCCAATTAGCTGAGTGCTCCAAGCCTCCCCAGGGCCTTTAGAGCTCCGTCTTCTGCTTATGCTTGAATAGCCACCTGTTCAGTTACTGTCCTCAGATACCTTCTCATGGCCTTGTGCCTAGATATTTCTTTCTTTCTTTTTTAAAAAGTAAATAAATAAGGGCCAGGCGGTGGTGGTGCACGCCTTTAATCCCAGCACTCAGGAGGCAGAGGCTGGTGGCTCTCTGTGAGTTCGAGGCCAGCCTGGTCTACAAAGTGAGTCCGGGACAGCCAAGGCTACACAGAGAAACCCTGTCTCAAAAAAACAAAAACAAAAACAAAACAAAAAAAGTAAATAAATAACAACAGGGTGACACTATGTAGCCTGGGCTACACAGCCATCCTCCCAAATCATTTCTTCTTCCAGATAATCTCATCTTTTGGAACCCTAAGAAACTGCCTGGCCAACTAGAGTAGTTTGGATATGGACCGGTTCCAATTGCAAGTATTCTATAACAGTAATGGGCTTTCTCTTGTGATATCAAGGTCCGACATCTTCCAAACAGAGGGAAGGGATGGGCTAGTTCAGCATGCCTGATGGAGTATCGCACACAGAGGTCCTTGTGACGCCGCGGCAGAAATACACATCCCTTGTAGTAGGCAAACGAAACTCTGCCAGCCAAACTGGGGCAAGTTCATTTAAAACTAGAACACTGATGGCACCCAATTCAGAATTGTTTTGCCACGTCCTCCATAAGTAAAGTGGCATAACAACTTGTAACGATTAGCAGGTGCCAATGGCAAAACACCCGAATTGACCTTGAGTTCTATAGCTCCAAGGCCTTCAGTAAGGAGTGGCATTAGTCATTGCTCTCCTCACGGTGACAATGCGCCTCAAAAAGCAACCTTAGAAAGGAGTGGCTTAATGGTATCACTCACTGGTAAGTGGATGGTAGCCATAAATTTAAGGATAATCCTGCTATAGTCCACAAACCCCCAGAGGCTAAGTAGCAAGGAGGGCTTAAGGGGGACACAAGGATCTTCCTGGGAAAGGGAAACTAGAATGAATATTGCAGGTGGTCTGGCAGGTGGGTGGGAATGGGAACAGAAGGGATCAGGTGGGGGGGGGCAGGTATGGAGGGAGAGGATACTGGGAGAGACCGGCTGGAATTGGAGCGGGGCCATTTCAGGAGTGCAAAGGAAACTCCATGGAATATACAATGGTGACACTAGAAAACACTCCTAGTAATGGGGCACACAGAGTCTGAACTGGCCATCCTCTGTAACCCGGCAAGGTCTCCAGTGGAGGGATTGGGACACCAGCCCTCCAAACCCTTATGAAGCGCTCTTTCCTGAGGGGGGAGGTAAAGGGGAGGTGGATCTGGGGGGAAGAGAAGTCGGGGGAGAGAGTGGGGAAGAGAGACTAGAGGAGGTGAGTGGTGGGGGGGACTGCAGTCAGGATGTGATGTATGAGAGAAAAAATAAATAAAAGGGAAAAAGGGGGCCATGAATCTGAAGGAGAGCTGGGAAAGGGTGTGTGTGAGAGGCTGGAAGGAGGACAGGGAAGGGAGAAATGTTATAATTACATTATAATCTCAAAAGCAAAAATAAAAAGATAGGTGCATTTAGAAAGAATCAAAGAAACAAAAAAAGGAGGGAGGAAGGGAGGAAGGGAGGGAGGGAGGTAAGGAAGGGAGAGAGGGAGGAACAGTGGGTCTAATTTGACTCACAGTTTCCTGAGATGTTCGTGCTGGAAGGAGCAGCTCAGTTCATGTGGGCAGATGTTCAAGGCCACATCACGGTGACAAACAGGAAGAAGAAAGTGGGACCGGAAGCAGAGCCAGCTCCAACCTTCAAAGGTCTCCCTCACTGACTCACTTTTGCCAGCCAGGCGAAAACACGCCAAATACTCCACAACTCTCAGAACAGCGCCACCAGCTGGAGACCAGGTATTCAAAGGCATGAAACCGTAAGAATCTTCTGAATATATACAACTTAAGGTTTATATAAGACCTAGAAAGCACACCACAACTTGAGACAACTTTAACCCTGTGAGGCTTGACCTGCTGTTGCCAAAACCAGGTAGCTACGGAATATGCAGTGTCGAAGATGGCCAAGCTGATCCAAGGAATCGTGGTTCAAGGACTCATACCATCACTTTTGAAGAGCAATTGTCAGAAATATGAGTCTTGTGGAGTCTTGTGATCTTTATTCACACTAGAGAAAGCATACCAGATATGAACATCAGCCCTCTGAGTTGCCTGGCCAACATGTCACAAGAGACAAAGCCACCAAGAGAGTAAAGGAAGAAAACAAGACATGAGACACTGAAGGGAACAAAGCTTCCTGCAATCTCTTTAGGGTCCTCTTTCAATCAGACACACACACACTCACAATACACTCATATATTCACACACACACATTCATGCACACTCAAATACACTCACACACACTCACATTGCAGATGTCCTACTAACTCAGAAGTCTGACACACATTCGTCTTCACTACACAAAGGTCTCTGAGCTAAATCCTACGTCACCAAACCATCATCACAGTCCTCACTGCTGAGAAGATCCTGCTTTCCCTGTGTGCTGCTGTTTCCTCTCCCACCTCTGACCTCCCCACCCACTGGACAGGGGTGAGAGTCCATAACACATATGAGAAAAGACAGTGCAAAAGGTTTGGTGTTGCTTTTCTCCCACGTTCCCACCCTTTGTTCCACAGACGCCCTGAGTCAGCGGGGACAGCCCTCCTAGAAAAGATGTTCTTTCTTTGCTAGGCAGAGGACCTATGTCAAGCAGAACTTCAGAGACCCAAAGTGCTTTTCCAGAGAATCTGAGAAGCCGGAGACTCACTGGCCACACAGCTCGTGAGTTGCACATCTGGCATTCCAGATCGGCCTGTTCTCACCCAGTAGCCATTTTCCATCAGTACATTCTATTTACCTTGTTAAGTCTATCCTGCCGTATAAATGATGTGCAGAGTCAAAGCTGTACAGAGACTTATGTATAACAATCAAGAGGCAGGGAGGAGCAAATGACAGAAGGTACCAAAGTAAAATTTACAGAAAGAATAAAGTTTTTAAAACGGTTTTTAGATTTATTTATTTATTTTATTTTTGGGAATGCTCTATCTGCATATACACATGTCTGCCACAAGAGGACACCAAATGGTTGCCAGGAACTCTCACCTCTCAAAGATCAGACAGTGCTTTTAACTGCTGAGCCATCTCTCCAGTAAAGCTCTGTTTGTTTGTTTGGTTGGTTGGTTTTTTTACCAGATCCTCTTAAGTTGCTGCCCACAGTGAAAGTACCTGCTTTAAGACAGTAAATGTGGGCTGGAGAGATGGCTCAGTGGTTAAGAGTACTGACTGCTCATCCAGAGGTCAGGAGTTCAATTCCCAGCAACCACATGGTGGCTCACAACCATCTGTAATATGACATGGCACCCCTCTTCTGGCCTGCAGGAGTACATGCAGGCAGAGCACTGTATACATAATAATAAATAAATAAATCTTAAAAAAAAAAAAAAGTAAATGTTACACTCAGCCTACCTCAAAGAAGATGATAAGCATCAAAGAACCTCCTCATGGCGATGGCTTCAAATGTGGCAAACAAGCTACTGGGCAAAATGTCCTCGTTTCTCCCACAGACAGAATTCTGCCTAAAAATGGACAAGCTTGGATACAGGCAAAGTTGAGGGCCAAACTCTGCCAAGACAGGGTAAGCAAGTCCTCAATAGTTCCTGCGTCGCAAATATGTCTCTCAGACATAGCGGGCCAGAAGGCTGAAAATGATGCTCCAACGTTATAGAGAGTTTTGGGTGACTGCTCAGGCAGCAAACTGTCTCTGTCATTTTGTTGTTGTTGTTGTTGTTTTTGTTTTTCATTTTGGAAGCTGCTAATCTGCACTTCCAGTTTATTCAGGTAATTAAGTTTTATTCCTTCTCAACTCTCTGATGGGGTTGAAGACCAGATCGTTTAGTCTTACAATTAAGCTTAATTGGTTAGGGGTTAAGATGTTTTTAGATCTAGATAAATGTTTTTAAGTTAATAAAGATAAGATATGATAGAAATGGACTTTCATTCAGAATTTTAGACTCAACAAGATAGGAAAGATGTTTACTCCAAGTTTGCCAGATATGAATAGCCAAATCACTAGGAATGTAATAGTTATATAATTTCTGATTGTTTCATGGTTCTTCTTGCTGTGTGTAGTTTATTTTATTTATGTGTAGCAATACAAATGCATATGTTAAGAAAAGAAATATGATAAAATAAAAAATTTTAAAGACAGTAAATGTTGTCATAAGTATAGTTACATATGTTATTTTAGATGTACCAGCTGAAGCCAGATGTGGTGGCGTACGCCTTTAACCCCAGCACTCAGGGGGCAGAGGCAGGTGGATCTTTGTGAGTTCAAGGCCAGCCTGGTCGACAAAGTGAGTCCAAGACAGGCAAGGCTACACAGAGAAACCCTGTTTTGAAAAAAAAAAAAAAAAGTACCAGCTGATATGGTTTGTTTAAAAAATAAATAAATAAATGATTTTAAGTGTTGCTTCCCACAGATTGCTGATTGTACCCACCACAGCTATGTGTACCACATGCAGCATTGACACGGTCACTGCTACACAGCAGAAGAGCTGTGACCAGAACTTCAAACTGCTGATTAAATATTCATGACCTACAGATACTACCAGTCCTGAGAGTGTTGAGCTAAATGCTACAAGACACAATGGAGGTGATATAGACCAGCCATCCATTCAAGTTCCTAATTCCATGACTAGATCCCTGTTGCGGAATGCAGTCCTCTGGGCAGGACATGGTCAACACACTCTTGAACTCTCTGCAGCTGTAATTACTTGCAGGAGCGCAGCAGGAGACTGGGTGCATTAACTTCCCACCTTCGAGTAGGGGAGGGGATCACAAGATCTTGCTCCTCCCACAGGACGTCAAGGCGGTTAACCTCTGCTGGTAGGCAGACACTGGTGAGGTCCCACCCCTTTCTAAAGATGCATAGGCAGTTAAGCTTTGCTGAGGAAGAGTGTAACTGCCTCTAAGTTCTCCATGCTCCTCCTGGGAGGAACCCCAATTGAGCTTATTGGTTCTCCAAGCTACACTTAAGTAGGATCATTTGTCACTGGTGCTCTAGCTCAGGTGAGTGAACATTTGCTTGGCTCCTCAGGAAAAGTTCACACAGCACATACAGTTGCCTGGATGCAGGCCAGAAGGATGCCAGTCACCTGACCAAGCACTGCTACATCCCAGGAGAAGCCGTCATCCCATCTCTGGACATCTCTGACTGTGTCAGGATGTGTCTTAATTGCGAGAGCACAAAAACCTGTGGTTCCCAAGGATATATGTATGTGTTTAATTTCCTCAGTAACACAAATGAAAAAAAAAAAAATCTATAGTCACATAAGTCCGAAGGGAGCACACGTTGTAATGCACTTTTAAAAAAAAGAGTATAAGAAGATCAGGTCACTAGACCAGTAAAGAAACAATACACAAACCACGTACAGGGGCTCACAGAGTGTGTCCACATTGTACAATGGGTGTGTTTCCTCTCTTAAATAAACTTGCCACCAAGCTGAAATAAAAACTTGGATGGTTGATTAAGCAAAGACAGGTGAATATGGCTGGGTTCGCTACATGCGCGTCACCGGGCAGGTGCTACTCTCCTCTGCAAAGCTGATGAGAGAGCCTCACACGCTGCACAGGAAGAACAGGGCCACTGGGACAGTCACTGAGCTATTCAGATGATTCATGGAGACTTGTGAAACAGTGCGGTTTAAAGGAGAAAGTACAGGCAGTGTGAATTCAGAATGTGCTAGAAAGTGACATCCCAGCCATACTACAGACCAGGTAATGAACTGACACAGCTCAAAACAAGAACATTTAGGAGGGGCACTTTTCCAAGAAACACTTCGTTTTTTCTATTTCTGTTTGTTTTTCTGCGTCTCCCCCCTCCCCCACCCCTCCCCAGAGGAGACGTTTTCCCTCAAACACTGCAACTGTTTAAGGGCTTGTCATCTATAAAAACAGCCTCAATATGTCCTTTCTCCATGGCCATACTCAAAATTACAACTTGTAATTTCTGAGTTTAATGATCACTGGAGTTAGACTGTTTCCCATTACAAAGAGAGAGCAGCAAAGCAGAGTCAATGAGTGCTCGACTCAAATAAAGTCATCCTCACATCTGCGTTACATTAGAAGAGACACCAGACAAAACACTGACTCTTGAGATTAAATCTAAATTTCCTGCTGGAGTTCTGAAAGAGCTTGACAGTCTAGGTCCAAAAAGCAACAACAACAAAAAAGCTATCCAAAAATGTCCTTAACCCAAGATTCAAAAGCTACTTAGCTATTTCTCTAAAGCACTGATTTAGTCAGCAGGTACCCCATAGCCACAGAAACAAAACTCAGCAAGAATTCTGCTCGGTGATCAACACTCTGGCCACATTACAGGAAGCACACCTGGAGTCCTTGTGTCGTGGGAGATGCCAAAGCTCCCCCTGTATTCTCCTCCTCCAAGATGTTCCAAATGTCTATATCTTCCTCTCCAGAAAATACTTACAACACACTTACATTTCTAAAGATGTTATTTCAGTCTCTGTTCAGCATCAGTTGGCCTTTACTTTCATAACATAGACTTCTAGAAGAAAGGCAAACCCTCCCACCAATCAAAGCAACAAACAAAACAGAAAAGAAAAAAATGAAAATGCATGAGGCTAGAACTCAACTTAAGAATCTGTTCTTAAGTCTACAGTTGGAAGCCTACAACCTCTTTCTTTAAGGAAGTAATGCTGACCTACTGTGTAGTTACATGGATGTGTGTGTGTGTGTGCGCACACTAATCCATGAGAGCATGTGTTAGCCAAAACTTGACACTAGGATGTCTTCCTCAATCATTTCTCTGCCATATTTTTTGAGGCAGGGTCTCTCATTGAACCTGGAGCTTACCATTTTGGTTAGCCTGGCTGGCCAGCAAGCCCTCTAGCTGTCTCTACTTCCTAGCACTGGTGCCTCTAGAGGGGAGAATGAATAGAAGTCAAGCAAACCAAGTAAATAAGTGAATGATAATGGTAAACCAGAAGTCCATGGAGAGGAATGAGTGTCCAAATACCACATGACACTGAGTCATCCTGACTAGAATACCAGGGCTGGTGCCTGAAAACTAACAGGGAAGTGACATCTTAGGATAAATGTGCCAAAAAATAAGCACACTGCAATCAAAGCAATGCCTATAAATGAGAACATTTATTTTTAAATGCATATGAATTTTTGCTTCCAAGCATGATGGATTAATAAGAACCATAGTAACCAGCTCATGTGATAGGACTGGGGGAGGGAAGACTACACACATGATAAACGGCTCTCAACCCACTGAATAGCAGGGGACAAACAGTAATTCCTGCTAAATCAGGAATAGATGAAGTAAACCTCATGACTTTCCCAGCATACTGCCTTGAAAGAATTTCAGGGCACTGAACTACACCCCAACTATGAGTGGCCACTAAAGCAGTATTTAAAATAAAAAGTATAGTTTCAACAACCTATGAAAGAAAAGAGGAAATGTCTTAAAACAACAAGTTCAGCCTCTACATTAAATTAGAGGGGAAAAAAGAACAAGTTTAAAAGGCATCATGTGTGAAAAACTAGTGAAAAAACTAGAAAGCAAGCTGCTCTGTAGAAAAGAAGGCGGTGGGGGGAGGCAGAGCCACCGCACAGGGCTTCTCTGTGTGTCTTGGGCTTCCTCCCAACATGGCCGCGCTTCTCAAGAGAGGCAGCCAAGAGCTCTGTCGCATCTTCTAATTTGGCCTCTAAGTCACACCAGTCAGTTAAATCAAGCACCAATAGGTGGTCCACACTAAAACGAAAAGACTCGCTTTGACGAGAACATGGAGGGACCGCAGGCACTACGCCTACGGAGACTCAGCCCATTGCTCCCAAATGTGCCTGTATCCGGATCTCTCGGGAAGGGCTCTGCGCCGGGAGCTAAACACTGCAGCTTCAAATCCTAGTATATGTTGGAGCTCTCAGTATTTATAAACACTAATATTCTGTGCCCAAAATACAGGCAGGAATCTGGTGTGTTCCGATGTGGTTGAAAATGACAGAGAAGACAAGAGTAGAAGAAAGACATATTGAAGTATTTAGCGTCAAAAACAAAAAACAGTAGAGGTAACAGACAAAACATCTGAACTCCATAAAGAATATATAAAGCCACTTAAGGGACAGGATCAAGAAAAAAGAATGGAGAACAGAAAGGGGCAGGCCAGCAGCCACCAACATGGGAGATTTGCAGTGGGTTAGCATAGGAAACTGTGAGGCCCTGTGGGCACCCTGCTCCTGGGCAAGCTTGTGTGTCCTCTGCACACAAGGTTTCTGCTTTTGTTGCCATCAGCTTGCCTAGTGCCGCCCCACGTGTCTATGTGACCAGCTCTACTAAAAACTAATACTGCAGAGGAGGGGACAGGCTTTATCTGGGTGTTTGTTTGTTTTGTTGTTGTTTGGTTTTTATTGTCTTTACTCTCTGTACCTGACAAGTTGCCCCTAGTGCCTGGGACTTTAGCAAGTGAACATGCATGAACTGAGCGGAACTATCAAAAAAGAGAGCAAAGAGCTAGTCTCAAAAAAAAAAAATCAGAACTTGAGAAAACAAAGGTCCAATTGTCGAACTGTGTGGTGGTCTATGGCCTACAACCAAGAAGTCTCAGTTTTACAATTTGATTTTTTTAAAATAAAGTTTTATTTCCGTGTGCATATGCGCGTGAGTGCTCATGAGGCGTGGTACATGTATGGAGGTCAGAGGTCAAGCTCAGGAAGTCAGTCCTCTCCTTCAGTTGTGTGTCCCAGAGATCAGACTCGCAGGGTCGGGCTTGGATGGTGAATGTTTCCCCGTACTGAGCCATCTCACTGTCCACAGCTCAGGTCTGAGGTGCTGAGTATGACTGGTAACAGGCTGGCCTACCCTAAGGGGGACTTCTCCAAAGACTTAAAGGCTGGGCATTCCCACAGGAAGGGAGCAAGCTGCAGGGATGAGAAGAGCTGCCCGCTAGAGTCAGACGACTCCAGGCATCATAGCAGTGTTGCTCTTAGATTCCCTAGTAAGCTGGCCCCCTGAGGCCCCTCCCTCTTCCACTAGCATACTCTTTATTTGTTGCCTGGACAGTTTATTGGGGCAGCTGCCACTTCCCATCTCAGCATCTGGAAATCCCACTTAGAAAGCATTTCAGACCGTATGTTCCAGGAAAAAAAAAAAAAAAAACTTTTAGATTTAGTGACTAGAGGTTGTTATTTTTAAAACACATCCAGTGAAGAGCCACTTAGCCCTTGACATTTCTAATGTTTGTCAAAATGTGAGACCTAGAAAATGTAGCTTCAAGAACTGTTGAATTTTGGATTACATGGCTAAAACAGTAGTTGTGAAATCATGTTTATCACCTATATCAACAAAAGCATCTTTTAGTTATTAAAATTGTGTTCTGTTAGGTTTTTTTAATCTCATCAAAGTTCTCAACGTCCACTAAAATGATCTGTTCACGATGTCACGCTGAAGAAGGGAAGCAGGGCCAGGGAGATGGCTCAGCATCTGCAGTACTTGCCTGTCAAGCATGAAGATTTGTGCTGGGATCCCCAGAAGCAGGGCTGGTGTGGCAGCCTGTCTTGTAATTCCAGCCTCAGAAAGCAGATCCCTGGAGCAAGCTGCCTGGAAAGACTAGCCACATCGGTAAGCTCTGGGTTTGACTGAGAGACCTTGAGAGTAGCCATATCGGTGAGCTCTGGGTTTGACTGAGAGACCCTGACTCAAATGGGAGATCAGGGTGATGGAGGATGTGGCTGGTTACCTCTGCTTAGGTTTCAAGCATCTATCCTCCTCAATGTCAGGGGGGCGGGGGGAAGGGAGAGAGGGGTGTGAATCCCGTGCCATTTTCACTCTATGCCAGAGTTCATCTCTTTCTGCTGGAACTCCCACCTCCTGTCTCAGCTATAGGCCAATCAGCTGTTTAATGACAGGTAAAAAATCCACACACAAGACACTGTACCTACACCCATCCCTGGGGAAGACTGTTCCTCCTGCTCTCAGCAGTCCTCAGTTACCTGTGTTTGCTGGAATAGTTATCCCTCGTTCCTAAGATGCATTCTAGGATATAATATATGAGAAAGCAGCCTCTCTTTTCCAGAATCCCAGGAGGAATTTAAATTAAGTAGTATATGTGCACCTGGGGAGACGGCTCAGTAAATAAAGTGCCTGCTGGCCAAGCATAAGGACCTGAGGTCAGCTCCTTGGACCCATGTAAAATGTTAGGGGTAGTGGTTCATGGCTGTAACCCCAGTACAGAGCGGAGGTGGGGTCGGGAGCAGAGACACAAGGGTCCTTGGGGTTCACTGGCTGCCAGTGTAGCCAAATCAATGAACTCTAGCTCAGTGAGAGCCCCTGCCCAAAATACAAGGCAGGAGAAGACATCTGATACTGACCTCTGGCCTCCACCTGCACACACATGCATGCACACCCACATGCATGCACATGAGCACATACATAACACAAACAGAGAGAGAGAGAGAGAGAGAGAGAGAGAGAGAGAGAGAGACAGACAGATAAACAGACAGAGACAGAGAGAGAGAAGAGATGAATGACAGAAAAAAAAAAAAAAAAGGCGGGCAAGGCCATCCCATCATTTCACAGATTAGTTCTATGGCCTGCCTGCCACGTGGGGTTTCCCCTCCCTTTCCTGACAACAGGATCAGCAACTAAGAGTGATACATTTTGCAATAGCAGAGTAATAAACTGAAAGCATCAGTGAGCAAGCAGGCCCTCACAAGGAAAATTAAGCTCTGAGCAACGCAAATTAAACTCACACATGACATAATGCTTCAAAACGTGGCTCGTAGCCGGGCGTGGTGGCACACGCCTTTAATCCCAGCACTCAGGAGGCAGAGGCAGGCGGATCGCTGTGAGTTCAAGGCCAGCCTGGTCTACAAAGCGAGTCCAGGACAGCCAAGGCTACATAGAGAAACCCTGTCTCGAAAAACAAAAAAAAAAAAAAAAAAAAGACAAAAAAATCAAAACAAACAAACAAAAAAAAAAAAAAAGTGGCTCGTGACACTGAAGCAGAGCCATGTGCTGAAACCATTTCCATTCCCAAGTGAGCTTCCATGCCAGATTTTATCTCTACCGTCCTTGGTCCACAAGCTGTAGACTGGAATCTACCCCTGTCTTTACTGCAGAGCCAGCAGGGGGCCTCACACAAGCATCCTTGAAGCTCACACTTGCTCCTACCAGCATTCTTAACCACGAGTTGCCTGGATCACTGCATCTGCAGCAGCAAGCACCCATGTCCTGGTCCAAAGGGTTTTTTTTTTTTTTTCCTCTCTGATTCAGGGATTGTATAAATCACACTCTCAGTGTGCAGACCCTTGCTATACCTGCAGTTGAAATTGGTGCGTCTTTCACACTTTCTGGTCTCCTCTTTGAAGATAAATATTTCTTTCTTCGAAGGTAGCAGTTAAGATTCATAAAGCAGGAACTGGAGATGTGACCCAGTGACAGACACTTACCTAGGGTTTCTAAAGCCCAAGTCTGACCACTAACACTGAAAAAAAAAAACGAAAAAAACTGTGTGTGTCTGTCTGTCTGTATCTGTGTGTCTGTCTGTATCTGTGTCTGTATGTGTGTTTGTTTCTGTGTGTCTGTGTTTGTATATGCCTCTCTCTGTGTTTTGTGTTTATTTTTGTGTGTATGTTTCTCTCTGTGTATGTATGTGTGTGTATGTGTGTGTGTGTCTGTGTGTGTATGTATTTCTCTCTCATGTGTCTGTAAGTGTGCTAGAGGAAAATTTAGTCAATGTATTAGTTCTTCAAATGGGTATAACATTTTTAAAAAGAAAAAAAAAAAAAAAGTAGACCTGAGGCTATAGCTTAGGGGTAGAGTCCTGTCTAGCTTGCTTGGGTGCTGGGTCTGCTGGGTTGGATTCCTAACATTGAAAAAGGAGTAGGGACTGGGGATGGGGGAACAAACGGAAAGGGGAGGGAGGGAGGCAATCAGGAAAGGTATCCTGTGGCTTGTTTTTAAGAGAAGTGTTTTGTTAAATCCAGAAGTTCTCTTAAAGGATTCACGCTAAATATTTAACAAGTGCAACTTCTAACAAGGCACTGGGACCCGAACTACACAAGATTCCAATCAAAGCATCAGTTACCTGCTAGATACTCTGCTTAAGTAAAAATCAACTTTATGGCCCATCAGGCACTGCCATGAACAAAAACCAGCAAGCATAGCTTGCCCATATGGCCACTACTACCATCACAGAGAGCTGCAGCCTCCCCACAGCACTGGGCATGTGAGCTACAATCCACAGAGCCATCGGTCCTCACCCCAACCCTGATCATCCTTGGCTGTCAATCAACAGTGCAGCAGATTCCACCCATCTCCACAATGGACCCAGCCTTTCTCCTACCTGCACAGCTATGTGCTTCCTGCATGGATACTCTGGCTCACACACTACAGACTGCATTCCTACCCAAAGCCAGTGGAGGAGCAGCCACTGGCCTCCAACCGAGACAGCTGAGCACTCAGCCCAAGTCCTCCACTCACTAACTACAGCACTGGACAGTTCACTCAACCTCCCAGAGCTTTGCTGTTTTCTTCATGGGATTGCTATGAAGGTATCGTGAGCTCGTTACATGGGAAGGCAGTTCCCAAGGCCTAGGGGATATTTACTTATTCAGAAGTAATCATTTTCAGAGCTATGCCATGGTAAGAAGTGGTCTGATTTTATAAATTACATTATAATGAAAAAGTGATTGATAAGAAGAAGGAGGAGGAGGAGGAGAAGAAGAAGAGGAAGGAGAAGTCAGGCATTGTAGACCCAGCCCTTGGCTCTGCAGGATAACACTAACCAAACCCCTTAGCCTCGGGGTCCCCTGCACAATGGTGGTTTTAATGACTTGAAGGTCCCTGAAAAGCCTTCAAGTTCTAGAGTACTAGAAAACTTAGTTTATAGCAGCTTTGCTTGGTACACTTGTGTAAAAAAAAAAAAAAATCTTTCAAGAGCAAGCTGAGAATGGACTAACAATCTAGCATTGTTTATACAGAAATAAGCTCTGAGTTCTGACAACTTATAAGTGAACTTTTGGAAGAAAAGCAATTCTCAATTTGGAGACTGCTTGAACACTGTGATAGATTTCCATAAAGCTGCAAAAATCAAAGGACTTTGATGAAGTTCGGAAGTTTCTCCCACGCTCCTCTGGGATGGACTTCCCACATCTGTCCCTTCATGCCGGAGGAGATCCAGGTTGCACTCAAGTTTTTATTTAATTAAAACTACTGATTCTGCCAAACTTATTTCCCTTTGGCACACAGCAGGTGTATGCACAGGTGTGTGTGTGTGTGTGTGTGTGTGTGTGTATGCATGCACACATGTGCCAGCCCCCACCTAACTTCCTAATTTCAGCTCAAATGCAGCACCCATCCTGCCAGTAGACTCTGTTAATTCAAGACGTAGTTCCAAGCTCTCTGATTCCCTCCTTCCAAAATCAAGGATTGAAAGAGCAATGACAATGTCACAAAAGCAAAAATCATGAGAGCTTGCTGGAAAATAACTCTGTGCTGTTCCATTCAGGGTGCTGTGTTCTTCCTGCTCCCTAAAGTCATCATAAACGGGAGCCATGTTGAGTTAGGGCCACACACACATGACTTCATTTACCGTAACTGCCCCTTTGCAGGTCTTCCCTGGAAACACGTCTTTAATACCTTAGTAAATATGCTAAGGTTACAGGGGCATTTAGAGTTCAACCTGTCTCTTTCAGAGGACTCAGTTCAACTCATAGCAGATGTATTACAGACGTCATCGCTCCCGCTTTCTGTTGTCATGGCAATACTGCTATAAGTACTACTGTGTGTGCATTTTTGTACATTCTGTTATCGGAGGACTTAGCTCCCAAATGTCCAACTGCTGAGTCGAAGACGTGCATTGATATGCATGTTGTCGGATTGTCCCCCAAATTTCTGTGTGATTGAAACTTCCTCCAGTGGTGAATGAGCACTGTCATTTCCCATCGCACACAGCACATGGCCTGCCAGCAAATCTGTCCATCCTGCCGATCTGTCAGCTGTAACTCGTCTCATTTCTATCAGCTTTTTAAAATTCTGGGTGAAGTTTATTTTACATGGTGTACATTCTATAAGATGGGATTGCACATGGTGTGTGCCTTTATAATGAGACGCCACTCTTCTTTCAGTGACTACATACTCCTGTTCTAGATATTAAATTAATGGATCAGAAACTTTAAGTGTCTGTAATGGTTCATCTTGCCATCTTGACAGGATTTAGAATGTCTCAGGAGACAAACCTCCAGGCGTGTGTTTCACATGAGGAGTGCCCAGAGACTATTAACTGAAAAGGGGAAGACGCTACTGCGGGTAGCGTCATCCGGTAGGCTGGAGTGCCAGGCTGAACACAAAAGAGAAATGAGGAATACGCCAGTACTCATCTCTCCGTGCTTCCAGATTGTGCAAGTACTGCAATCAACTCAGGAGCCTCAAGCCCTTCCTCCTCCACGAGGGACTACGCCCTTAAACTGTGAGCCAAAAGGCCCTCTTGCCTTCGGATGATTTTCTATGGCATTTTGATGTAGCAATGAGAGAATAACCCAAACAGCATCTCTACTGGAGTTTAAAAAGCAGGCATAGTACCATGGTTCCAGGACGGTCCAGTAAGAAGCAGAGCCACAGGGCTGGAGAGGTGGCTCAGAGGTTAAGAGCTCTGGCTGCTCTTCCAGAGGTCCTGAGTTCAATTCCCGGCAAACACGTGGTGGCTCACAGCCATCAATAACGGAATTTGATTCCCTCTGCCGGTGTGCGCGAAAACAGAGCACTCATATACATTAAGTAAATAAACAAACAAGCAAACCGAAGCAGAGTCACTCAGAGTTTCTGCTGAGTGAAACTGGTCACTGGGAAACCCTGTCTTCAAGTCCTTGCAGTTCAAACCCCTAACTATTTGTGCCTTGCTGAATGCTGCATTCATGTCTTAGTGAATTTAAATTTAGACTTTTTTTTTTCTTCTACTGATTTTCCTCCAGTTGATATTTTCAAACTGCATTGAAAGATGCAGTTGTTTTTCATTTTTAGTTCCTCTGGAAGCATTTTGGCAAATAAGTCAAATTTAATTTTTAGTCTCTGATGAGGACAGACCTCGCTGTTTTCTCACACTACCGCATTTTTAGAAACTGCAAAACATGGCCCCACAAGCAGGAGCTGATATCACACACAGACACACATTCAATGAATAAAGAAAGCTTCAAGTCAAGAGACAAGGTGCTGGAAGGCGAGGAGTGCGTTCGCTTTGGGACGTACATTTACAAAAAACAGCGGCCTACGGGGCTTCGATATGAGTGGACTTTCGGATGTGGACCCCGCAACGGGGAAGAAAGCCCCTCGATATCGGCCAGCACTGTCTGTGTTTCCCGAGAGCTGTCTAACAGCAGCAGCGATATTTATGAACACTGCTGGCCACATGAAACCTGAAGTGCACAGTAAGCTTTCCGTGCCTCGGGATTTCATCATGCTGTTGGCAAGGGCCTGTACACATAAGGAGACCTTTTGTCAGACCGCATAACTCTGGCTTGTTTATGAGCTCTAAAAATTAAATCATCTTGCATAAATGCTCAGAAGGTAATCTTCATATTAGTCTCAACGATCCACAGTGCCACCACAAAAGATGCAGTCACAATTCATTCTGCGACACTGGGCAGCCCTTCGGCTTCCTTGGTGGGACAATGTGCGGTTTCATGGGAATTTTGCGACCTACAGATTCTCACGAGTTCAGAGAGGGGAAATTGTAGCTGGAAGCACTTCTGCCAGATCTGGAGCAAAAGCATTCACTATCGAACAAAGGAAATACATGAATATAAAAGAAAAAACACACTTCTTCAGAGCTTGCAAACTTTTTTCAATGTGGGACCAAATGGTAAACATTTTCCATTTTCCAAATCATACAGCCTAACTTTATGGGCAACTACTAGATTTTGCCACTGTATAAAAACAAAAACAAAACACCACAGACAATGCATAAAATGAACAGGCATTGGCAGTGTTCTAGTGGTCTAATAAAACTTTATTTAAATATTTAAATAGAATGGATGGCTAGACAGATTTGGCCTGGGGGCCATGCACTCTACATAAACATACAGACTGTATTGGTCTGTATTGGTCTCTCCTTCTCTATGCTCTGCTTTTGTAGATAAACACGGCTAATATCTATCAGACCCTGCTAGGCTTTAAAAAAATAATAAATGCCTGATGTAGTGGCACAAGATCAAATCCCAGCACTCAGGAGGTAAAGGCAGGAACATGAGGAGTTCAAGACAGCCTTGTTACAGAGGGCATTGGAGGGCAGAGGGCTACATGAGACTCTATATCAGAATAGTAACTGTTACTGGGGCTAGGGAATGGCTCCATGGATGACGTTCTTGTGTAAATGCTAACACCTGAGTTAAGATCCCTGGCATCTAGCTCAAAGCCAAGCATAGCTGTGCACACCTGTGACCCCAGTGCTGGTGGCACAGGGACACGTGAATCCATGGAGCTCTCTAGCCAGGCAATCTTACCAATATCTTTTCCTAGGAAGATATAATCTTCTTAGGTAATCTTGGTACCAAAATGTGATTTTTTTCAGTTATATATATAATTTTTTACATAACATTTATATTATCCCACATATATACAATAAACTACCTATAGCAAGAAGAACCATGACACAATCAGGAATTATACAAATGTTACATTCTTAGTGTTTGGGCTATTTGTATTTGACAGCATTGAAGAAAACATCTTTCCTATCTTGGTGCATCTAAAATTCTGAATGTAAATCAATCTCCATCACATATTGTCATTATCAACTTAAAACATCTATCTAGACCTAAGATTCACTGACAATGAGACAGGCTAACTCGTGGCAACACCCAGCCTACCTCAAAGAGGATGATGAGCATCAAAGAATCTCCTTATGGAGATGGCTTCAAATGTGGCAAACAAGCCACTGGATAAAACATCCTCATTTCTCTCACAGACAGAATTCTGCCTTAAAAAGGGCAAGCTTGGATACAGGTAGAGTTGATAGCCAAACTCTGCGAAGACAGGGTAAGCAGGTCCTCAACAGCCCTGCCTCACAAATATGTCTGCCAGATATATTGGGCCAGAAGGCTGAAGAAGATGCTCCAACATAATAGAGAGTTTTGGGTGACTATTCAGGTAGCAAACTGACTCTGTTATCTTCTCATTTGGGAAGCTACTAACCTGCACTCCCAGCATACTCAGGTAATCAAGTTTATTCCTTCTCAAGTCTCTGATGGAGTTGAAGACCAGGTAGCTTAGTTTTACAATGAAGCTTAGTTGTTTAGGGGTTAAGATGTCTTTAGGTCTAGACAAAATGTGCTTTTTTAAAACAAGAGTAAACACTAGAAAACTGTCATATTTTGGGTGAAATTAAGTGGCTACAGTGAAAAAAAATACAGGGCCTTCCGCTGTGTGAGGACACAGCTAGCATGTACTATGCTGCCACCTGGACTCTGAACTTTCCTTCCAGAACTGCTAAATATAATTTTTATTACTTGCAAACCAAAAAAGAAACACAAATGCTACCCAAAGGTGTATAACACAAAATTATGAGTCACAAGGATGAAAAGAGACAATCTCTTCACCATAAGTGGTGGGCAGTCTGAGCTGTGGAATTTGTCCAAGGCTGTATGAAGGGGACCACTCTGCCCACTGGTGTGCTGATGACACTCAGGATAGGAGTTGAGTTGTTGCTTGCCTAACATGCTGCAGGGGTGCAGTTTCTCCTGTTATGCACACCAGCGTTCCATCTGGAGTTTTCATTTGATAAAAACGTATGTCCTCTGGCAGGATTAAAGCCACCAGCCTCCCATGTAATTAAAGGAGAAAGAAAACTCAGCGTTCGCCTTGGAAACACGGGCAATTTTCTACAGTTGCCAAAACCAATTGGAAATGCTTGACTATTGAGATTATACATTCAGTCAAATTAGCAATTACAAATTACCAGCTTTATGCGAAGACAAAATAAAAATAAAACTGCAAAAAAAAAAAAAAAAAAAACAAAATGGTTGTTAGTGACAGCGCTTACTTACCAAGCCACGGTCTCCTGATAGAGATGTGGATATGAAAACTAGGCCTGGGTTGGAGGGTCTCAGCAAGACTGAAGTTGAGACAAGTTTGTAGTAAGCAATCAGACTTTTTATACCCTTATCAGAAACAGAATGTAATGGCAGTTTCCGGGAAAAATACAATGTAGTTGCCAGCATACAGTGACATTTGCAAGCTATACAGAGTACACAAAATTAAAGTCTAAGAGTAATTGTCCAGCCAAGATTCCATATGCTTTGGTGGCTTCCGGGGCATGTGGCGATATACAGATGGCCTGAGCACCCCACTGCCTCAGCAAGGGCCTCAGTTTCTCAGGAACTGAAAGGTGTTGGACAGCAGTGGTGCATACCTTTAATCCCTGCACTTAGGAGGCAGAGGCAAGCAGATCTCTGAGTTCGAGGCCAGCCTGGTCTACATCGTGAGTTCCAGGACAGCTAGGGATGCACAGAGAAACCTTGACTTGAAAAACCAAAAGAGAGAGAAAGAGTCAGAGGGAGATGGAGAGACAAAAGGAGAGGCAGAGAACTGAAAGGCACACAGTGCCCCAGGAGCCGCAGGCCGTAATCTGAAAAACCTTTCAAAACCTCTCAAAGCAGCTAAATCAGGCCAACCCCATGATTCTTTGCAAAAGGTTTATCTCCGACAGAGCCTCTGGGAAAGAAAAGTGGATGTTTTCATATCCTAGTCATACAATCTAAGTACAAACCCATAAGCCATCACGTGGCCTTTACTGAAGGAAAAAAAACAACAGCAAAATATTGTTTCTCTTTGTTAGAATGCTTCAACTTGCATGTACTTTGAGAACAGAAAAGGCTTGACTCTAAAGGATTCCACAAATCTTATATAGATCATGTTTTGTAAAAAAAAAAAAAAAAAAAAAAAAATATATATATATATATATATATATATATATATATATATATTCATTCAACAGTTAAGAGCACTTGCTGCTCTTGCAGAGGACGCAGATAAGTTCCCAACACCCACGTGGTAGCCCATAGCCACTCCAGGGAATCCAGCATCCTCTTCTCCCCCATGAGCATCAGACACTACATACACATGTAGGCAACACACACATAAAACAACAAATACTTTAAAAATAGATTTTGCTATGTAGACATGTTTTGTCATTCATTAGAAAATAAAACACTGCTGTGAATTTGTGTCCTCAGTTCCTAAGAAGCTCTGAAGATGTGGGGGTTGGTTTAAGTATTTTTTTTTTATTAATCCTTTGAGGTTTTCACAACTCCATAGAATGTACTTTAATGATATTTAGTCCCCACTCTCTCTCCTTCAGATCCACCCTAATAACTACCAACCCTTACCAACTTGGTACGTGCAGTCTTTGCTTGTTATAAGCCACCAAATCCAAATTGTGTTGCCGTATACTCATGGATATAGGGCCATTCACTGGAGTATGGTTGACCTACTGGGGTCCACACCCTTAAAGAAAACTTATGCTCCTACTCTCTGAAGCCATCAATATAAATAGCTCCTTGGACAGGAGTGGAGGCTCATGAGCCTCTTCCCATTGCGTGCTGGAATGTTGACCAGCTTGGTCTTGTGTAGGTCTTCTGCCGGCAATCACAGCAGAGGTGAGTTCATGCCACAGCAGCCCAGCCACGTGCAGAAAACACTGTTTCACTCTAGTCCTCCCTGACCTCTAGCACTTAAGATACCTCCCCCTCCCCGGCTCTTCTGCAATGGTCACTGAGCCTTCTTGGGGGGACGGTGTGACATAGAAGACCCAAAGACACTTATTCTCTAGTCTTAGATTAATTGTGAGTTTCTCCATAAATCATCATTCACTGCCCAAAAATCACTTCTCTGAGGAGGTCTGAGAGCTGCACCAATCTATCGGTACAGAGATATAAATTTAGAAAGAAGTTTGCTACTATGCCCTCCAAAATAACTGTTGGAGATTCACCCTTGGGGCCTGATGAGCTCTCCATGGACTTGTGGTCAGATTTACAGTAACATTTCCTCCTGTGGTATGAATCTTAAATCAGCTTTGTAAAAGTAGGTTATTACCCCATGACATTCATGCCACTACTGCAGTCCTACTACTTTTCTCGATATACTGTTATTATTGTAGCTCACAGATCACAGCTAAAGAATACTCTTGAACACACACACACACACACACACAGAGAGAGAGAGAGAGAGAGAGAGAGAGAGAGAGAGAGAGAGAGAGAGAGAGAGAGAGAGAGAGAGAATACAGCACCATCAAGGAGAAAGCTTCCTGGTCAGTACCAACTTGGTTTTTCCACATCCTATGACCACAGTGTGTGATGTCTTCATCAATAAGCTCTAACGTGTGTGAGAAAACCATGAAAATATGGAAGAGAGACCATGAAAGTCCTTCTATATGCTTGGCTCTGTGCTAGGAAATACAACTTTCACTAAGGAAACAGTTAACTTATAACATTAATTTTTAGGTTCAGGTTTTAGAGATCATTTGAAATATTTCCTCATGTTAGCCTATGTTTGGGAAACTTTGACTGGAAAGGCTTCCTTTTGACTAACACTTGAAAAGAGACCACGAACTCTCTTCTGTTTGAGGCCATGGACTGTGTCTGCCCTCTATAACTGCCATATGAGCAACGAGACCTCTGCACCATTTTCGGTTATCTCTCCTTTCACATGCTGCTCTTAATCACATTTTTTAGTACCAGGACTCTGTGCTCTCTCATTCTGTGTTAAGTGAGGCATGACTGAAGTGCCTTTGCCAGCAGCACGGATAGACCTTGAAGAAGTCATTTGTAGACTTGGACATTGGGGCATCTGACTCCCTTCTCTGAGGAACTTCCGGAAGCGAGTTGGATACTTCTGGCAGCTGCTTCACCCCTGCTGTCCCTCAGCCCTCAATTCAGGATGCCTCCACAGGCCTGGAGAGTTGCTTCAAGCACCACTTCTCCATCAAACCTCCATGGGCCTGGGGAGCTGTGTTGACCACCAAAGGCTGCCCTCTCTTCACATTTTCCCCCTAGTGTTTTGATGCAAATTCATTTAAAACTAACTTACCCTTTCTGCTGTTTTCTCTGTATCTTTGTCTTGCTCTTTAGCAACATTAGCTTAGCTAACACTATTTTAAGTTTCAATGTTTATGAAGCTTGTGCTGGCTATTTTCCCCATCTCTGAGACCAACTACCTGACAAGGAGCAACTTACGAGAGAAAGTACTTATTTCTGTTCATGGTTTGAAGGAACACAATCCATCGTGGTAGGACAGATGTGGTGGGTGGATGCTACAGCAGAGGCAGTTCCGTGGCCACTTGTTCACACTCTGTGGAACCTGGCTAACTGTAACCCTCCAGCCCTCTCCTATGGCCCTACATCTGCCAACTGGGCCCCTTGTCCAGAATGTTCTGCCACCTCCAAAACACCACCACCAGCTATGAACTGGGTATTCAAACACATGAGCATGGGGGAGGCTTTTTACATCCAAACCCCAACAGAGCTCTGTCATCAGTTATAGGTACCCATGAGCCAAGTACCATAATACTCTTAGCTCTGCTTAGATAATCTATGCTTTACACCAGTAATGTCGTTCTCCTAGTCCTAGCCCCATCAGCCACCCTGTGAGGTACATGTTGCTACCCCCACTACACAGAAGTGGAACTGGGACCTTAGACATTAAGTAGTCATCAGATAGGATGGTGATAATGAGTCAATGCTCTTCACCATGAGGCCACCCTTCTCGCTGAGCCACTGGCACAGAATGACAACTGTATTCTCATAAGTTATCTCCAATCCCATCTCTTTCAACTTCATCTTTTTTTGAAAATTACTTATTGTACTATTCAGTTTAGATACACCAGTTCTTTACATCATTATTTTGGTTGCAGATGCCAAAAGGAATTATATATGATGGGCCCTCCACATAAAACGCACATGCCACATGTATAGCGTGTGTAGATGCTGCCGGCTGAGATGGTGTCTTCCCGATAGCTCAGAGGCCTTCTCATCCACATACTGATAATGTTGCTAATCATTTCTCGGTAGAAGTGAGTAGCCGGTCTTCTTTCATCCTTTGTTTTCATTTTTAACTCATGCGAAACATCGTAGTGTAGGGGGATGACTCACAATGTTCCCATACTGTAGATCCCATCTTCAGTAAGGATGGTGATGACGGTATGGCTGTTCTGCATCAGCCTCCAAGATGTGGTCTTGTTCTGATGCTGCCACTAAACCTCCTCACGTTGAAATACTCTCAAAGTGTGTATCACATACATATAATATATGGCACAGTCAATCTTCCTAGCATAGAAAAACCCAAGAAAAGCAGTTGGCCAAAAAAGACATAATGAAAACATTTAGGAGAAGCCAGGTATGAACACCAGTCTCAAACTGTATGACAAAAAAGAACCTAAGTTTTCTTTCCTTCCTTCTTTCCTTCCTTCCTTCCTTCCTCTCTCTTTCTTTAAGATGATTTCTAAAGGCTTTTTATATGCATTTTATTTTTATGTGCATTGGTGTTTGCCTACATGTATGTCTGTGTGAGGGTGTTGAGTTCACTGAAATTGAAGCTACAACAGTTGTGCTCCCCCTTGTGGGTGCTGGGAATTGAACCCAAGTCCTCTGGAAAAGCAGCCAGTGCTCTTAACTACTGAGCCGTCTCTCTAGCCCCTAAAGATGACTTTTTTTTTTTTATAGAAAATAAAAGTCATACAACATAGTCTGATCCTACTTTTCCCTTCCCTAGCCCCTCCCAGATCCTCCATATACCCAACTCCATGTTCTTCCTCTCTCTCTCTTTAAAAAACAAACAAAAATAAACATAGACACACATAGACACAAGAGAAAGAGAGAGAGAGAGAGAGAGAGAGAGAGAGAGAGAGAGAGAGAGAAATGTTCAAACAGAAGACCAATAAGACAAAAAATATGCCCAAACAAAGCAATGTGAGAACAAAAAACAAAACAGAAGAAAAAAACAAAAAAAAGTCTATAAAAAGGCTATTGAGTTCATTTTGATTAGCCAGCTGCTCCTGAGCATGAGGCCCACCCTGAAGTGTGATTAATATAACCAGTGAGACTCCACTGGAGAAAACTAATTCTTCCTTTGCAAGTTGGTATCAATCATAGCTAGCTTCTTGGTTAGGGGTAGAAACTCCAGTCCACTTCCCCCTCTAAGTGCTGAGACCTCATCTGACTTGAACCTGTGCTGGTCCTGTGTGTGCTGCCAGTCTCCGTGAGTTCACACGTGCACTGCCCCTCTTGTGTCTGTTTCCTTGGAGTCAACTATCACCTTTGGCTTACAATTTCCTTGCCTCCCCTTCCACATCAAGCCCTGAGGCCTGGGTCCCAGCCTAGTGTGGCACTAGGGTCCCTGGTAGAATGTGTTTCTGGGGAACTGGAGGCTGACACAAAGGAATGGAGATGGGTTAGAAAAAAGGTTAGCAGAAAAAGTGAAGCTAAGTCCTCACTAAGACAGAGTCCCCCAGAGGGTGGGAGGAGGGACTCCTGCAAACGGTCTGCTACAGGACTGAAAAAGATCCCAAGCTTTGATGGAGGTGACTATGGCCTCAAATGTGGGTTTTGCCATCTACTTCCTGTGTGTTCTTTTTTTTTTTGAGACAGGGTTTCTCTGTGTAGCCTTGGCCATCCTGGACTCACTTTGTAGACCAGGCTGGCCTCGAACTCACAGCAATCCGCCTGCCTCTGCCTCCCAAGTGCTGGGATTAAAGGCATGCGCCACCACGCCCAGCTCCTGTGTGTTCTTGAATGACTTCTTTCCCTTGTTCGCCCTTCCTGAGCTTCTTAATCTACAAAATGGAGATAATACTACACATTTTGTGTGATATATGTTAATTTTTACATGAGATGAAATGAAAAATTCACAGAGCTTGACAGTGGATAACACATGATACATTTTATAATTTTAAATGTTCTGGCTATCTGGAATAATTATACACAAAGGATGTTCACGTCAACAGTAGATAGGTAGGTAGGTAGGTTGATTTACCATTTTAAAAGCAGTTTGTACGGACTGGTGAGATGGCTTAGCAGTCAAGAGCTCTTCTTGTTCCAGGGGACCTGAGTCAGTTCCACCCTCCACATTCGGAGCTCACAGCAGCCTATGACTCCAGCTTTGGTAATCTGGTGCCTTTGTCTGGTCTGTGTGTGTGTGTGTGTGTGTGTGTGTGTCTGTGTGGTTTTGGATTTCTGATTTTTAAGCAGTTCTTAAAATACTGGGCCAGAGAGATAATTTCAACACTTGTCATGTAAGCATCACAGTTGTGAAACCCAAGTCAAGGTGGAAGGGGAGAAGGAGTTACATAAAGCCATCCTCTGACCTCCACATCCATGTCGTGGCATGCACTCATGCCCACACATAGCAAGCACATACACAGTAGTAGTAGTAGTAACCTTTAATGATAATAACACTTGAGGATGCAATCGCAAGGCCTATACTATTAGTCATCTGTAAAGATCCTGTGCTTAGGATATGCTAATAAATATCCATCATCATTTCTATACAGTAGACATGCAGATGTACAAAGTAAGAGAAATTGTCAAACCATAAAATATCAATTATTCTTTACCGTAGTCAACCCTCTGTGACATATGCTTTTATTTTTATAGTCTTCTCATTTATTTTTGAAAGTTTTATACATGTTGTCACAGTTAGGGTTTCCATTGCTGTGATGAAACGCCATGACTACAAAACAAGTTGAGGAGAAAAGTGTTTATTTGGCTTACACTTCCATATTATAATCAAACGTTGAAGGAAGCCGGGACAGGAACTCAGATAGAGCAGGACCCTATAGGCAAAAGCTGATGAAGAGGCCATGGGGGAGGGGTGCTGTTTACTGTTTTGCTCTTCATGGCTGGTTCAGCCTGCTTTCTTATAGAACCTGGGACCACCAAGCCAGGGATAGCCACACAGAAAATGCCCTACAGATGGATCTTATGGAAGCATTTTCTCAGTTGAGGATCCCTCCTTTTAGATGACTCTATCTTGGTCAAGTTGACATAAGACTATCCAGGACAAGTGGATATAATGTATATTGATTATTTAAGTTTAAAGTCATCCTCATGTATATAGCAAGTTCAAGGCCAGCCTAGGCTTCATGAGACCTTGTATAAAACAATGACTCATAGCAGCCTTATTCGTAATGCCCAGAATCTGGAAACAACCTAGATGTCTCTCAGCCAAAGAATGAAAAAAGAAAATGTGGTACATTTACACAATGGCATACTACTGAGCTATTAAAAACAAAGAAATCATGAAATTTGCAGGTAAATGGATGAAACTAGAATATATCATCCTGAGTGAGGTAACCCAGACCCAGAAAGACACACATGATATGTACTCACTTATAAAGAGGATTTTAGCCACTTAGTACAGGACAAACCTACTCAATGCACCAACCCAAAGAAGATAAGTAACAAAGAGGATCCAAGAAAGGATGATTAAATCTCACTCAGAAGGGTAATTAGAATAGGTAGCAGTAGTGGTTGAAGAGAGGGAACAAATTAGGAGAGGAAACACAGAGAGATATGAGGGGGAAGAGCAAACCTAGGGAGAGTAGGGACAGGAGGACAAAGGCCTGTAGAGAAGAGAGAAACTGTGGGCAAGGGCATCTCTGTGATAAGCTGGAGGCCTAAGTCAGGGTAGGCTTCTGGGAGGATATGAGAAGGACTCTAGCAGAGACTCCTAGTAGCATGGGCCATAGAGACTGAAGAGGACACCCTCTACCTAGGCAAGTCTTCTACTAGAGGGAGGGGAACACCAACCCACCCACAAAAACTTCAACTCAAAATTCACCCTGCCTACAAGATGTGAAGGGATAAAGATAGAACAGACAAAGCAGATATTGAGGGAATGCCCAACCAATGCCTGGCCCAACCCAAGACCCAGCCCATGGGAGAGAACAAACTCCTGACACTATTAACAATACTCTGCTATGCTTGCAGACAGGAGACTATCAGAGTTATCCTCTGAGACGTTCCACTCAGCAGTGCTCTCAAAACAGATGCTGAGACTCACTGCCAAACGTTGGGTGATACATAGGGAGCCTTGTGGGAAAGTGGTAGGGAAGGTGAAAAGGACCTGGAGGTGACAAGAGCTTCACAACAAGACCAACAGAGCCAACTAACCAGGGCCCAGAGGGGCCTGTTGAGACTGAGGCACCAACCAAAGACCTTGCATGGACTGGACATAGGTCCCCTATGAAGATGTAGCTGATGGACAGTTCACCCCCTAGTAAAGGGGTGGGGAGGGCTGTCTTTGACTAGGATTTCTTGCCAGCTTTTCAATTACTTCCCCCTGATAGGAAGAGGACACGCTTAGCCCTGAAACAACTTGATGAGCTGCAGTGTACTGGAAGTGGGGCTCCCCTTTTCTAAGGAATGGGGTGGGAGAAGAGAGGGTAGGTGGACCTGGAGGTGAGGAGGGATGGGACTAGGACCAGGATGTAATAAATGAATAAATAAATATCTTTTAAAGTGAAAAGAAATTATCTGGAAAATGTAATTTTGAATGATACTGAGAAAGCGTTGAGTATTCAAAGTAAAGGCCCACATTAAGTGAAAAGCCAAACTGAAAAACAGCAATGCCAGATACTGCCCAAATCCTTTTTGTATTTGTTCTTACTACTTCCCCTACTTTCCAGTGGGCTAAAGATTATACTTACTTTACAGGTGAGCCAACTGTGTGTTAGAAATTTTAATTTCCAATACACACATCTAGTAAGTCACATAAAGTAATTATCAATTAGTTCATCAAGATTCTAGTCCTGGCTAAACATCAAAACCCAGGGTGTTCATACGCTATGCTGCAGTTTGAGAAACTTTATAGAGAAAGATAAACAATTTCCAAACCAATCAAAAGCTCTGCCTACACAATATCTACAAAATACCCCCCACCCACCCACCCAACCCTCACCCACCCTCTTCAATCTGATAACTCTTGGTTATCAGATGGCAAAATTCAAAAAACAGATACACAGAATCTGGTCCTTTAGATTAAACAGGATGATTTCAAATTCAAAAAAGCAGAAGGTTAAAAAAAAAAAATCAGTAGCTTTCTGATCTGAGACAACCATTTAATTAAAAATTACAACACTCCTTTTGGCTTGTAATGCAGCATCTCATAAGTGAGCTACATCCTAAACTAATTAGAACTCCAAGTTATATAAACATAACTTGGCATTTGATTGTGTACTAATTGGAATAAGGCATTGCAACAGGCACGTGAAAACTCTATGCATAAATCAAGGGAATTTCTCCAATCTCTACGAATTGTATTTTCAGGAGTTCAGTCACAGTTGAAAGTGAGTTTAGACGCCATTTAAGGAGGCTACTACCTAAACAACTTGCCTGTGCCTGGAGTGAAATGTAATCAATCTAGGATCATTGCTTTTCATCTATTGTACTAACTTACTTGTGTGGTTATAGGCACGAAATTGTAAAAGGAAATACTAAAATCCAAGTAACAACACAGAGATCAGCAGGCACACTGAGGAGCAGACCCGTGTTTCAGGAGCCTCACTTTCAGTGATGGACACCAGTTGTGAGCCCGTTTGCAATCCTCTAGAGAATCTTCGTTTCTCTACAAAGTTTTTACTTTTTCAATCCAATAGGAATATGCCATATACAAATTTCTCGTTTTCACTTAAAGTGCTTCTCAAAGAGGATTTCACATTGGTACAATTGTGGCCTGCCATTCTTCCTGTCAAGTATGTGATAGCCCAACACACGAGCAGACCATAATTTATTTACCCAGGCCCTACAGAATATCAAATAATTTTCACTGTTGTAAACAAAGCTGCAGCAACATTCCAAAAGTTACGTTTTAGTGCAGATCTGCCAGGACATTCGCAGATAAAGTCCTTGGCACCCATCTTAAGTTTCTATTCTGTTTAGCAGCTTCATTATTTCCTGGAGGATACTGCACACAGTAAACATTTCCATATTGTTCTAGAGCTGCGGTTCTCAACCCAGAGGTAGACTGACCCTTGCACAGAGGTCACCTAAGACCATCGGAAAACACAGATGTTTACATTACAATTTGTAACAGTAACAAAATTACAGTTATGAAGTAGCAATGAAAAAACTTCATGGTTGGGGGTCACAACAACATGAGGAACTGTATTAAAGGGGCACAACATCTGGGAAGGTTGAGAGCCACTGCGTGGTAACCTACAAGGCAGAACTGTTAATTTTATTGTGGCTTATCCAAGGGACATGCTCAATCTCTCTTCTGTTGGGCTGTTTCCAATTACTTGTTTCCATACCTAATGCAGAGGCCTTCCTGGGGCTCTGTATCTGTCCTTTCTGTCACTGTATTCCTCTTCACAGTTAAAGGCACCTCTAGCCTAGAACACGTTCCAGTCCTAGTGGCCTTAAAGTTCTCTATGTGGTCCCAAACCCAGTTTCTGGGCACGTGTGGTCCTCCTCCCTGGGTGTCAAGGCAAATAGGGTAGAATGGAGGAGGGGCTGCAGGTTGGGTCCCCACAGGATACACACATGGTCCTTGCCTGGTAGAACTAAACCAGAGAGAAATTCTTAGGCCTTCATTTATACTGCTCCACTCCAGGCTCCCCTAACGCTAGCATGGTTGCCACGATACCCTGTACCTTATTCTCAGGCTCTGGGTGGAACCAACAGCCTGAAAATTAGAAGAAACAAAAACAAAAACAAAAAACAAACAAACAAACAAAAAAACCTCTTCTACATTACATGTAACTTTACTTCTGCACCTCGGCTGCCAAACTTTTTAATTTGCCAAGTTTAAAGTTTTAAGCTTTAAGGGGCAAATTGAAGTTGAGTGTAGGAGCCGGGTGGGAACAGGCCGGCTTCGTTTCTGATCCTGTCCCACCCAGTCACAGGAAATCGGGGGTGATGTACCACTGGTTTTGTCATCTTGAGAAGGGCCCCTCCCTGTGTGCCCAGATTGCACCCCACCACATTCTAGAAGTATTCTCCTGTGGCTGTATTTGTTTCCTTTCAATCTTGAGTCCACGCCACATTTAGTCATGCACAACAGCTCACGCCTGTCCACATCGGCATCTAAGCTTCACCTCGTCCTCTTGACAGATGGACTACAGCATACACATATTGCTTAATAGGGAAAGAATACTGCGGGGCTCTGTGACTTGTAAACACGCCCACCATCCCCGCTGCCACGCCCACCATCCCCGCTGCCACGCCCACCATCCCCGCTGCCGAGCCAAGCCAAGACCAAACATAAAAAGTCATATATCAATCCAGATCCTAAACAGCCTGTCCTTGTCAACTTTAAAATAACACCAAGTTTTGATATTTCCTCTTAGGTTGTTTAAGCAAATGGAATAGCCCATACATGGTTCCATATAAAATCAGCCCTTACTTAAGCCGAAGTCCAAACTTCTTCTAATTAGCAAAGAGGTGTCTAGACAGTGATAACTACCCTAAAGAAAGGAGACATGTCACTAAGAGAACAGATGGCCCCTTTTGGCTTACCGAGCAGACGGCTTTTTATTTAGATTGATGACCCAACTAGAAAGGTATTTAGTTGAAGCTGTTCCCTTGAGAACTCTAGGTGGCTGGACTCCACTGGTTAGCTCAGAACCGAGCCTTCCTCCTACCAGAAGTGGTTCCCATAAATCATAAAGCTTCATGTTTACACCACGCAAGCTCAGGGCAGGTGGCCACGCCCCTTCCGTCACATGGCATCCTACTCTTACTCCGGGCCTCAGTAAAGCAGAGTAAAAGAGGAAAGAAAGCCCTTTTCCATTTTCCAAAGGTCACAATAGAAAGAAAGAGACCAGAAGCAATTGTTATTCCTGTAAGTCGTTTTCCATGAGTGACTTAAATCGGTATTCATAAAACTTTGTTGAAGTTAAATGACCATAGACGTGGGACTCGGCGGGACCTATCGGTGGACACAGGGCACTGATGGAAGGTGGCTTTCACGTCCTTCTCGGTTTTACACCTTCTGCGCTCCTGATCAGCTTTTGGAGGCTTTCCCTCAGAAGTTTCATAAGTCAAAAGGTGTTGCTAAGCCTGATAATTTGAATTACGTCTCTGGAACCTCTATGGTGACTCCTGACATTCACAAGCACACCAAGGTGTACACACACAGACCTACACGCACGGACACGTGCATGCACACACACATACAATACGCATGTACACACACCTTAAATGCATGTTTTAAAAAAACTTTTATTAAGTTGTAAGAGGTCAAGATATAAAATAGGAAAAGAAAGAAAAAAATAAAATAAAATAGGAAAAGATATAAAAGAAACAGATGTTTCTAACAAAGTGTATTAAACACAATAAATACATTTTAAATACACATAGCATCTAAAAAAAAAAAAAACAAACAAAGTGAAGAAACTCATTCTGTCTCTGTTTTTCATGAATACCCGAGGTATTTAAATAAATAAAAATTGTAGGGAGTTGATGTTGTTTGGTTTAAGGTTGAGGGTATTGTTTATTTGTTTTAGTTTTTCCTTTTCTTCTCCTCCTCCTCCTCCTCCTCCTTCTCCATCTCCTTCTCCTTCTTCTTCTTCTTTTTAAAGACAGTCTCACTATACAACCCAAACTGGGCTGGACCTTCCTATGCAGTCCAGGCTGGCCTCAAACTCATGATCTTGCCTCAATTTGCTGCTCACTGAAGGAGAAAATGGTGGATTCAAGTCAGTCTGAGGTTACTATCATAATCTATTGAGTCTGTTTTTGTTTTGTTTTTTCTTTCTCTGGCTTAAAAAAGTATGGTTCCCTGTGCTAAACCTACTAAAACACAGACTTTACCAAATATGATTTTTCTCGGATTCATCATCTTTCTTAGAAAATAATTCTAAATTAGATATTTAGAAAGTAAAACTTAGTTTTCTTTTTCCAAATAACTTCACAAATATGTCAGACAGCGGAAAGGACATCAGAGTTAGAAAGTGGGAGGTCATAAGAATGGGTTTTTTTTTTTTTTTCCTGGAGGATTTGACGTTGTGGTTTCAGTTGCTCACCAAAAGAAAAATGTGATAACGGCTCAGGGGTGGACTCATTTTGGCTGGCCTGGATTAAATTAGAGTTTAAGACACATGGAGAATATCTTGGGCTGCAGTGGCTTGTCTTCTTCTTTTTTTTTTTAAGAAGCCAGCTTGCCAGCTTCGGGACGGCTAGAGTCTGACACTTGATGAAACGCTAACAAAGCCAGCTGCAGTGCCAGCGTGAATACGCACGAGACAGCTTGAGTCGAACTATGAGTGTGTGCTTCTCCGAATCTCTGCATGTGTACGTTTGGAGGGGGAAGCCCCCACTCCAATGGCCTATGGTGTCCTTTCCTTTCACAAAAGGATATTTTATTATCAAGACCCAGAAATGAATCAGTCCCAGGGCAAATGAGTGGCTACAGTGGGTGGTCTCTCTCTCTAGCCCAGGCTAGCCTCCAACTCCTAATCTCTCTGCTTCAGGTTCCACAGCGTCGTGGTTGTAGGTATGAACTGCACTGACTGGGCTTAGCTGCTATCGCTTACGCTTTGTTGTTTCTTGTTTCCTTTAGGTAAATGAGTAAGTGAGTCACTTAATATTCTCTAGAAGTGGACTTAGATTTCCTGTCTGATTTCTCAATCATTGTCCTTGACATTTTCTTGTGACTTCAGGGCATAAAATTATATTAGCACCGGTGGCAACTGTAGATTACTTGAAGAAAGAAGGAAAAAAATCCATCTGTAGGTTGGCAGCTCCTTGAGTCGCTGTTTTCTAAATTTGCACACAAATGCTACGACTTATTTAAAGCTTCTTTCTGATCCCAGAACAAGGTGAGGTAAATTAATTCTTCCTGCAAAGTAAGCTAAAATGTGTGTGTCTGTGTCTGTGTGTGTGTGTGTGTGTGTGCATGTGCATATGTGATATGCATACATATCATCTGTGTGTCTTAAATAATAACCAAAAAAGTTACCTCAAGAAAATACAAACAGCTGTTACCTAGCACAAGGCTTAAGGTAGAGGATAGGTAACTGCTACTCTGCTACTGTTTTGTTTTGTTTTGAGTTTTATCTGTTGGTAGTGGTGGTGGTGGTTGTGGTGGTAGTGGGGTGTGTGTGTGTGTGTGTGTGTGTGTGTGTGTGTGTGTGTGTGTGTGTGTGTGTGTGTGTGTGTTTGAACTGCTACTGTTTTAAGAACTGAAAAATTTCAAACTATCCAGGGTTTACCTGTCTAAGCAATCCCCTGACCATGGAAACCTTCCAAAGACTCCAAGATCCAAAACAGTCACATCAGACAGCTTCAGCCAAGAGGTCACTGTCTAAGGGGGAAACCGACTCCCGGCTTCCAGTCAGCTGCATTCCCAGAACAGTTCTGCTCACACATCACAGATCTTCACATCATGTGTGGCTCTTATTGGGCAGCTCTCCTGGTGCTTAGATCTAACCTTTGGGGACACGAGACAACACATGCAGCCTCTGTCTAGCATTTTTGCAGCTCCCTCTGAAGCCAGAGTTACATAGATAGATAGATAGATAGATAGATAGATAGATAGATAGATGATAGATAGATGTGAGAGACAGTCATGTAGATGTGAAAACAAACACCGTTGTATCATAAAGAGCTAGCAGACCCTACCAAGGCCTAAGGCCAACAACTCCAGCGAGGGCTGTATGGCTGGTGAGGTTGGCAGGAGCTGATGACCAACTAGCATGCAGCCAATCTCAACAGCTAGCAAGGTGAGTCAGAGGTGGACAGGAGGGTACTTCAGCCACCCCTATCTCAGTGGGTATGAACAACCCAAACAGTAGAACTCTGAGGCTCACCAAAGCCACATGATATGAAAGGGACACAAAATATTATAATAATAATAATAATAATAATAATAATAATAATAATAATAATAATAATAATAACCCACAGAAGGCATATAGCTGGCAAGGGAGAGCAAGTGGCGTCTGCAGGAGACACATGATGACTAAAATGGACCAAGGATCTCTAGGTCACTGCAGTGGTACAAATATTCCAACAGTTTGCACACACATGTGCTGCAGAAGTGTTATGCTTGCTCATTTGTTCCTTCACTTTATTTATTTACTTATTCTTTACGGATGACATTTGGGATCTCATTTGAGATTAGATATTTAAGGGCAGAAGGGAATTATATTCTCAAAACTTGATAGGCCAGTGGAGATGAAAATTAATTTAAGGACACAATTGTTCTTGCAGAACATGAAACTAAATTATAAGAGTAGGAACAGTGTGATTATAACAGTTATGAAAGTCAAACGTGAACACTGCTAAGACACTGAATGTTGAGTACTCACATTTTCAGAGGCACTCCTGACTTCCAGACTTCTAAGCTTCCATAGGAAACTACTTACATTGTAACACTGTGGGAAGAGAGGCCACACGCAGCTGTAAACATTAGAGGGTTTTTGCTTTTGTTTTAGGGTTTTTGGGGTTTTGTTGTTGTTGTTGTTGTTGTTTTGTCCTCAAGAGATGAAGGAGAGAAAATGGATAATGGATAAAATGTAGAACACTTAAGTGTAAGCCTGTCTGCTGGAGACCAGTCTGTTTCCCCCTCCATAATCCTAATTCAGGTTGAGAGTCTCTCATCCAGACCCCTAATGCGCTCTGCATATGGCACCTTCTCCTGAGTGTTAGGATCCCATTGCTGCCTCTGTCTCACCTGATAATGGGTTTCTGGACAGGGCTCTGTGTCTTTTATTTACTCTGATGTCACATAACTAAGTAGTATGTCTGGCTCATTGGTGAGTACTGCATTTTTTTTTTACTTAATGAAGTATCATTTTTTTTAAGTTACAACACATGTTTTATATACAGTGACTCTTTAAATATACAATAGCTTCACTTAGTCCAAATTTATTTTGTTTTCATATATTCTGTTAAATTAAAAATCAGCTTACAAGCCAGGCACAACTTTAATCTGAGCACTCAGGGAGGCAGAGGCAGTCAGATCACTGTGAGTTCGAGGCCAGCCTGGTCTACAAATCGAGTTCCAGGATAGTCAAGGCTACACAGGGAAATCCTGTCCTGAAAAATAAAAATAAATAAATAAATAAATGAAAGAGAGAAGAAAAAATCAGTTTACAAGCTGGGTGGTGGCACACGCCTTTAATCCCAGCGCTTGGGAGGCGGAGGCAGGGGATCTCTGGTCTGTATAAAGAGATATCCAGGACAGCCAGCACTACACAGAGAGACCCTGTCTTGAAGAAAGAAAAAGGAAAAAAAAGTCAGTTTGCAAAGGTAATAAGAAAACTGAACCTTAAGAGCGTCACTGCCATCCTTTGTGTATATATTATGACTTCTGTTTTTGTGTTTTGGGGGATTCCTGAGTGTGAGCATGTGTGTGTCTACATCTATATGTGTTTCTTGTGCCTTTTCTTTGGGTCCTTTCCTTCTTTTTGTTTGTATTGTGCTGTTCTGATTGGTTTGTTGCTGTTTTATCTTATTATAATGTGTTTTATTATTATTCCTTAGATGGCTGTTTGTTTTCTGCAGGATATAGAAAGAGGGAGAGTTAATGGAAGGAAAACCGTAATTGGAATATATTAGGGATACTATTTTCAATTTTTTTTTAAAAAAGGGCGTCACTGTAGCATCCTAGTGACGTTCTCCAAGGCTAGTTTTGTTTTTGTGACTGAAGCAGCTGATCAAGTTAACTTTTTCCATCACCTCTGTATTCAAGTTATAGAAATTGTTGCAAATAATTTGGCTCCTTTGAGTGTTAAATGGCTTTTTCTTTGTGGTTTGAATATTGCATGACACCTGTAAACATTTTTTTTAAAAATCGAAATTTCTGTGTTCAAAAGGTGTTATTTGTTAGTGGAACCGAAAAACACTGTAGGCTCTACCAGCATCTTCTGAAGCGGCCCGCCTTGTGTGGCCAGGAGGTGGCAGCGTGCTCCAGCTCCTTCTCCGTTTTCAGACTCGCCCCTAACTTCCAGCCTCCGAAAAGTATGGTAAACAAAGAGCTTCTGGCTCCAGCGGCGGAGATCGCGGAGTGGGTTTGACCAATCAACTACGTATCGCTTGTGTGCCAATGCATAATGGCAGCATCCTCATATGGCAGGGAAGGGAGGGAGGGAGAGAGAGAGAAAGAGAGAGGGAGAGAGAGAAGCTCAAAGAAGGAGGTGGGCTGTCAAGGATCATGGAACACTATTTCTGCACACTTAAACCATTTTCAAAGCTAACCCTTTACCTACTAATGGTAATGAAATCAAACCACTACAAAAACTAATGGCGATTTTTACATTAACTCACTGATTCTGTGGATCTATAAATCCTCCATTTTTGCCAAAGAATTTATCCCCAGAGTGGGTCTTTCTATTCAGATTGACATTCCATATTCTCACATCAAGTATCAAACCTTTAAGATGTTACTAGCGTGTAATCGCTTTGGTAGAATAAGGAAACTGTAATTTTAGGCAAGTAGATTTTAAGACAGATACACAATAATTAGTTGTCTATTTTGGTTGGATTTGATTTGATCAATAGCAGAATGTACTTCCTACTTTGTCTCATTCTACCAAGCTGACATGCTTGCCTACAAAGCATTAGTTAGCAGCATCCTTGAATTAAATCTTTTTTTTTTTTCGAGACAGGGTTTCTCTGTGTAGCCTTGGCCATCCTGGACTCACTTTGTAGACCAGGCTGGCCTCGAACTCACAGCGATTCGCCTGCCTCTGCCTCCCGAGTGCTGGGATTAAAGGCGTGCGCCACCACACCCAGCTCACCCTGAATTAAATCTTAAAGGGCCACTGGCATGCTTTTTAAAGCATTTTTGAATTCTTACTTCCGGTGCTGTTTCCTAGGAAACGGAAAGATCAGTGACTATTTAAAACGGAAAAAATAAACTGACTTGACTTGTCAGCTTAGCTTTTTTCTTCAATAACGATGAGCCAAAAGGTTATTTAAAACAGTCTTGGGGCTGGAGAGACAGCTCAACGGCTAGGAGTGTCTGCTGCTTTTCCAGGGGGCATCAGTTCAGTTCGTAGCACCCACATCAGGCAATTCACAACCACGCGTCAAGCCCCCCCAACTCCAGGCTATCTGATGCCCTCTCCCTCCTGGCCTTTAGGGGCTTCATGAACACATGAGTTATATACACAGACAGGCACACAGACATAAACTTAAACAAAATAAAAAATCTTGTTTAAAGGCATTCTCCTAGGCAGCTCAGTCTCCATAGGGGTCCCCTTAGTCAGGGGAGCAGGGGCTGTCCCTGCCATGGACTCTGGTGCCTGTTTTCCCAATCACTTCCCCCTGCCAGGGTGCCTTACCAGGCCACAGAGGAAAAGGATGCAGGCTATCTTGACAAGACTTGGTAGGCTGGGGTCAGTTGATAGGGGAGAAAGGTTCCCCCTCTCTGAGGACTAGGAGAGGGGCATGAGGGGAAGAGGGAGGGAGGAGACAAGGCGGGGGGGCCGGGGGCTACGATCAGGATGTAAAGTGAATAAAATTTTAAAAATAAATTAAAAATAAATTAAAATAAAATACAGAAAAAATTAGTATGTTAACTGACCAAAGATCCTCATAATTTATTTAATTGCAACGTTGTTAGTACAATCTATGTTAATGGGGAGAGCTGCATATATATATAGTTTTTTCTTTTCTTCCTTCAAGACTATTATCAACAGAAAAAATAAATCACATGCTATCAGATTGCTGAAAGTTTATCTGATACTGAAGACTATAACATAGTGAGCCCTAAATTTAGAAATCCAGGATTTCTAGAAGAAAAGGGCTGAGTGGGGTTCCTGCGGGTCAGGTCTTATCTAGAGCTGTGGAAGCCACGAGAGTTCCGAGCTACCTCATGAACATTCTTCCCCAGTGCGCCGGGAAGAGGTTTTCCTCCTGGTTTGCAAGCCAAGAGCAGCATGAACAGAGTCCCAGGCTGCCCTTTAATTGAGGTTTGCCTTTGATGAAAGCTTTCTTAAAGTAAGTAATCACCTCCAAGTACTTTCTTCTGAGTGCTTTAGAAGGTCCTGGGGAAACAAATGTAAGTCGAGTTTGGCAGAGTGGTGGGGAAGGCAGCAACTGTGACCCCAGCAGTTTACATCTACCCTGAGAATGTCATAAATCTCACTATTATATATATAATTAACTCATGCTAATAAAAAATTTTTTTAATTAGAGGCCTGGAGAGAAAGCCCAACAGTTAAGAGCACTTGCTACTCTGTCACAAGGCCATAAGTGTGGGTCCCAGCACCCACATTGCTCATGAACAACTGTAACTCCAGCTCCAAGGGATCCAGCACCCTCTTCTGGACTCTGGACTCACACACACAATCACACTGACACACACAAACAACATATTTAATTGGCCAAAAATATTTTCCATATTGTAGGAAGTCAGGGATGGAATATGAATTTGAGGTTTATTTATCAGCAAATGGGTGAAGCTATTTCTTCAGGGAAGAAATGGCAAGAGATTCTTTTTTTTTTTTTTTTTTTGGTTTTTCGAGACAGGGTCTCTCTGTGTAGCCTTGGCTGTCCTGGACTCACTTTGCAGACCAGGCTAGCCTCGAACTCACAGCGATCCACCTGCTTCTGCCTCTCAAGTGCTGGGATTAAAGGCGTGTGCCACCATGTGGTGGCAAGAGATTCTTAAACCCAGTTTGGCAGAAGCTTAGATAGCGCATATAGATGAGCTAAGTGGAAGCAAGGGAGTAAAGGAGATAGTAGAGAAAATTGGTGCCTTGGAACGTCAAATGGCTGTCATCAGTGGAAAACTCTGGAGTTTGGGGAGGGTGGATATTGAAATGTCGCTGTGTGTTGGCTCTGTTTCTTAATAATTAAACTTTATTATACAACCCAACTAGCTTACACAAGAAGAAAAAAAGGTTAAAGGGACAAAAGAGTGAACCTTACGGTATCCGTTCCACGGGACGGGTTCTTAGGTGTCTCTTTGGCCTGTGTGCTGGTCCAGCCAGTTCGCTGCTCCACATGCGCTCCAGCCCAGGCTGAACTTGTTGTTCTCTCCTCCACACCTGCCTGAGTCTCATGGGAAAGGGTGGTCTCCTTCTCCCATGGAGGGTTAATTAGAAAAACAATAGCCCGGTTGGAGTTCCCAGGTCTGCTTCCTGAATTCCAGGCCCAAGATGGCTCCACTCGGTCTGTCACAAGGTATTCACGGGGTGCCCCAAGGGTAAAGCCCGCCAAGACTGCTTCCACCTGTGACAAAGCTTAATCTTTCCCACAGCTGTGTTCAAAAGCTTAATTCAGGGAAGAAGAAGCAGAATTACATCAGGCTGACATGAAAATAGTCGGTATTTTGACCACTGTGCTTCAATCATTTCCAAAAACATCATACCTTGGAATAAAATCATAGCCTCACAGGAGTTCAATACGCTCTTTTTCAAAAGACTTTAAAATGCGCAGCACATTTACAATGAGCAAAAATGTAGTCATTTTGGCTTTTGAAGAGCTAATTAGCATCAGCTATATGGAATCTCATTTAAATAAAGCCCCGTGGCTAAGATGCAGCTTGGTTGGCAGGGTGCATGATCAAAGCCCTGGGTTTGGCCACTAGCACCTCTGAATAGCACAAGGCAGCACTCCTGTAACTCCCCCAAGGTGCAGAAGGTGGAGGGGACATGATCAGATGCTCACGGTCACCCTCAAAGCCACCGGAATTGAAGACAGTGGAAAGATGCAAAGAAAATTGTGTTTTCAGCTGAGGCCCAAAGAAAACTGAATCTGGTCACCTTTATTTGGTCAATGGGTTCAAGTTCCCATTAGAAAGTTTAAGGCCAGCTGGGACTATACAGTGAAGAGTGGGCCATCCAGAGATGCACAGCTAGACTCCAATTCAAAAAACAAAACAAAAAACTGCATTCTTACATCAACCTTTAAAACTGTGTTTTTAAAAAAATTCATTACTAAAAATCAAATTAAAAAGTTCCTACTTTGACCTAAGAAGTCAATGACAGCTACTCTTTTCAACTTAGCTGAAACAACAGTCAAATCTGACTAGTATGCAATGACATCAGAGGAACAAATTCTTCCAGTGGTACATTTGACTTTTCTAAGAAGCTATGAAAGCGTTGAAAATATCCCTGTGTGCTCATACCATGATAGGGGAGGAAGGGTGAAGGACAGCAAAATCTAAAATTCAATTCCATGTTACAATCATCGGCCCTTTTCAAAGGGACTTTGACAGCATATGTGAGAGCAACCTATGACACTTGACAACAGCCAATGAGACAATAAATACAGTTGCTCCAAACTTAAGGAAACAAGATCTGGTTGCTTTTGAGTGGTCAAGGTGTTCGATTTCTCACTGAAATGTAAAACCAAGTAAACAACCACCATCAAGCCACCAGACACCAAGCCACCAAACCCCAAGGCACCAAACCAAGTTGCCATTTTTTTCCCAATACAATGCTAAATTCCTCACTTAGTAGAAACAATAGGTTCTTCCTAACTGATGATATCTCTTCTCCCTCCCTCTCTCTCTCTCTCTCTCTGTCTCTCTCTGTCTCTCCGTCTCTCTCTCTCTCTCTCTCTGTCTCTCCCTCCCTCCCTCCCCCTCTCTCCCTCCCTCTGATATGTGTGTGTGCACGCGCATGCACCCGTGTGTGTGCACAGAATATGAAGCCACTCTGCCATACTTTTCCCACTACAACAGACTGAAAGCCATCTGCAACCATGAGCCAAAATAAGTCCTTGGTCCTTTGTCTCTGTGAGTACTTTTGGTCAGACTGACACAAGAGTAACTGACACAGGAAACCAAAAGAATGCTTGTAACTTACACAAGGGGAAAGAAGTAGAAAACAGAAAGTCGAAAGTTTTCATTTGAAGGGATGCTGAATGGTCAAAAATCATCATTTCCTCATGAAAGAGTCTGATTGTGGTTCCATCTGACCTCTTCTAGACACCTACTTGTGTCCAGGCCACACCCCTGGGTCTACAGTGTCACTGTTCAGTAGGGGTGAAGAGCTACTTACTTGCTCCATTAAACTCCAGCAGGACATGCCAGAGCTTCTAAGGGTTTTCAGCTCACACATCGCTTTCATTTCAGAGGCGACTGATGGCTTTTGCACGTCCTCTCTGCTGTGGTTTCTAAGCACATCCTATGGTTCCAGTCTGGAATCTCCCTGGGAATGTAGTAGGTTTCAAGTTCAATCTATCATGGTGGAGAAGACATTGCAGACTAGCTGCAACACAGCAGGTAAGAAACAGACAGACTGGGTACCACCCTGCAAGGAACGATAGGACCCTGGCAGGTTTCTTACTATTTCGTCTTATACACTCAGGAATCTGATGGCCTGCTGAGACGGATGCTGCTGTTGCACACACAACATCTGCCTTATGTATCCCACTCTTCCGCCTCCTACACATAATCCTAATTTCGTGCACCCTTACCAGAAGATCTGTGTCCTTCAGGAGAAGATGGCTGCCTCTTCAGTGCTAAAGAATGAACTTACCCCAGAATTTGTCCCGACACCCATGGCCTAAGCATAAGCTATTACAGCAATTTTAGCTGATATGGAAGAAGGGGGAAAATCTGCTTGATAAGAGGGCCCCTTCATCTTGAAAGAGAAGAACACAGTGTACTCATTTCTTGCTTCAGACACCATCTGTCTGCTGGACTTGAGAGTGCCACTTGGGGGTCAGAAAAGGAAATCAGACTAGAGAACAAGCCAGCGCAAGGATCGTAGACGTAAAACAGGAGGCAGCCCGCTCGAGCCTTGATGGCATTGCCCGGACACTGAATTTATCAAGCTTGGGGATGGCTTCCAGAATACAGCTATCTGGGCCAAAGGCGGAGAGGACTTAAACACAGGGACATTTAGTAAGGTCCCACTATAGCAACTGAAAGCTTACAGCAGATAACATAGCCCTTCCTTCCAGCTGTTCCACTCCTCAACAATAGCTTCCTCAGTACGAGAGCATGCAATAGGCCTGACGCAAAAATACCCCTCTTACACTCAAGCTGCTGCTCCAGATCAAAGGAGGCGGTTAGTAGCCCTTTCCATGAGTCTAGTTCCCTATCAACATAATATTCACCAGAAGTGATGGAATGCTGGTGCCAGGCCTAGGTTTTTCTCTCTCACTCTCGTGGAAGTCAGCTACCATGTAAGAATGCTCAGGCTGACCATTTCAGTGATGGATAGATGAGAGACTAAATCCATGCTGAGAATGCCTCAGGGAGGGGATAGCAGGTTGCTCCAGCGGAGAGCTAGCACCGAGTGCAGGAGTGTAAGTGAGCCACTTAGACCTGCCAATCCTGGCTGATGCACTACAGCTGACATCTCATGCAGCAGCCCTGGCGAGCTCTGTGAAACACTGCTTCCATTCCTTGCCATGGAATGGTGACCACTAAAGCGTGTGCTGTTACAGCTGTGTCTTTAGAGTGGTATGCTGCCCAACAGTGGACAGCAAACACCAAGTAGTACTGTTTTGACCCAAGGGGGCTAAGAGAGAGTTTATTTTGCAGCCCAATAGGAGTGATCATGGCCAGGGAGCACAGATTTAGGCCACCCTAAATTAAGTGTTCTAACGTGGAAGCAATCTTTCACTGAGTTTTTATAGTAACTGGACAAAGGAAGTCATAAAAATCAAGACACTTTTACAATATATTGGTAGAGACATCAGAGACAGATTATGGCCGAGTGGAGAAAGCTCAGCTATAGGCTTCAGACGCTTTCTGATAACACTTAGCTTTGGGGTGAATGAAAGCTGGTGGTCTGTTAAGTTAATACATTTCAATGGAAAACTAGTGCTTTGTATATTCCAAGTGATTTACCTAATGGTCACAAAGCTACTAGGTAGATACAGAGGAGAGTAATGAATGTTTATTAAGAGGGCTAAAGATGGGTCCAAGATGGCCCAAACTCTACCAGTCATTGAAGGTCTTCTAATCAGTTAATAGCCTTGCAAAGGTTAATTTGAAGGTGTAGCTTCTTTTGGGGGAGTTTTACTCACACTTACCGATTTGCTGCTTTAAAATTGCTATTACTTCACAATGCCTATGATTATTGAGTTATTTATAGTTCTAGAAGCTAATGGACACTGCTTCCAAATATCGGATTTATGTGTTAGCTCACAAAAGAGAACCTACTTGTTTCTGTTATCACCTTGTTACCCTTTTTATTAACATTTTAACATAATTACAAATAAATGGAAAACTAATTGGGAAATAATTTGATGTCCTTAACAAATAAAAGATCTCTCACAAGGTATACCTTAGCTTTTTTTGGGGGGGGAGGCGGGGGCGGGGGAGCGGTTGTAGAGCAGGCTGGCCTCAAACTCACAGAGATCCGCCAGCCTCTGCCTCCTGAGAGCTGAGTGCTGGGATTAAAGGCCTGCGCTTGTACCTTAGCTTTTTTTTTTTTTTTTTTAGGGAAAAGCTGGGGCTGGAAAATGGCTCACCAGTTAAGAACTGTTGCTGTTCTTCCACTGAACCATGGTCCATTCCTAGCACCCATATCGGGGGCTCACATAAATCTGTAACTCCGGTTACAAGGGACCCAACATCTTTCATCTGATCTCGAGGTGGGGGTGGGGGAGGCACTGCACACACATGCCATATAAACAAAGGCACACATACACATACATAAAAGGAATGAAAGTAAATATTTTTATTTTTATTTTTATTTTTTTTGGTTTTTCGAGACAGGGTCTCTCTGTGTAGCCTTGGCCATCCTGGACTCACTTTGTAGACCAGGCTGGCCTCGAACTCACAGCGATTCGCCTGCCTCTGCCTCCCGAGTGCTGGGATTAAAGGCGTGCGCCACCACGCCCGGCTGAAAGTAAATATTTTTAAGTGAGGACAGCAGGCCCTGCAAAGATGGGCTCAGAGGCGAAGGGCACGTGTTGCTCTTGCAGAGGACCAAAGTTCGGTTCCCAGTACCTACCCGTTGGCTCACAACCACCTTCCTTCACAACCACCTTCCATCCCAAGGGGATTCAACGCCCTCCTCTGGATTCTGCCAACAGTGCGTGGTATGCAAACACACACGCAGGCAAAACATTTATACATAGAGACTATATATACGTATTATTTTTTAAGTAGGAAACTCGATCAGTCTGGGTCAGACCAGCTTGGCTTTGTGCAGTGACTGGGGGTGGGGGTGGGGGGCAAATAGTGGACGCTGCGCGATGCGGCTGCCGCGCAGAACATAAAGGGTTACTCGGTCCCCTTGCTCAGTCCATTCAACCCAAGAGTTTGCTCTTGTCAGAGCCCAAGAAAAGCAGCTGTTGTGACAGGAAAATCTGAATATGGAACTGGAAAACTAGGAGAGTGCGAAGGGACAGACGCGACAGTGGAGCACAGCGGTTGCTGGTGGGAGGAAGACCCCCTCCCCACGCGTATGTGAAAGAGGTAGGAAACGGGGGCGGGGGGGGGGGGGGGACATAAGGCTTTTGTGTGCGCGCGCGCGCGAGCGGAAAGGGTGGAGCAGGCGGAGGGTCGGGCGCGGGCGAGCGGAAAGGGCGGGGCCTGCCGCTGGTCTTTGTGGCTAGTGCACGCCGCCCTGGCTGCTCCTGGACTAAATCAGGGGCTCCAGCTGACGGAAGGTGGGTGGTGCGTCCTGAAGAGACCCCCTCAAACCCCGCTTTCGGCTCGACAGTCCAGTGGTTCCCCTCAGGTTCGCGCCTACACTGTGATTTAACCCGGAAGCTAAAAGTAGGGTGAGTGCCGCGGGCTGCTGAGGAGACAGGTTTGTAGCAGGCGTTTTGTTTGCCTGCACGCGTTAGCGGTGGTGACGGCACTCAGGGCCCTTCCTCGCGCAACTGAGGCGTCCGAGAGGCGCTGAGAGGGTCAGCATCCGGCGAGAGGCGCGCGAACGCCACGCCAGGCAGTAAGGAGATCAGAAGGAGTTTCAGCATCGCCAGAACGCAGGCTTAGTTAATGGGCGACCCACGCCAATTAATAGTAGGGGAAGCAAGGCATAGTGACTTTAGGCTACTTGACAAGACTCAGATTTCTCTGGTAGGGGAGTGGGGCTGGATTAATGTGCAAACTGGGAGACAAGATGGTACTTTTCTCGCGCTGCTCCTGCCCGGGCAGAGTAGTGGGAGGGTTCTCATTCTGCTCAGCCTTGTGGGTTTAGAGCCGGGTTTTAACATATTTTAACATAAATAGAAGATCTCTGCATACGCCCCTATCCAAACATAAGACGTGTTTGTTCTATATCTCCAAATAAGATCTAGTAAGTAAATATTTAGTGACTACTATGATAATTCGTTTGAATCTAGAACACTCCACCTTTTCAGAGCTGAAGTTGATGGTTTTGGGTCCACAGTTGAATGTTTTTCAAACCAAGCTAAGCATTTTGCAGCTACTCACTTCCTCACTAAATTCATTCATAAGCCAAACCTTCCCATAATACCGACTCAGAACAAAGCCCACACACAATTAAGTGTCTCACTCCATTTTTGTTGAAAATTCCATATACTAATGGGACCACGTGGCAAGTACACAACATTTTAAACAAATTCATGTTCAGTGTGAATTTTAAGATGTTACTACCGTAAATGCAGACCAACGCTACCTGCTATAAACAATAACTTATTTTTATTTTAAGCTAGCATTGAATTCTGCCAAACGCTTGTGGTGTTGCATGCCTTTAATCAAAGAATTACAGAGGCACAGGCAGGAGGATCACTGTGAGCTCAAGGCCAGCCTAGTCTACCGATTAAGTTCCAGAACTACTTAGAGACCTTGTCTCAAAACAAAACAAAAAACCAGGAGAAATCTGCAGCCTGTATTTTCTTAAAATTTTCTGTGAACCAGTCATGGTGGCGCATGCCTGGTATCCCAACCCTGGGGGAGGCAGAAGCAGGCGGATCTCTGTGAGTTCAAGGCCAGCCTGGTCAATAAAATGATTCCAGGACAGCTAAGGATATACAGAGAAACCCTGGCTTGAAAAACCAAAAGAAGAAAAAAGGTTTACTGTGCCTGAGGATGTAGCCATATGGTAGTGTGCTTGAATGCTTGTCTGTCGTGGCAAAGAACCCGAGTTCAAGCCCCAGCACTGTTAGATGGGGGGATGGGGGGGCGCAAGACTGCAGCATAGTAGCAAAGTGAAAGTGTTTGCCTACCATTCTTTTTTTTTTTTATTAATTTATTCTTGTTACATCTCAATGTTTATCCCATCCCTTGTATCCTCCCATTCCTCCCCCCCCCATTTTCCCATTATTCCCCTCCCCTATGACTGTTCCTGAGGGGGATCACCTCCCCCTATATATTCTCATAGGGTATCAAGTCTCTTCTTGGCTACCTGCTGTCCTTTCTCTGAGTGCCACCAAAAAATATGGAACGCTTCACGAATTTGCGTGTCATCCTTGCGCAGGGGCCATGCTAATCTTCTCTGTATCGTTCCAATTTTAGTATATGTGCTGCCGAAGCGAGCACTTGCCTACCATTCTTAAGGTCCTGAGTTCATTCCCAGCACTGAGAAAAGTTCTGGTTTACAAACGGAGTAATGAGTTTAATCAGGACTGAAACATAATTAAAGAGGCAATAAGCTCACTATGTGATTTGTGCTAATAGTGCATTCTTACACTTCTAAATGTTTTCCTGTCATTAGTGGTAGTTCTAGACAGTAGGAGGTATGGTTCTTAATGCTTTGTCAATTTAGTTAGCCTTGAACCTGGTTCCTTGCAATGTTATAAGGTTTTAGAGATCTTTTTTTTTTTCCTATGCTGTAATATGCTTTCTTATCTTGTAGGAAAGAAGAGGTCACTTGGGAAACTCCTCCCCAAGCATAAAACCCCGTGGTACTACGCCTTTTGTAAGCTATTTCAGCCCAGAATGGCTATGGAACCCAGAGCTATTTCAACTTTAAAACCTCAGGATCATCAAGAAGATTTAATACTAGTGAAAATAGAAGATAGCAGCTTTTCTTGGAGTCAGAAATGTAAGCAGAGCGGGAGTGCCCAATCTTGCCAAGAGCTGTTCCGCCGGCAGTTCAGGCAGTTTTGCTACCATGAGACGCCTGGGCCCCGAGAGGCTCTGGGCCGGCTGCAGGAGCTCTGCCATCAGTGGCTGATGCCGGAGGCGCACACCAAGGAGCAGATCCTGGAGCTGCTGGTGCTGGAGCAGTTCCTGAGCATCCTACCTGAGGAGCTGAAGCTGTGGCTGCAGCAGCACGCTCCAAGCAGCGGCGAGGAGGCTGTGGCTCTGCTGGAGGACTTGGAGAAAGAGTTTGATGATCCGGGGCAGCAGGTGGGAATAGAAACATGACCTGCTATGGGGAAAGAAATCTGCAGCTTAGAGTGTCTCACCTGGTTAAAATGGCTCTGAAGAAGTCAACCTAGATAGACTTGTAGCACATGCTTGTCCCTACCCCTTCCCTCCCCCATCCTTCACCTGTGGCAGTGGCCTCATTAACCTGTTTGGATTTTACTAATTACATTTTACTGGTTTCAGGTCCCAGATAGTCCACAAGGACCATCAGTGTCATGGAAAGATTTGACATATCTCAAAACTTCCCAAGATGTAACAAGCATCCAAGCCCGGCCTTTGAAGACACAGCTGAAATCCTGGAAATCTTGCCTTTCTGCTAAAAGTGGTAGGAATAAAAACTTACCTTCACGTTTATGTAAGCTAGGCCTCTGAACATGCAGACATGCATTTATAACTTGCGGCATGGGAACATCACTTGTCTTAAAGCCAGCAGTGCTCCCTGTAGCAGCTTTATATTCAGTGATGCTCCTGACTTGTCGTCACCCTTCCTTTATGAGTTGCCCTGTCTTTGACTCTGCTGAAACTGCCTAATATGGTGGTAGATACTGAGTTTCCATCTTCAAGTACCTTTCAGACCGTCACTTAGTGGTTCATAGAAAAGCAGATGCATCCCAGTGCAGTAAATTATGGAATACAAGTAGGCTCTCTGTGGGCACTGTAGCAGCATGTAAAATGACACCAAGCCCAATATGAGATTTAAGGAGGGCTGGAAAGTTGGCTCAATGGTTAAGAACATTTGTTGCTCTTGCAGTGCACCTGGGTTCAATTCTAGCACCCACATGGTACCAAAGGTAACACCCTTTACTGACCTCCTCCGGTACCATGTGTGCACATGATGCATAACATACTTGTAGACAAAATAGCCATACACACGAAACAGTAAATCTGAAAAATAAAAGAAGTATTCAAGGAATACTTCCTGGAGGAAGAAACACCTAAGCTATAATTTGAACCAGGAACAGGAGAAAGCTGGATAGATAGGTAGTGCAAAGCCATTAAGGTGAGAGAATACAAATCATTATGGAAACTATAGGCACTTCAGTTTGACAGGGAAGGAATAATGAAAGAAAAACTAAAGAAGGAAACGAGGCACAAGATGTTAAAGCCTTTATGCACACGAACTCATGTCCTACCCGTAATGGGTACAGCTGAAGGATAATGGTATTGTTAGAACTCAACTGCAGAGTATGAAAATGATTTGAGAAAGGCAAGACTAGAGGCTTTTTAGAGACTTGGAATCCAAGTGGCCACAGTAAGTGAGGAAACCTGTGTTACTCTGGGGCATAGAGAATGAAGCCGAATCCTGTTCCTCAGCATTGAAAGTGCATTGTATTAGCGTCAAAAGCAGATCACGAAAGAAAACTCTGAACATGGTAAGTATTAGTCTTGAACAACTCAGCTAGTAATGGTACTGTTAATGCAAAAGAAAAACTCTGATGTTTTTTGATATGGGGCATTTGGGTACAAATACAAGCAAAAATCCAATATGACAGTCTAGAGCTCAAGGCAGAATGGGAGACCAGAGAAGACATGAGCTTAAATATTAAGTAGTAATTGAAATCTAGGGTAGAGAGTGTCAACAGTGAGGATACATAAAATCCAGAGCAGACTCTGAGGGAATATGGTTTTTTTTTTCCTTAGGTACAAGCCCTAAATTCTAAAAAGAAAAGCTAAAAATAAATAAAAATAACAAAACAACAAAAACCAGGTAGAGAAAGAGAGTCACATGTAGTGTGTCACATTTTTAATTTCACCTTTGGGTGGCTGTAGGATTGCCCTGAGTTTGGACTGCAGAGTGAAACCCTGTCTCAAGAAGACAAATAGACTAATGGGAGGTGTGGCTCTCAGTATCATGCTACAGGAAAGCTAAGATCCCAAAGTGCCCATTCCATTGTAACAGTCACAAAACCGGTGACCTTGGCAAGACTGCTATCAATAGCAGTGCCTGAGTTCAAGAAGAAGGAACACTAGAAACCAGACTGCGGAATGGGAATGACGCTGGGCAGACCCTTTCAGGACACTGTCCTGTGAATGTCAGTGAGGCTTCTCAGCAGCAGATACACAGGCAAGGAACCTGGTTTTTAAGAAGGGACAGGAGACTTGAGCTTAAGTTGCTAAGTGGGACTGTCTTAGTTTTCAGTTTCTCTCATAAAATACCCAAGTTGCAATACTAATAATACTAAAATGCTAAGTTGCAAATGCAACTTAGGTGGGAAACAGTTTGATTTACCTCATGATTCCAGATTATATCGCAACATTGAAGGGCAGTCAAGACTGCAAGAACTTGAAGCAGCTAGTCACATCGACAGTCAAGAACAGGGAAAGCATGAATACACGCATGCCTAGTCCAGGACCCATGTCCAGAAATGATCCAGTCCACAGTGGGATGGGCCTTCTCACATCAGTTAACATAATCAAGATAGCTCATAGACACACACACACACTACAACCTGATATAGATAGTCTCACTAGACATTCTTTCCAGGTGATCCTAGATTGTGTACGGTGGATAATTCAATACTAACTATTACAGGAAGTCAGAAAGAGGTTAAAAATAATAGAAAAGAAATAGTGAACAGTTGATCAGTTGAAGTGTTAAAAGGAGGAAAAGAAAGGAAGATATAGACTTCAGCACTGGGAAAGAAAAGATCCTGGGAAACTGACATTTTTGTACACACCCCTTTAATCTCAGCACTTGGGAGGCAGAGGCAGACAGATCTCTTGAGTTTGAGGTCAGCCTGGTCTACAAACAGTCCCATGATAGCCAGGGCTACAGAGAAACTGTCTTAAAAAACAAAAACAAAGTGACTAAGCTAACCATAGTGGAGGTGACCTATAATCCCAACCACTTGGAAAGCTGGGTAGAGAAGTAAGTCCCTTGAAACCAGAAGTACCAGGCTAACCCCTGGAACATAGCAAAATCCTTTCTTTTCTATTTAAAAAAGAAGACAACTTGAGAATCCCTGAAGAAATGTGAATTCTGAGGCTTTACTAATTTTATTTGTTTTGTTTTGCTTTTACCGTTTCAGATTCTAGGAACAATGAAAAAACAGCAGAAGAGGACATTTCAGAAGAGCTGTCACCGGGACTGTCTTGGGATCCTTCAGTTAGAGGTGTTAGTGGGCACAAAAGCAGCTTAGAGTGGCAGCAAACAAGTTCCCCTCTCCACGGGGGCAGTTTCAGTCAAGTGATCTTCACGCACAAATCCTTAGCAAAGAGAGACCATCATGATGAGTCTCAGAGATGCTTAATTCTAAGTACAAACTCGGTAACCTGTCAGAAAGTCTCTACAGAAGACCGACCTTACAGGTGTGATGTCTGTGGACACAGCTTTAAGCAGCATTTCTCTCTCACACAACACCAGAGAATCCATACTGGAGAAAAGCCCTATAAATGTAGTCAGTGTGGGAAGGCCTTTAGTTTGAGGTCATATCTTATTATTCATCAGAAAATCCATAGCGGTGAAAAAGCATACGAATGTAATGAATGTGGGAAAGCCTTCCATCAGAGCTCAGCCCTCACTAGACACCGGAAAATCCATACAGGTGAGAAGGCTTGTAGATGCAATGAGTGTGGCAAAGCATTCAGTCAAAGTTCTTACCTAATTATACATCAAAGAATTCACACTGGTGAGAAACCCTATGAGTGTAATGAATGTGGAAAAACCTTTAGTCAGAGCTCAAAGCTTATTAGACACCAGCGAATTCATACAGGAGAGAGACCCTACGAATGTAGTGAGTGTGGAAAAGCTTTCAAGCAGAGCTCAGAGCTGATTACGCATCAGAGGATACACAGTGGAGAGAAACCCTATGAGTGTCATGAGTGTGGGAAAGCCTTCAGTCTCAATTCGAACCTCATAAGACATCAGAGAATTCACAGTGGAGAGGAGCCGTATCAGTGTAATGACTGTGGCAAAACCTTCAAACGGAGCTCAGCCCTTGTTCAGCACCAGAGAACCCATTCTGGGGATGAAGCGTACATATGTAATGAATGTGGGAAGGCTTTTAGGCACAGGTCAGTACTGATGCGCCATCAGAGAGTCCACGCTGTTAAGTAATGTAATACAATGACTTGTAAATACATCAGTATATTTTCTGTAGTAGTCAAAGCAAGATTCCATAAAGGTAGTTTTTTAAAAAACAAACAGTCTTTGGTCAGTCTAACTTTGTTTGTGCAGCACTTCCCAATACTAATGCAGATTTTCTTTGAAACTTCATGTGATTTACTGGAAAAAGCTATATGGCCTTTACTTCAAGCTTTGCTCTTAACATTAGGCCTTATTTCATATGAGAATGTCACTGGAAAAGGCTTCATTCTGCCTGTTATTATATCCGTTTGTTGGTGTCCCAGGTTTGTGAGATAGTATGGATGGCATGAGAAACTGCTTAAGGAACTTGGAAGTTTTACTCAGCAGTAGCCAGTCAACAAAATAAGTGAGAAAATAGGTTCACTGATGATTTGTTGATCCCAAGATAGGCCCCAAACAATATACCAATTAATTTATACAAGTAGAGCGCCCCATCTGTTCTACCTCCTCAACTCAAGCCTGTGCTGGAAACTGAACTTAGGGTTTCATATGCTAAGCATGTGAAGTAGTCAGTGCTATGGTATTTTTTTTTTTTTTTTTTTTTGTAATACCTGTTTTGGGCCAGGGACCAGGAATACGAGAGAAAGAGAGAGAAAAAAAAAAAAAAAAAAAAGATAATCCCTACAGTCTAATGGCCATTACCACTTAGGTAATTACACTTTAGTGTGGTCAGTCTATTATGACTTTTTAAAGAGTGCTTCTTAAGCACTTCCCAGCACTTTTCTCATTTCCTTGTTCAAGAACTTGGATAAAGGACATTGGAATGCTATGAAGACTCAGGAGTTAACCAGGAAGGAAGGCCAGGTAACAGTAAAGGGAGTGCTTCTTTGTTTAATGCCAAAAAGAAAGCATGGAACATTGCCTCCTGAGTTCAGAGCTCCATCACATGTGAGGAGCAGGACTGCGGCCACACCAAGCCCTGCATGGGAGCCTAGGAAGAAGTTTCTATCAATAGATAAAAACCTGGAGTCCTTGCTCACAGCACCATGAAGACCTTTGTCTTGATGAGTGTGGCCTACTTGGAAAAGGCTAGGCTAGTAAGTTTTTCCTGGTACAAGCTGAGACAACCCTTAAATTTCTACAGAGAGAGTGGCAGGAGTGGAATAGATAGAACAGCCTAGATACAGACCCTCTGGGTTCTTTAGCGTACTGGAGTGGTTGTGTTAGAAGATGCCCTAGCATCTTCTATTTCTCCATCTGAGCACACCTGCCTGTACTCTCAGGTGCTCAAAAATGGTCAGTTTCTGGGTCTTTGGGTATTCTCCAAATTCTTCACACATATTTTTTGTCTTATGCCAGCAATATTTAGCAGTATCTTGAGAAATGTAAGGACAATGCTGGAGAAGTGACAAGAGAAAGTAGAATTATTGTTAGTTGGGACTTCCCTCTTCTGAGGGAGCGATCAGGAGGGAGTGTCCTAAAGCTGGTGCACGGTGCACAGTGAAAAGTTGATCAACTCAAGAAGCCTTGTCATCCCTGTACTCTGTTTTTTGGTTTTTTGTTTGTTTTTTCGAGACAGGGTTTCTCTGTAGCCTTGGCTACCCTGGACTCACTTTGTAGACCAGGCTGGCCTCGAACTTACAACGGTCTGCCTGCTTCTGCCTCCTGAGTGCTGGGATTAAAGGCGTGAGCCACCACGCCCGGCTCATCCCTCACTCTGGACAGTGAGACTAAAGCAAGAAGCATTCCTGGCCAATTTTAACTACATAATGGGACCCCAACTCAAAAATACTGGGAAGAAAAAGTCAACTTAAAGACCTAACATTTAGAGGAATAATACCTTACCAAACTCAAATCTATGTAGAAACAGAAAAATAATTTTTATGAGGATACTGTCTGGGACATTTATAGGTGAGTATGTACTAACCAATAAAAGTAATGAGCTCAATGCCTAATGTAGATGTTAAGGAGGATAATGTTACAAAGGGAAATACTCTGGAGCTCGTACACAGAGCAGAAGGAAATGTAACACGTATTAGCCAAGGGTTTTGTATATGTACCAGCCATTGGTACAGATCATATGTTGTACGTAGGAAATGGAGGCAATCATAGCTAATAGATCAGAATTTGAATTCAGAAACCTATTATGAAAGCCCTTTATACTATCCATAAAAAAGTTGCATGAACATTTAAGCAAATCACAGAAGTGCCAGTGAATAATACGTACATGTCCTGTCTTCCCAGGTACAATCATATTGGAGTGAAGGTAATATTTATTTTCCATATAAAATTAACAAGGATTTGAACAAATTAGGACTCTCTTGCTGCTGGTGGATGTGAATACATATCTCTGGCAGCCGATACCAGAAGCCTTAAGCACTGCCTTTGACTTTGAAAATTCTACTCAGAAATGTACTTAAGAAACTATGAATATGCAGCCTTACAAGCTGTTAAGACATGTTAAACATTCATGATACAGTAAATACACGGCACATACTACATGATCCCATGTAAGACACATTATACATTAAGAGCAAGGGAAGCATGCAATGTCAAGATGTTACACTGTTTCTTCTGGGTGGTAAAGTCACAGGCAACACACGTTTTTGTATTTCAAGTTTTACTACAAACCCAATACTGCTTCAGAGAGGAAGGGGCTGGAGAATTCAGTTCAGTTGTAAAGCATACACTTACCATGTCTAAGGCTCTAGGGTTAGCCCCTGGATCCCCAGCCCTGGGTGAGGTCAGTAGGGAACAGAATCCCAAAATAGTTGTGAACATTAGCACTTGCTTTCTATGTCAACCCTGTCATAAGTCTTAACAGGCTTTCCTGGTCTTCCAGTGCTGATGAAGGCGATGCACACTACACAGTTCATAATATTAGAAGAGTCCCCTCTAAGTCCCATGCAAGTAGCTGAGTGCTTGAAGGTTTATGGGTAAGAAAAGCAAGTCCCTTAAGTGGTTAAGAACTTCAATCTTTGGTGCTTTTCCATGAATTCAACAGGCATAAATACGTTATTTCATGACTACATTCTCATGTTAACAGAGCTGAAAATGATAATCTTACAAAGTTTAATCTTTATTGAATGGAGTGGACACCAACATCAGCTGAAAGGAAGTTATTTTGTCTTTCAACGGCCTTTCTGGAAGAAAATAACTAATGCCCTTCCCTCTCCTCCATGTATTTTTTCATCTTGGTCCAGTAACAGTCTGAAAAGTCTGTAACACAGCACTTGCCTTACATGGATCTTAAGTCAGTTTCAGCCTCTCTTTCTCCCTCATCAGCCTGCAACTAAAACTGAGAGGACTGATTTTTGTTTGTTTGTTTGTTTGTTTTTTTGTTTTTCGAGACAGGGTTTCTCTGTGTAGCCTTGGCCATCCTGGACTCGCTTTGTAGACCAGGCTGGCCTCGAACTCACAGTGATCCGCCTGCCTCTGCCTCCTGAGTGCTGGGATTAAAGGCGTGAGCTACCACGCCGGGCAAGAAGATTGAATTTTTAAGACATTTGACAGTGACCTAATAACCTACTTGAGTTTGTGAACTGCTGAAGAGGAAAGTCACATCTCTTGGGCCAGCCCAGGTTTCATATAAAACCTTGCCTCAAAATTACTCAAAGCATGGGACTAGAGACAGCTCAGTGGTTAAGAGCAGGCACTGCTCTTGTAGAGGGCCAGAGTTCCATTCCCAGGACGCTCTTTGGCTTACCTCCTGTGACTCCACTTCCAGGGGCTCTCTTCTTGCTCTGCACGCATTTGCATTCATATGCACATAATTTAAAAACTGTCATTCCAAAGGTATTTCTCAGCACCTGACACTGAAGATGGAGGCTAGCTCAGAGGGTTTAGTGTATGTATGAATTTGAAAGGCTCTTTTATTCCCATGCTCCAAAAACAACCTTAAAGTCTGGCTGTCACAGCTTCCTGTTGCTGTTTATTTGACCCAGGAAATAGGAACTATAAGTGTGTTTTTCCACCTTTCTCACCCTCCAGCCCAACTTGACTCATGTGTTCATTTACCTGAATGATTTAAAAGCAAAACTTTACATTTTCAGTATTATTACAAAACCTCCCCATTACATGCTGATACCACTAAGCAGTTGCAGTGCACATTGAACATATGAATGTTAAAATTAACAAAAATTACACTGAAGATTTTTACCAAATATATTAGGATTAGGGGAAAACACTAATAGGAAACAGTTCAAAAGTTAATTTTGCTATGCATAATTGGGTTATAGGTGATGTATACTTATCAGCACTCACAATTAGAACAAGGATTAAATGATATTTAAAATGTTGAATCATTATTCACTTGTCACCTATAAGAAAAGGCATTTCAGTGTCCACTTGAATGGTCCGTTTATGTTAGCTCTTAAATTATAATTGCACAGCTTTAGGAAATGAGAACTATATCCAGCTTTCCCTCTCCTATTTACAATAGCTATTATTACCAAGTCTTCAAAAATAGGACCTCCTCCTAGGTAGAAACTACCCTCAGCAACTGTGGGTTAATTAAAACTGCACATTTAAATCAAGGAAGAGTTTGGAGACTCTGAAGGACTGACTCAATGTGTATTTCCCTCAAGTGGCAAACCTAATACTGAGGGAGCCTCTGCAGACGCCTGTCCTTCAGCTCACAATGCACTTTACCTTAGTATACATGCATGACTATACAGTAGAAAAACAAGTTTTGTTTTTTACCACACTAATTCTGAACACTTCTGGATTACTTGTGATCTGAAACAGGTTTCCAACCCAGGCTATTACGAAAAGGAAAAGAAACAAACCTGGCTTCTGAACTAGGTTGGTTCAAAGTCAAAGACAACTCCAGCAGGAATGTGGGGTCATGACAGAGGAATGGCTCCAGATTCTTTCCTTACCATTCCACGCATGTGCTGTAACCTCTGCCTCTGTTCTCAGTGTCAGCTCTATCTGGAGTGGAGAATGGGATGATGAGCATATTGGTGAGAATCCTCATCCAAAAATGGGTCAGTCTTTTTGTTTTTAGAAAATACTATTCTAAAAATAGATCTGGTAAAAGTCTTCTCACAATATGCAAGCATTTTGGGTTGATCTCCTACAGAACTGGGCTGGAAAGACAACAGTCCCGCTGCCTGGATGCTTCTGTCTTCTGTGGAGACTTACCTTCAGAGTGAATTCCTTGCATTTCACAATGACACAACCACTTACCCGGAGAGTTGAACTCTGGTATGTGTTCTTTGATGCTGCATAAGGCCTGGCCTGTGCCTAAATATTTTCCCACATTCATTACATTCATAAGGCTTCTCTCCAGAGTGCGTTCTTTGGTGCTGGGTGAGGGCTGAGCTTTGATTAAAGGATTTTTCACATTCATTACACCCATAAGGCTTCTCTCCAGTATGGATTCTTTGATGTTCCGAGAGAACAGACCTTCTCCTAAAAGCCTTACCACATTCAGTACACTCACAGGCTTTGTCTCCACTGTGGATCTTCTTATGCTGAATAAGAGTAGAGCTCTGGCTGAAGGCTTTCCCACATTTATCACAGCCGTAAGGCTTCTCTCCCGTATGAATTCTCCTATGCCTGATGAGCCCTGAGCTGCCCCTGAAAGCTTTTCCACAGTCACAACACTTATAGGGCTTTTCACCACTGTGGATTCTCTGATGTCTAACAAGGTCTGTCCTGAAACCAAAGGCTTTTCCACATTCTTTACATGCGTAAGGTCTCTCCCCAGTATGACTTCTCTGATGTCTGATCAGCTTTGACCTATGGCAAAAAGCTTTCCCACAATCCACGCACTCATAGAGCAGTTTCCCTGTGTGAGTTCTGGGCCATGTAGTACCGTGTAAGTTTAGACTAAGAATTCCTTCACTTCCATTACACTCAAAGATGTTCTGTTCTGTAGGGGTTTTGTTACAGGCTGCCAAACTTAAATAGCTTTCCTGGGAAGAAAGCTGGCTCATATTGTTGCTTGTATCATCACTTCCTCTTTGCTTCTCACTGTTGTCCAGACATCCCATAGTTTGTTCAATTGTCTGTACTGGAGAAGTTTCTCTAGGAAGTCTTCCTGGAGATGCCATGGCCACTGATGCAACACATTCACTAATTTCTTGCTTTGCTGTCAATACTTTGTCAGTCATCATCATCATCTTGTTATCTAAAAATGTGAATAGGATGTGTCAGTTTTTTTCTTTTTTGGTTTATTTGCCAGACGTTGGTGGCGCACATCTTTAATCCCAGCACTTGGGAGGCAGAGGCAGGCAGATTGCTGTGAGTTCGAGGCCAGCCTGGTCTACAAAGCAAGTCCAGGATAGTTAAGGCTACACAGAAGCTCTTGTCTTGAAAAAAAAAAAAAAAAAAGTTGTTCATTTATTATTTATACGATACTCTGCCAGCATTACACCTGCAGGCCAGAAGAGCAGAAGAGGGCACCAGGTCTCATTATAGATGGTTGTGAGCCACCATGTGGTTGCTGGGAATTGAACTCAGGACCTTTGGAAGAGTAGACAGTGCTCTTAAACTTTGAGCCATCTCTCCAACCCATGTGTCATTTTTTTTTTTCATGTTAAAAAATGTTATGAAAGGCACTACAAATAAACCAAAGGAAAAGGGTAAGTGCGGATCTTGCAGAGGACCCACTTAAGTTCCCAGCAACCATAAGTTGGCTCACAACCATCCCTAACTCCAGTTCCAAGAGATCCAGCTCCGTCCTCTGGCCTCTGTGGATCAGGCATGCAGGTGGTGCATATACATGCAGGCAAACATACAGATTTTAGGGATAAGAATAAACAAAAAACAGGGATAGACATACAGCCCAGTGGCAGGGCGCTTACAAATATGAGGCCCTGGGTTTGATCTCCAGGATTGGAGAAGGGATATGGGAGCGGAAATGACAATTAGCTTCCTAATAAAGAACGCGGGCTGGAGAGATGGCTCAGAGGTTTAAGAGCACCAGCTGCTCTTCCGAAGGTCCCGAGTTCAATTCCCAGCAACCACATGGTGGCTTACAACCACCTGTAATGAGATCTGGTGCCTTCTTGTGGTGGGCAGGCACATGTGTGGCAGAATACTGTATAAATAATAAATAAATCTTAAAAAAAAAAAAAAGCACTCAGAGTAAAATGGACAAAGAAAATATATCAGTATTGGAGACCTTGAGTAGTAAACAAGAAAACTACTTGGAGGTGACAAACAGTTAACACCAGCCAGAAACCAGAAAGGAAGATAATATGGGAGTGGAGAAGAGGCGAGGTGATACAGAATAATTAGGAATAAGCTATCTTAAGAGTTGTGGATCAGCGGTACATCTAACAGTGGAACACATGTACTGTAAAGTGTTTGGGAGATAGGTACTGGGCAAAGGGAGGTGGGCAGGAAATGGAAAAGCAAGAAGGCTTCTGCAAATTCTGGCAGGTTCCAAATGGAGCAAATAAATATGAGCAGTAGAGAAACAGCATTTAGGAAGAAGTACTCTGTGTCCTTACTCATCCTGGGTCAGGTGGGAGTATTAGCAATTCACCTCACAAGTATACAGGGCCAAAGAAAATGGATGCAGCCAACTGCCTAAAGGTCAAATCCAGCCATCATACTGCACATCCTTTTATTTCTAAATATTTACTATCTCAAAACAGGAACTACTAGAGACAGTCAATATAAACTGACTTATTTTAAGGGTAAAATATGAACTGTTATTTTTATTCTTTCAAAATTCCTCTAAAAATATGCAGTTTATAGATCAGGAAACTGGAGCTTTCAAGGGTTATGGGAGCTATAGGATTACCACTTGGTAGTCAAGATTAAAGATGGCTCACTTTAGTTAAAGGTCTTTCCCCACATTACCTGCCTGTTGTTTTGGGAGCAGAGCTGTAGTTGCAACTAAGACAACCACCACCACCACCACCAATAATAATAATAATGTAAACTCATTTAATTCATCTTTGGAAAAGATATTCAAGTCTCACAACACCTTGAAAACAACACAGCATTATAGTAAATGCCTGGCAAAAGCTGAGGGCAAGATGGTTTCCTTTTCTACCATTCCTTATGAAAAATTAGAGACAGCAAATATAAGTCCTGTCTGGGCATGGTGGTACATGCCTTTAGTCCCAGCACTTGGGAGGCAGAGGCAGAGGCAGAGGCAGGTAGGTCTCTGTGAGTTCGAGGCCAGCCTGGTCTACAAAGCAAGTCAAGGACAGCCAAGGCTGTTACACAGAGAAACCCTTCCTTGGGGGTGGGGGGAGCAGGGGGGGGGGGAACGAAGAAGCAAATATAAGACCTGAACAATGAAATTGTGCTGTACTTGGATTTCAGAAAGTTAAATCATTGTATTGACAACTTATTCAAGGTTGTGCTTATCTTTAAAAATTAGAGAAAAGGTCTAGGTGGTGGCACACACCTTAAATCCCAGCACTCAGGAGACAAAGACAGGCAGATCTTGGAGTTTGAGGCCAGCCTCTTCTGCATAGCGCGTTCCAGGCCAGCCAGGGTTACACAGTAAGGCCCTGTCTCAAAAAATAGAAAAGAAAAGAAAAAGGAGGATAAAGAGAGGCACAAAAACAGTGTACTTGCCAGGCGTGGTAGTGCACAACTTTAATCTCAGTGCTCAAAAAGCAGAGGCAGGTGAATTTCTGTGAGTTCCAGGCCAGCTTGGTCTACATAATGAGACCTCGTCTTGAAAGCAAAATAAGAATACAGTAAGTACATGTAGTAAAATGATGTGACCAGAGGAAGTACAACCTTCGATGCATAAGTTAGGAAAACAGGTTTTCCCCCTGTCCCCAAAAGACAGCGGGTACAGTAGGTAAGGAACCCTTAACCTCATGTCCACAAAGTACACTCACACCTAAGGTACTAAGAGCTAGCGCTTCAACCTATGGTGTAATATCTAAAGGAAATCAGAGTGAATCGTCAAGACCTTCATAAAACTGAGAAGAGGGCCAGGTTTGGTGGCACACAACTTTTAATCCGGGCACTCAGAAGGCAGGGGAATGGGGCTTGTCTATATATTGAGTACCCAAGCTCAGGATAGGCAAGGCAATCTAGCAAGTCTCCAAAAACCAAAAACAGAGAGAAAAGGAGGGGGAATAGAGACATCTGTCCTGAAGATGCAGGCATTGTTATGGCTTGGATACTGTTGTTCTCTAGGACTTATCTGTTAGGAGCGTGGTCACCAGTATGTAGCAACTAATGGAGCCCTTAAGAGGGCGGGCCTATTAGGAGATCCCAGGGTCCACTGCAGTTCCCTCAAAGGGGTAAGATGTTTCTCACAGAAAGAACTCTTGCAAGGACTGACCCCAAAGTTGCTGTCTCTGCTTCCTGCTTTTGTGTGATCATTTGTTTCTGTCCATAATCTCATAACCAACAACAAGACACAAGGTTGCAGAAAGAGCCCTAACCAGGTAAGAGCCGTTCTCTTAAGACAGTGTAGCTTCATGAGAGGGGAACAAGACTGCTTGGTGAAAATGAAACGAGAAGCACAGTTAGTTAGAACAGGCTAATAGACAGGCTAATGACATAGCTACTGTCCATATGGATGGACGTTGCCAATAACTTATAGTCCTTTTTGGCTCCAATTCTTGGCACCTGGGATATTTTCAGTTTATTGCCTCCTTGTTTAAAAGTCATCCTTGTCCTATCTACAACCCTGACATCACACTAGCGCATGTATCTTATCTGTTGAGGGAGTTGCAAGAACAGTGGAAGGGACTTTTCTGTTCATTCTTACAGCATGTAGGATACTCAACAACACACAGCCCAGTAAATTTCAGAGAAACTGTCCTCCTTGGCAGCTTCCTAGCAAATGCCATGCTATGTCAAACTTCCTGGCAGGCTTTTGGCACCCTAAAGGTAGCATCTACCGAATGTAGCCTGCTGAGCATTTCAGAGGACGTTTCTACCTCCATATCTGTGACGGTACCCTCTCTAACAGATAGGGACCTCAGCCCTAGCAGGAGCAGATAAAACATGGCAACCTCTTACATATGTGTTCTGAGGACTTTCCACCTTAGCCGTGTACATTCTAGAGTCTGGCTTTTAGTTACACTCCATGACAGCCAATGCCTTGCTGTATGCAGTCCAGGCTGGCCTCGAACATGCAACCCTCCTACCTCTGAGCCTTTCAAATTGGCACTGGTATTACAGGTGTTTGCCAGAACATCTGGCTTGCAACTGGCAATTTCTAATATTAAGCTTTCCCTTTTCCAGGTTATTATGACACTTTAGTTATGACACGGTGTTGTCCCTCTGAGAAACTGCCTTGCTAGTGTGACAAAAATATTTTTAAAAAACAGTATTAGTCTTGGAATATGGTATTAAAAACTCACATGAAAGACCTTTATTCTTTTTTTTTTTAAGATTTACTCATTTTGTACATATGAGTGCTCTGCCTGCATTACACCTGCAGGCCAGAAAAGGGCACCAGATCTCATTATAGATGGTTGTGAGCCACCATGTGTACGAAAACTGAACTCAGGACCTCTGGAAGAGCAGACAATGCTCTTAACCACTGAGCTATCTCAAGACTTTTATTCTTAATCCAAGTTAAAAATTATATTGACTCTGCGAGTTTGAGACCAGCCTGGTCTACAAGTGAGTCCAGGACAGCCAGGCTAGACACAGAGAAACCATGTCTCAAAAAACAAAAACAAAAAGAAAGTAAGCCTTGGCACATTTGATAGTCCTCACCTCCATCCTCGACCCTAAATGGTAGGGTTGCCTCATCTCTCTCATGGAAAACCTGGGCCTCCTGGGATTCACTCCTGCAGCGGTTCTCCAAGGACTGCAGCGGGCTACTCAGGAACTTCGGTGTTCCCATGAGTGTCATTTCTCTGCAGATCATTTCTTGGCCATGAGCTGTGTCCTAGAATAACAAGTACCAGTACTGTGACTGAGGATATACAGGGAAAAACTACAGCAATGGAGCAAGACGGAAGAACCAAAAAACTGTCCATGTCTAGAGGAAAAAAGAACAGCACTACAGACCCCCACGACTTGAACTAACGGGTGCGTCATTAATTTACCAAGAGGTGGAAACTGATTAAGTTCCCTGAGAGCTGAGTCGGGGCTACTCAGAATGGCCTCCCTAGTAACCACAAGGAACACAACAGATCAAACCAACGGAGACCTTGCATCTCACCTGCTGCCTGGGTTCATCAAATTCTCTCTCCAGCTCCTCGAGCAGAGTCACGGCCTCCTCTCCATTCCCCGGCCTGTGCTCGCGCACCCAGGCCTGCAGCTCCAGAGGCAGGATGGCCACGAACTGCTCCAGCACCAGCAGCTCCAGGATCTGCTCTTTGGAGTGCTCCTCTGGCCTCAGCCACTGCTGGCAGAGCTTCTGCAGTTGGTTCAGAGCCTCCCGGGGCCCAGTGAAGTCCGAGTAGCCAAACTGTCTGAACTGCTGACGGAAGGCCTCCTGGCTCTGGAGGTCTCCCCGAAGAGCGAAGTCCTGCCTCCAAACATTATGCTGTTCTTCAACTTTCACAAAGCCAAGTCCATTCTGTCCTTTTGAAGCATCACAGGCCAAGGCTGTGACCTCTCTAAACATCCTGGGCAGGACAATCCAAAAGGCTCCCTAGCTGAGGCAGAGAGGAGGTGGATCCAAAACCCCTGAGGAAGACAGTGCTCACGTTACACAGGGAAAGTATGAGCTCAGAATGTAAACACGTTTATAAAGGGCAGCCACTCAGATTATAAATAAAATAAAAAGCTAACCTGCAAATGCTGCTCACTGGTCACAATGCCTGTATAGAAAACGGACTAAAAAGCCACTTCTATACAAATGATAATCTATAGATTATTCCAGATTGTTTTCAGGATATGAGACATAAAATTTTGGTATAGCTAAAAATCATGTGACCTTTAGTGATAACGCCAGGGATAGCACTGGGGAATAATAAATAGTGCTCCATTCGAACAACCACCCTTTTGTCCACAATCCAAATGAGGCTTTTGAGGATCAAAAGCTGACCAAAGGCATGTAGCTAGTCAACAACACAGCCGGACTTTGCAAGCAAAGTATTTAGTCTGCTATGCCATGGAATCTCCCAAAAGACAGGAACTCAAAATGTAACACCTGCTATGGGCCAAGTAGTTTACAAGGCATATTTTATTAGGTCCCATCAACAGCACCGTGCAGTAAATATCATATCATTCTCATGGTTTACAGATGCAGAAGCCAACAATCTTGAATTTGCCCAAGTCACCAAATTGGTCGGGATGTGATCCTAGGACTACCTGACTCTCAGTCACTACCTGTTTTTATTCCAGAATGGATTGCCCAGACTAGCCTTGGTCGTTCTTGCAAATTAGCAATGACGGCAAAAATGTTAGGCTGGGAGTCATGGGGAATGTGCACGTGTGCACTGGCACAGCCATAGCTAGTGGGAACAGAGAAAGTCATAAAGCTAGCACACCTGCTTGACAAAGAGCCAGTCAAGCTGAGTGATGCAATTGCTGTGGGGTGCTCTCCTACTCTTTGACCATGATCTCTACATGCAGCAAGCTTGGGGGGGGGGGGTGTTATTATTTGTACCATTTGGGATACAAACTGGATTGATGGAAATTTTTTTTTTTTTTTTTTTTTGTCAGATTTTATTTCTTTTTTTTTTTTCCTTTTTTTAAATTAATTTATTCTTGTTACATCTCAATGTTTATCCCATCCCTTGTATCCTCCCACCCCCCCCCCCATTTTCCCATTATTCCCCTCCCCGATGGAAATTTTCTTATAAGTCATTTATGCCTTAAGTTCTGCTTCTAAGATTCCCCAGGAAAAGTCCTGACCTTTTCGGGAGATATCCTTCCCTGGCCTACTTGAAGGCTTCTTTACGCCCTGCAAGTTGATGCCAGAAACAACCTTATGAGGCTCTGACTCGAAGATACTCTTGGCACATCTGCCCCTGTGCTTACTCAGGAACAAGATAATCAGAACAGAGTAAACTTGAAAAGGTCAACAAGATTCCATGGGCTCCAGAAGTTGCCAGAAGATCAGATTAAAGCCTCTTCCTACTATTGGTGGACAAAGAATTGTGGGGATAAATGATAAAAGAATAAAGTATCAAGACCTCCCTTAGAAAAGTCAACTCATACAGGGCCACTGGTGTCATATGAATACCAATATTAGACGCATAAACAAACTCTACAGATATGTAAAATATAAATATTATATAATGCCAGAAACTGAATGATAATGCAGCAGCTTTGGCCTGAGGTTTTTTCCTGGGCCTAATGACAATTAATACTATGACTATGAAAAGTTGCTGCTACACTGCTTGGCACATGCCAATCTGCCCAGGCTGGCTTAGAGATTTTCTTTCTGCCCAGCACCTGTGACGCCACAAGAGCTACCAGCCTGTGAATGGGCTGTCGTGCTTTGGCAAAATATGCTCTTGACATTGAAATACTGCTAAAAGTTGGGTTAGGAGGTTGATGAGGGAAAATGACTGTAAAAGATAATTCTGTTCTGTCATAGTTTATCAATGATGACTAAACTTATGACCAAGAAGAAGCTAAAACACATGTCTGGAGACAAAAATGATATGACCTATGTTTTGGAACAACGCGTATCTATCCCTGCCTATTGAGTTCTGTAGGTCAGGCAGAGTGCAAAACTCCTCCTGATCCCTGTGCCTGGCTCATTCCTCCCTCACCGATTCCTGACCTCCTCTGCAGGACTTGGCCACAGCCAGAGCTGGCCCCCAGCAATGCACAAAGAAGGAATGACCATTTCACTGCAAGTTGACGGCAAGATAAATCTCAGAGGAGTCTGACCTGAGTGACAGAAATGGGTGTGAGAGGCCATGGCCCACTGGTGACAGAAATGGGTGCAAGAGGCCATGGCTCACTGGTGACAGAAATGGGTGTGAGAGACCATGGCCCACTGGTGATTTAAGGATAGCAGACTAATGGCTGACAGTCACCTCCAGTTACAGCGCAATTATCAGCCATGGAGGATAGGCCCTATGACCGATTGAGCCAGAATCCCTAGGAATATAGCTTTAGTAAGTGCACCAGCACTTCTATGCACCCAGGTTTAAAAGTCTGTGTCAGAAAACAAACAGACAGCAAGAGAAAACACCTGTAGCAGAAGAGCCAAGCCATCTGTGGTCTGAGTGGTGGAACCCTAAACCCACAAGCATGGCTGGAAACTCTGTCTCCCATGCAGAGTAGTGTGCAGAAGAGGTGGGGCTACAACCATGCAGGTGCAAGACCATATGGCTTGAAGAACAGAAGCCAAAGATGTAGAAACTAACAGAACTTAGAGACCTAATTTTAAGGGTTTGGAAGGTAGAGGTATCCAGGCCAGACAGAGTGTTTCAAGTCTGTAACCCCAACATTTACTCGGCCGGGGAAAGAAGACTGAATTCTAGGCAGCTCCGGCCACATAGTGAGTTCGAACCCACATACTGAGACCCTGTCTGTAAAGAAAGAAGGAACAACAAAGTCCGGTCTCTGTGCACCTAGTGGCTGGAAGCTGACTGTGCCATATACAGTAGGAAAGCTGTATCTGAGATACCTACAAAGTAGCATTTCCTCTGCACTCTGACAGATCTTAACAGATGCTTCATAAAGAGCCAAGCCTAAATCCAGGCATAAACAATGACAGGCAGTAAGTAGACTGTGTTTTGAGCCAGGGTCTTGTTATGCACCTAGGGCTAGTCCCAAACCTCACAATCCCCCTAAGCGCCTCCCAGGCCTTCTATTTTAATAAGACAGAGCTACTAAATAATGACTTTAGTTCTTATTAAGTAAGTTGAGGTGTAAGAAACTTCAGTGCTACATAGTGACACCTTGTCTCAAAGGAGGGCAGTAGCAGAGGATGGCTCAGGCAGACGCTTGCCACCAAGCCTGATAGCCCGAGTTTGACACCTGGAACACAAAGGGGAAAGGAGAATCTCTGAATGTGTTCCTCTGATCTACTCGCCCCCTCCCCAGATAAGAGAAATATAAACAAAGAAGCAGCGTGTGCCATGCTGCCAGGGGTGCCTACGGTGTGCCACGGCATCTGCCAGGGCTGCTCACTGCAGTGTTCTTCACTTGGTGATCACAACCCTGTTACATCTCTAAGCCTCTCAAGTCCAGTACTTGGGATATTACTCATTTTTTTCTTTCATTTTTGTTGTTGTCGGGTTGTTTGTTGTTTCTGTTTTTTGAGACAGGGTTTCTCTGTATAGCGTTGGCTGTCCTGCACTCACTATGTAGACCAGGCTGGCCTCGAACTCACAGAGATCCACTTGCCTCTGTTCTTCTGGTTTTCTCTCTTACCTCTAGAGTCTATACTTGCTCTTCCAGCTATCACCCTAAAAGTAACCCATGTGCCGGACCACGCAACTCAGCACTGGCTTGCCCACACTCAGTCCACACCACACCCCTCAGTCTGTTACCCACACTGTAACCAGAGTGGTGGTCTCCAATTGAAAACACAATTATATTCCTCTGACTGACTTCTGCTCACAGCCAGTGGTCTTTACTGATCAGGGTGACTGCAATGTGTTTGAAGACAGTTATTGAGAGGCTGGAGGGATGACTGGGGGAGGGGAGAGGGGGCGTCAGAGCACTGGCTGCTCTTCCAGAGAACCTGGGATACAATCCAACACCTACATCGCAGGCAGCAGTCTGTACCTTGAGTTCCAGAGGGTCCAGCGCCCCCTTCTGACTTCCAAGGGCACTGCAAACAGGTGGTATGGAACCTGTATACAAATGAAAATAAATAAATAAATAAAAGAATCGATAAAAGACAGACAGACAGACAGACCATCATGGGCCAGACTGCCTTCCCACAGTGCATCGCTCACTAGCTGGCAATCATTCTGGCTTTCAGCTGGGAAAGAATGCTGCCTCTGTTACCTTCATGAACCTGTAGCTAGTTTTTTGTTTGTTTGTTTGTTTTGTTTTTTTGTTTTTGTTTTTTTAAAGCAAAAGCCTCTTAGGATTAGACTCTTTAACGTACTCCTCTCCTTCACTTGCGACAGTCTACCTGAGTCGGGCGCTCCTAAATCACGTCCCAACAGCTACATCTGTAACACAGTCCACAAATGACCCTCGGATGTGTCGGTGCTGAGAACCCTGACTCAGTCCAGAGGCCACAAGAGACAAGGTTAAAGAGAACTGCATTCCCCCAAAGCACTTCACTTTTTGTCAAAAAATACACTTTCCTGGCGTGAGGAGGGCGAGCTAGAGATGGCTCCGTGGTTAAGCACATTTATTGATCTTACAGAGAACCCAGGTTCAGTTCCCAGCCCCCACATAGTGGCTCACAATGACCTGTAACTAATTCCGGGGACTCACAAGCACATGGTGCACATAAACTCACACAAAAATAAAACACACAAATTAATATACACACATTAATGGGACTACTGGCCTTGTCCATGAGTGTGCAACAAGCTACATTGTTTTGGCTCATCACTGTATGGCTATCACTCAACCCAGTAAATCACATGACACTGTACATCATATACAGAATTAAATGACTGGACATATACATGCATGTGTACACATATGAATGTGTGTGCATATATATACATGAAATTCATATACATGTATGTGTGTGTACATTATGTGTGTATGTATGTGTGTGTGTATATATATATATATATATGTGTGTGTGTGTGTGTGTGTCATTGTAATCAAAAAAGAATTTCAAAGAAGCACTGGTCAACATTCTCAGGTACCTAATACAAACGGAGAACCATCTCCACAGCATTTAGCAGATTTCAGGTAAGTGACCTAGCTCACACAAAGCACCAGCACTGGACTCAGCGAATCGTAGTCAGTCAGCCATGTAGTCATGGTGAGATCTGAGATTCCAGTCTCTCTCCCGGAGAGAGCTGATGCAGTACCGCCGAGGCGCTCTAGGAGCTAGCTCTGCGTGACATGTTAAGCACATCTTTTTATTTTGATGCTTTCACACAATTTGTCCCTCAAAGGGCTAAGCAGTTGCCACAGCAGTAAGCCACTCAGTATGGGCATCTCTTTCACTGGAAACCAACACACCTGGAATCCCCCCCACCCCAGGTCTCGGCAAGGCTCTCAGCCTCCAAACCATCACTTTCCTATTCTAATCTCTTCAAGGTCAGCCCCCCAAAAGCAGAGGAATCCCAATCTCCCAGAGTGCACTGAGACGATTCAAACAAGCAAATACTGTGTTCATGCCACCTCCATTCCTTCTGATCCTTCTAACAGCAGCCACAGCCGCGATTCTTACCGTTTGTTTCCCCCTTGCTTTCTCTGTCCTCTGACTCTGAGGCTTCCTTCTCAAGGCATGGCCCGTCTTTTGAGAATTGCAGGCACAACCTACCTTTCCAAGCCAAGCTATCTCCTGCTCTGTTGTCCTCCCCACACCTGAATAATAATAAACAAAAAAAAAAAAAAAAACGTATTTCAAAACCTGTCCCAGTAAGATACTCAAGGCACGGGAGCAACTTCCGTTTCTCAAGGAATTGGGCGTCACTGTGGGACTCTTAGCAAGAGGACATTCAGTAAAAGCAAGCCTAGGCCCCCTGGTTCTCCCATCCTCTCACAGAAGACAAGTCCAGAGAGAGGCAGGCCAGGGTTTCAGGGCAGCACTCCCCATTCTTAGGGTACACGTCTGAAGGAGCAACCTTGTGTGCAAGGGTATAAAGTACCTGATTCTGACCAGAAAGCCTGGATTTAGGCATCACCCAGCAAACAGTGAAGGGGAGTAGGGGTGGGAGGCGATGAGCCTGGTTGTGAGCCCTCCCCCCTTCTGTAATCCCTGGTCCTTAACTAGCCATCAGTCTAACCAACAGGAAACCTCCAGGGCACCCTGGCTGAGGCAGGCTGCACTGAAAGATACCGCGTGAGAATTGTCACAGTCAATCACTCAATAATTAACAATGCACGGAACCTTTACAGTACGTCCCAGCATTGTCAGCCTGCATTAAGCGCTTCCGTTCACCTCACAGCATGCTACAGTGTAAATTCAACTGTTTGAAGAGCGACAATACATGCAAGTTGTCCACCTTATGTGGCTTGGGAGATAATCTGGACTATTGGTGGTTTTGTTGTTGATTTTGCTTTGCTTTGCTTTTTTTCAGCCAGGGGCTCATGCTTTGAGCTGGCCTTTAACAATTTGACCCTCCTGCCTCCACCACCTGAGCGCTGGGATTATGGGTCTGACTCCACACTCTTGGATGACTCCTCTGCTGAAACGCTGGCTCCTATCTGCCTTATTCACAAAGTCGGTGTGCTCAGCAGGAAGAGGGCCTCAGTTTCCCCAAAATGTACACATATCAAGGGCTACCATTACAGAACTTAACAGCAGCCAAATTCAAGGTCAGCCTAGGCTACAGTGAGCTCTGGACCGTCCTGGGAAATTAGTGAGATCCTGTCTCAGATTTTAAAAATACTAATACCCTACAGACTAGTTGGTGTTTTGAGTGTCTAATAGAGGAAAAGGCAAGACCGTGACTGAGACCTGGCCTTGGAATGAGCTTTGTCCACAGCAACGTGCCTGCCAGCACCGACACAGGGGAGGCGCCAGTAAGTGGAAGAGGAATTGGTGTAAAAGAACCGCGGGCCAGCCAAGGCACCCGTACAGGGATAGGTGCCCCGCTGACCCGCGAAGTGGACCCCGCACAGCTCCAGGCTCTCCCCGAGCGGACGCCCGCGGGCGAGGGATAGAGGAGAGGATGCACGGGAGGACGGCGACCTGACCAGGAATCGAAGCTGCCGACGAGAAGCACCCTGACACTCACCTCGCTCCGCAGGTTGCCCGCACCGCCCTGGGAAGCGGGAAAAGCCCACTAGATGCAGGCGCGCCGGAAGTGGGAACGAGCGAGCCGCTCTAGGAACACCGGAGGACTACTATTCTGTGGCTGCATGTGCTCTTTGCGGGGTGTCTACTATCGATCGATAGGTGTCCTGGCAAAAGAGTGACTGAATACATGGTAAAATTGCAATCAACGATTACAGTGAACCAGATCTTGAGAGTTGAATCAAGTCAGTGCGTGGGAAAAACTGTTAGGTTTTCAAAGTATGTTCAGTATCCGTGTTATTCAATATGGACGTCATTGGCTATATGAAGTTATTGATGGCTTAAAATATGTGTGTGCTTTTCCCTCAAATTGATCTGGCTGTAAAGAACCGCTAGCTGATTCTTTCTCAACTCTGTGAAGATCATTGTTTTGAGAGATACAGCTTTCTTGAGTGTTAGAAAAGGATTAAATCAAAATACTAGTGTTGAGCACGATACAATACCTACCTAAATAAAGCTGTTCTTAAAAACCTTACAGAAACCAAAATCCATGTGCTTTCAGGACTCAGATTGTGCGCAGCATTCAGGCTTTCCAGCAAAGCTGGTAATTTATACTCATTGCGTATTTTTCTTAAAAACACAACTACAAACAACAACCAAAAGGATAATGTTGCTGTTTTCTCTGGCCTTAGTTCTGTTCTTCACTGAGTTCTGTACCGTGTATAACTTTGTAGTCATGACACATGTTTCTGTGTGCACCTCCTAACTTCCCCATGAGTCACCAAGGCTGAGAGGTCTTAGGTTTTTGAAGACCATTCTAAATGCCGGGTATATGCTACAGCACGGTATCTACTATAGAGATACTTACTACATGAATAAATTCACATAGCCCTAAAAAAATATACATGTTAGGGAGGGATGGTGGAGCATGCCTTTAATCCCAGCACTTAAGAGGCAGAGGCAGGAAGATCTCTGTGAGTTCCAGGCCAGGCTGGTCTACATAGTGAGTTTCAGAACAGCCAGGGCTACATAATACACACCCTGTCTCAAAAAATAAACCCCAGGCTAGGCACAGTGGCACACATCTGCAGTCCCAGAAATAACCACAGCTACAGAAAAGCTGGACGTGTAGTGTACAGAATATTTCTCTTTGGCCGGGCAGTGGTGGCTGGCACACACCTTTAATCCCAGCACTCGGGGAGGCAGAGGCAGGTGAATCTCTGGGAGTTCAAGGCCAGCCTGGTCTACAAAGTGAGTCCAGGCTAGCCAAGGCTGCATAGAAAAAGCCTGTCTTGATAAACCAACCAACCAAACAAACAAACAAACAAATCCCAACAATGATACTGTAAACCCAAGATCTCATTTCATGATTTTGTGGTTCAAATCATACCTGTGGCTCCTTGTTTGACTGTGTTTTCCTCCACTTTAATCTTCCTTTCTCCCTTGGCAGTATCAAATTCCAGCATTACACTCATTGACGTGAGTGCCACAAGACTGTCTGACCAGTTTCCATATTTGTGTAAGCCAACTTCCTGTAAGTAGATACACACGACACACACAAACCTACTACTTTTGTGCTTCTCTGGTTGAACAATGATGCTATGTCAGTAAAGACCATCATTTCATGACCAAAACCAGCAGGGGTGTGGGGTAGTACACACCTAAAATCTCATCACTCTGGCACTAAGGCGGGAAGACTCCAGGAGTTCAAGGCCAACCTGGGTTGCATAGTGAGTTTCTGGTCAGCCAGAGCTATACAGATAGATCCCTTCTCAAACAAAAAACAAAAAAACCCAAAAACAAAAAAACCAAACCAAACCAAACCAAACAAAAAAACAAATACACACACACACACACACACACCACAAGAGGGCTGCAAGATGGCTCAGTAGGCAAAGGCACTTGCTTCCAAGGCTAATGACTTGAATTTGGTTTCCAGGACTCAACAAATTGCAAGGAGACAACTAATGCATTTTCCCCTCTGATTTCTATGCTATCTTATGGCATGTGCAAAGATACCTACACACTAAATAAAAATGTAATTTGAGAGAGAGAGAGAGAGAATGAATGAATAAATGAGAAATGAGCCAGATCTAGTGACACATGCCTGTAATTCCAGCAACTCAGTAGACTCGGGCAGAAGAAGGAATGAAAATTCAAGACTTGAGCCTTGGCTTAGTTGGTTGTCAACTTGACACAAGCTGAGGCTATCTGAATGGAGGAGCCGTAGTTGAGAAAATGCCTCCATAAAATCCAGCTGCACGGCATTTTCTCAATTTGTTACTGATGGGGAGTACCCAGCCCATTGTGGGTGGTACCATCCCTGGGATGGTGGTCCTGAATTCTATAAGAAAGCAGGCTGAGCAAGCCATGGGAAGCAAGCCATGAAGTATCACCCCTCCATGGCCTCTGCATCAGCTCCTGTCTCCGAGTTCCTGCCCTGTTTGAGTTCCTGTCCTGATTTCCTTCCGTGATGACCAGTGATATGGAAGTGTGAGCCAAACAAACCCTTTCCTCCCCACCTTGCTTTTTGGTCATGGCGTTTCGTTGCAGCCATAGAAACCCTGACGAAGACAGGTGGGGGCATAGGTCAACAATGGAATGTTTAACTAACATTTTCAATCCCCTGTGTGAATGGATGGCAGGAAAGAAAACAGGGGGATAAAAGGAAAAAGAGGAATAAACTTAGAAAGTTAACTTGGGAAAGTGATCAAGTTCTGAGGAGGAGGAGAGAGAAGAGACAGATATAAAAGAGAAACGGGTCACGAAGAGTTAATATCTACTCAGGAAAAATAGCCGGCCCTAGAGAGCTTTTCCGAAAGGTGACAGATTCTGACATTCACCTCAAGAATAAGTACACCTCAGCAAAATATGATCTTTGGCCCAAGCGGGTCCCTTACGCTAAAGGTTGGTGGCCGCTAACCCACAAAGCGCCTGCGTGAGGACGCACCATAGAGCTGTGGTCCTCCCCGACTCCTAGAGCGGCCGAGTGTGGGTGGGCGTTCACGCCTTGCGTCCAGACGGATGTGGAAGAACTGTGGGTGGGGTTGTTTGACAAGCGGTTTCTGGTGCGCTGGAGAGTCAGAGTGGTTTCTTGGGCATGGAGAGCGGGTGAGTTCGTAGCTTAGTGTTCTGTGGACAGCAAGTTCGTGCTCACTTCCACTCAACTGCATGAACGTCCGAAATGTTGGGGTGTTGGTGGAATAACGAAGTGATGAACCCACGCTAATCAGCCCGCGGAGCTGGGAGATGCCTGACTTGGTGAGTGTTAGAGTCGAAGCAAAGACTGAGAAGAATACAATCGAGTTTCTAAAGCCAATATTAACACCCTCCCCCCGAATTATCGTTCCAGATACACTCCTGGCTTAAGTATGATTAACTTCCAATCTTGGTTTGAACATCTCTCCCTTTGTAAGGGGGGCTTGTGTCAGAGAGGGTTGATGGCCACCTCCTGGGTGATCGGAAGGGAAGCTGTCACCAAGAGGAAACGCACACAGAAGCTAAATAAGTTTTTCCCCCCTCTTTCCTTCATTTTTCTCGTGTCTACAAGTTCTAGTCTCAGAAATGGCATCTGTCCTCTGCACAGTGGTTCCCGTCTGAGCTCAGGACTACCACGCTGCCTGGTGGCTTCAGACCATTATGTGGACAAGTGGATCCTACAGAAGAAATGATCGTTATCCAGTTGCTTTCTGAGGTGTCCCGTTGTGCCCCATGGAGAACCAATTCAGTTACGAATCTCAAGACCATCGCTTTCTGTCAGGTGAGCAGCAGTGCGTTGTGGGTGATACTTCGGTGATAACACTGTTCTTCATTGCCTACCCTCTCTGTTAAGCAATCTAATATTTATTCAGCTGCCTCTTCTTTTTAAAGATAGATTACCTTAAGTCTTTGATAATTTCATACATGGAACAACATGCATATTCCCATTTCCCCTTACGAGTACCCCCCACCCTCCCCATTTCACACACACACCCCATCTCTGTCTGTTTTTTTCTAAGCTGCCTGTAGGAATGTTGACCTATCCTATTGGCTTGATCTTGTGAAGATAATTGTAGCTGCGATGGGGACAGTGACAATGTCATGCCTAAAAGATAGCATTTTACAGGTACATTCCTCCCCATAGTCAGTCTTTCTGCCCTCTCTTCTGAGTGTTCCCTGAGCCTAGGGAGTAGGAAGGTTATAATAGTTGTCCCATTTAGAATTTGGGATTCACTAGTCACTTATCCGCAGCCCTTTGACAAGCTGTGTCTGCGTTAACTGCTGGTCACTGCAGAGAGAAGCTTCTCTAGCCAAGGCTGAGGGCAGCACTAGCCTATGTGCATGAATATAAATATTTAGTGTGGACTCTCCACTAGGGCCTGTGGATTTAGTCAGATTTACAATGCTGAACAGGAATTACCTCCTGTGGAGCAGGCTCAAACCGGACCCAAAGCAGTTATTACCCCTGTGGAGAGCCGAAAGGGAATGGCCCCATATACTCTCAGATATTCGAATGCTTAGTCATCAGGAAGTGGCCGTACTTGAGAAGGATTAGGAGGTGTGGTCAACTGGGGGTGTCACTCCCTTCCTGCTGCTGCCTGCTGATCCAGATGGAGAGCTCTCAGCTCCTTCTCCATCACCATGTCTGCCTGCACGCTGCCATGTTTCCCACCATGATGATAATGGACTAAACCTCTGAACTATAAGCCAGCTCCTAATTAAATGCTTAGCTGAGACAGCTCCTCCAGTCTTAGTTCCTGTAACTACATATATATTCTGGCCATTAAAAAAAATAGAGCTTTTCTCATTATTTGGCTTTGGACACATAGTTTATCTTTTATGACAGCACCCCCAACTTAACCTTTAGAACATTCCATTGCAATCCCAGTCTAGAATCTTCTGGATGGCGGAACATACAGTAAGCTCCATGAGCTACAAGCATACGAGCTCGCTGCTATACTTCCTTTCCTGTAAGATTCCTTTCCTGATGGTAGTATTCTGTAGACTACCATGGTAACAAACACAAATAAGTACAAATTTGTTTCTACGCTATGAATTTAAGCCTTTGAAAACAAATAGCTGCCATTTTTTCATGACAAAACAGGCCCCATGCAATTAGTCTGCCCCCAGGACACACTGACTGATCCCTCTCCGGGAAGTGTTGGTGTGTAGTGTTGCCTCTGGTTGTCAAATATCCGGGCATATAGAGCTGATACATAAGCTGTGTCCATCTTGAAGAGAGGAGACCCATATTTCTGAAGCGGTATCCCACCTCTCTCCTGCTGCCATGACTGTTCTGACTGTTCTGTCTGCGAATCCTCCGTAGCAGCGTCCAGTGCAGGCTGACGGGCATCATGCTGTGGGTATTCCGGTCTCCTTGACAGCCTTTTTCCCGCTGGATGCTCTTTGCTGAAAATTTATAAAGGACACCAATAGTTTTGTACACGTCGTCCATCCCAGGAGGCTTCTCCTTGTGTTTCTCCCAGAATTCCTGTTTCTCTTCCAATTTTGCTCCTTTCATGTACTTGATAACTGATTTGCCACTAGCTGTGACTCAGTTTAGGCTGATGTCCTAGACTATTTCCTTTCGTAAATAGTAGACAACCAGTTTTTCTGTCTGTGGAGTAATTTGCTTTCCCCAGTGTGTCTGAGGCCCTCTCTTGAGAGGAAATAGGAGTGAAAGCCTGCAGGCCTGTCTGCCAGCCTCTTCTGAAATCACTGTGTGTGGAATTTACTTATCTTGTAAACGTGAGTTTTCAATGGAAAACTGGTTTGTATGTCCAATTGTAGGTTTAATAGATCAAAACCATCTAGTATTTAACAAGCAATTTGTAATATGCAGCCATTTAATATTCTTCAATCACGAAGTCTCCATTAGTGTCTAATAAATAGTAACCCAGGGTTTGTTTTTCACTTAGAAAACTATTGGCAGAAGTTTATATAGCACTACTCCACTGAATTCTCTTACAAATGTTACATGTAGTATCTCTGACCACCTCTAAGGCCACTAGTTGTCCTTGGGATAAGGTCAAATTGCACTCAAAAGTAGTAACCCTACCCAGGTACGACAGCATACACCTGTAGTCCCAGCACTAGTGAACCTGAGACCGGAGGACTGCCAAGAGGTCAGAGCCATCTTGGGCTACAAAGGGATTTCAAGACCAGCCTACAGGACCATGTCTCAAACAACAACAAGAGTAAAGGCGGGGGTAGAGCGAGGTATAGTAGCCAGTCCCTGTCTTCTCAACACTCAAGACTGGAGGCAGGAGGGTTGCCATGAGTTGCAGGACAACCCAGGCTACAGAGTATCTCAAATAATAACAAAAATAGTAAACTAACTATTTATTTAGTCATTTTAGGGGACAGTGAGATGGCTCAGAGCCACATTTAGCACCCAGCCTGCCACCCTGAGTTTGAGGCCCACTTGGTAGAAGGTGAGAACCAGCTAACTTCCACAATTTGTCCTCTGACTTCCCCACACATGTCCTTTCTGGGCGTGTTCATCCATCGTGTCTCTTCCTTTTGTACATAAATCAGTTCTATTGGATTAGAACCCTGCCCTGTGGCCTTATTTGACCCCCTCAAGCCCTTATTTCTAAATACTAGTCACTTTGAGAGTTAGGATTTCATGTGAATGATGATAGAGAGGGACAAAATTCATTTCATAACACATGGAAAACCAAACTCTATACACACACACGCACACACATGCACACACACACACACTTTAAATACCAACATTTGGTAAATATCTCAACAAAGCTTAGGATAAACAGAGAGGTCAGCAAACACATTACTAGAATTGGTAGAGAAAGAGGTTGGAGGGTCACAGGAACAGAAAGCATGCTGGGAATTCTAAGAAAATTTTTGGCAGGTTCCTTTTTTTTTTTTTTTTTTTTTTTTTTTAACTAATCGGACAGTTTGGTTTCATTTCTTCTTTTTTGTTGTTTATTTGGTTTTTCGAAACAAGGTTTCTCTGTGTAGCCCTGGCTGTCTTGGAACTCAGCCTGTGGACCAGCTAGCTTCATTTTCTTTGAATTGTTTATATCTGTACATATATAAGTAGGGTTATATACTGTGTCTAAAATACTAATAAGCTTAAAATAAAATATACTAATGTTCTCAAGGAAATTATTTTTATTGGAGTAGTTTACCTATAACATAATTGATATACTTAGATTTAAATACACATGCTTGTTTTATTTTGTTTGTTTGTTTTTTTTTTTTTTTTTTTTTACTTTGTTTCATCATTTGTGTCTAGTTTTCCATTATATTCCATTATAAGGGCTTTTGCTCTTTCATTCTCTATAATCATAGTCTTTCTTAGATGTGTTTGTATAAATTACTCAAATGCTCTAGCTATTGCAAACAATGTTTTAATATTGCTCACACACACACACACACACATATATATATATATATATTTTTTTTTTTCTTTTTTTTTTTTTCGAGACAGGGTCTCTCTGTCTTGGCTGTCCTGGACTAACTTTGTAGGCCAGGCTGGCCTTGAACTCACAGTGATCCGCCTGCCTCTGCCTCCCGAGTGCTGGGATTAAAGGTGTGTGCCACCACCACCTGGCTACTCATATATATGTCTTTTACAGAGTAAATTTAAAACCATCACTTATCAATTTCCTGTGCATATATGTTTTATTGTATCATCCTAGCAACAGAAAGCAACCTGTTGCAGAAATTGGTTCCAAGTGTGGAGTGTTGTTGTGATAAACCTTGTGTGTGACTTAAAGTGACTTGCAATGGAAAGGGTTTATTCCAGCTTACAGTTTACAGTCCATCATGAAGGGAAATCGAGGCAGGAGTCTAGAGGCAGGAACTGGAGCAGGACCCTGAAGGAATGCTGCTCACTGGCTTGCTCTCCACAGCTTGTTCAGCTTGCTTTCTTGTACCACCCAGGATCACCTACCCAAGGGTGGCACATGCATGCCGTGGGCTGGGCCCTCCCACTTCAATCATTAATCAAGAAAATGCACCAGAGTTTTGTTTTGTTTTGTTGGTGGTGGTGTTCTTTCAGTTTTTTGCCTATAGGCCAATATGATGGAAGTCTTTTTCTCAATTTAGGTTTCTTCTTTCTAAATGACCCTCACTTGTGTCACGTTGACAAAAATATTAATCAGCACAAGTGGCATAGATGAAATACTAGCCTTTCATAGATGAAACGTGTGGCCTTTAAAAAAAAAAAAAAAAAAAAAAAAAAAGGTTGTTAGAAGCTCCAGAATTTAAAGTAATTAATAGGAATAAGTTGTTGACCCAAGGATATGGTCAACTGAGCAATAAATATTTTTCTACCTTTTGCCTGTTAATGAGTCAGTAGTGGGGAGATGAGTGCAGGCCAAATTCAGGAATCATATCTGTGATGGTTATTTTAAGTGTCAACTTGATACGCCCTACACTAACTGACAGTAGTCTCAGTTATGCTGGTGGGATTGTGTATATTGGGTTGGCCTATGGGCACACCTGTTGGGAATTGTCTCAGTTAATAGACGTGGGAAGATCCAATCTGGTGTGGGCTGCAGTCTCCCCTAGGCAGAGTGTCCTGGACTTTCTAAGAGTGGAGAAGTCAAGCTGGGTGCAAGCAGGCGAGCAACCAAGCACGCTGGCATGCGGGATTCCCACCTCTTGGCTCTCCCTCGGTGTGTGGCACCAGTGAGCAGCAGGCAGGAGACAAGTAGAGTAGGCAGCAAATGACACCCACTTGTATTATCATCTTTTTGTGGGCTTTGGGTAGTGGGACCTTTGGCCCTTAACACCTGGCAGTGTTACAAGCCTTAAGCCTTTAGCCCCAAAGACTTGATAGTAAACTGGACCTGTTCTTCCTGAGCTTACTCTGGTACTCTCAAGGGGAAGACCAGGGATGAGAAAGGAAGAGTCAAAAACTGGGGTGAGAAGGGATGCTGTGGCAGAGGACCCAAGCCAGTGTGTTTATTAGTGTCACAGCTCCTTGTGTGGTCCTCAAATGGGGAAGCAAAACACAAGTCCATAAAGTCCATCAGACAGCAGAACTACGTGGAACTCAAAGGACCTCCACTTCCTCTTGTGCCAGGCACATGTTGGTACAGAAAGAGAAGTAGCTCGCATCTCAGTATCTGCAACATTTGACCACAGCTTTACAGTGAAACTGGCAGGAGCCCCGGAGCCAGTCCACAGCTTGTCTTGCCAAGCAGGGCCCTGGCACTTGCCTATGGAGTACAAGCAAAGTCCTGAGTTCAGTCCCTCATATGCTAAAAGCCACTGCTAAAGCAAAGCACAGTCACACTTCACAAAGTGTCACATAATAGGTGCATTTTTGCACCAAACCAGGCAGGACTCCCCTTTTCAAACCTAATAGCTAAAACTGATCTTGAATCCTTGATCTCCCTGCCTCTTCTCCATAAGTACTGGGATTATAGGAATGGGCCATCAGCCCTTAAGTTGGAAGCTTAATTAGCAAGCTGTAATATTGCTTATTCACTTGCACAGCTCCAAAGTGTTCGGCTGAAAATGTGCTGGTAGGGACTGAAGAGATAGCTCAGCAGTTAAGAGCTCTGTCTGTTCTTCCAGAGGTCCTGAGTTCAGTTGGTGGCTCTCAACCATCTATACCCTCTAATGCCATCTTCTGGCCTACAGGTGTACATGCAGATAGAGCACTCATGAATAAATAAAATCTTTTTAAAAAGAAAAAAGAAAAGAAAGTGTGCTGGCATAGAAAGGACTGTGTGCTACTGTGTGACCGTCTGGGGATTTAAAGGTGTCTGCTAGTGCTGTAGTAGTTCAGTGATGCCCTTAATTCTTAATTCTATTTGTTGACTAAATTTGTTCTTGACCTAGTCCCTTCCGTTTGCTCACACCCCACCTCTTATCTTTATGTAGCCCCTGTGTCCCCCTTCCTCCCTACCAGTCCCTTTCCCGCACTTACTCCTACTTGTTTCGTCTTATGATTTTAGCCAGGCTAACAGGGTTGGCATTATCCACTGGATCTCGGTGGCTCACTGTTTGGTACAAACTGAAGGGAATGATTGTTCCTCCCCCAGATGCTAGCACTCACCAGTAGATCAGCAGGTAGAGTGGGGCCCTCTGGGTTCTCCCTGACCTACAGTTAGGTTTTAGCAGGCTCTACCTTGTGCAAGCCCAGTACAGGCTGCCACAGCTGCCATGAGATCTTGTCTGCAATGGCCATGTCATACCTAAAAATAGCATTTCACAGGGCCAGTGGTGGCACACACCTTTCATCCCAGCACTTGGGAGGCTGAGGCAGGTGGATCTCTGAGTTCAAGGACAGGCAGGGCTACATAGTGAGAACCTGTCTCAAGAAACCAAAAAAAAAAAAAAAAAAAAAAAAAAGCAGTATTTCACATCTCTTCTCCCTCCCTTCTAGCTCTTCTTTGCATTCTTTTCTCCCTCAATGTACCCTGCGCTTTAAAGGGAGCGGCACAAATGTCCTGTTAAGGCTAAGAACGAAACTGTCACTTACTGTGGATATCCTGACCAGCTGTAAGTCTCTGCATTCGGTGCTTCTCTGACAAAAGATGAGAGTGCCACTTATGTATGGGTGGTACAGTAGAAGGGGGACCACGGGCATCGAAAAGGGCAAGCAGGAACAGAGCTGGAGTTCAAGAGGAAATGGGGTAATTGGGAGGGACGGTTACCAGTGTGACAGCCATATGAGAAAGTCATGTGGCAACTCAGTACTTTGTAAGCCCACTTAAAAATGTATGTTAAAAAACCAAAAGAGAGACGTCCTGATAGCTGCATAATGCTGCTCCTACAACCCATTGTTTTTCAAACAAAAATCCCAAAACCAGGTATGGACGGAATACCTCCTTATGAGTACTTGGCTAAGGAGGCCCCAGAGGTTCCCCAAACAACACAGACTGTTGCCATTCCTCTTGAATTAATGCCACCAGGATTAAGGTCTTATACGACAAACCCTACTGCCAAGCAAGCAAGTTGAAGATGAGCTGGAAGCTGCCTCACTACTGGCTAGCTGTCATAGTTCCTGAAGGTGCTGTGCCAAGCACGATGGGAGCACTGGTACCCTAGCAGCCCCGCTGTTCTGAGGGGAAACAAGCACTATTGGATTGTGTGGGAAGGATTAAGCTTTGTCACAGGTGGGAGCAGTCTTGGCGGGCTTTACCCTTGGGGCACCCCATGAATACCTTGTGACAGACTGAGTGGAGCCATCCTGGGTCTGGAATTCAGGAAGCAGACCTGGGAACCCCACCTGGACTATTGTCTTTCTAATGGACCCTCACCCGGAGAAGGAGCCGGTCCTTCCCACGTGACTGAGGGAGTTGGGGAAGAGAGAATAACAAAGTCGGCTGCAGAGAGAGCGTGCGGGGGCAGCAGACAGGCTGGACCAGCATGCAGGCCAAAGAGACACCTAAGGACCCGCCCCGTGGAACGGCTACCGGAAGGTTCACTCTTTTGTCCCTTTAACCTTTTTCCTTCTTGTATAAGCTAGTTGGGTTGCATAATAAAGTTTAATTGCTAAGAAACAGAGTCAACAGGATCGGATCTGAGGCCTGCTTCAATAGGAGGGAATACATACCTGATACTATCAAACCCCATCAAAACTCCACAGCTGGGAACTGCACCCTAACGAGTACTTTACTACTGTGGTGTAACTAAAGGGACATGGCGCCAGACTTCAGTAACTAAGAGTGCTTGCTGTCATAACAATTTTATACTGTTTCTTAAAGGCAGAGTGAAAGAGTTGAAGGACTTTTATTTCCTTTCCATTATTTTTTCTTTAGCACTGTACTTTTAGCCTAAATATTGGAACATTGCTAGATAAAACCTAACTTCACTTTTCTAACTTTTTATGATGCTGCTTGCTTTAAGTATATTAATAAGTTATTAGCTCTAATTTAATCACAGTTTTATTATAATGAATCAATTTCAGTATTCCCAGGTCCCCTGTGAAAATCACACTTTTGATCTCTGTAGGCCCATACTGACTGGCTTCACCTGGACCTAACAACATGGAGCACATTTCCCACTTAGATTCTGTTTATTGTTCCAGATGGTGAGACGAAGATCAAAATCGGAGAGCCAGCTTCAGAGGAAGAAATGACAGGAAGACAGGAAGCTTTGATTGAAGACTCTGGCAGCCTCAACGAGGATGTCTTCCAGCACTCCGAAGGCAAAGAACTCTGTGAGTTTGGGGATGAACTAAATGACCAGAAACTCTTTAAAAGAATACAGTATATCTGTGATCAGTGTGGCCAGAGTTTTCCTTGGAATACAGGTCTTAGTAGGCACCAAAGGACTCACCGGGAGAAACCTTATGAATGTGGTGAATGCGGAAAGGCCTTTCGGATAAGCTCAGCCCTGGTTCTGCATCAGAGAATTCACACTGGAGAGAAACCTTATCCTTGTAATTGGTGTATTAAAAGTTTCCGTCGGAGCTCGGACCTTATTAAACATCAAAGAGTCCACACTGGTGAAAAACCTTACAAATGTGATGAGTGTGGGAAAGCCTTCAGTCAGAGCTCAGATCTTATTATACACCAGAGAATCCATACAGGAGAAAGACCCTACCAGTGCAGCCATTGCGGTAAGAGCTTTAGCCAGCGCTCAGGCATGGTTAAACACCAGCGAATCCACACTGGAGAGAAGCCTTATATGTGTAACCAGTGTAACAAACATTTCAGCCAGAGCTCTGATCTTATAAAACATCAGAGAATCCACACGGGGGAGAAGCCATATAAGTGCAGCGTGTGTGGGAAGGCCTTCAGTCAGAGCTCCGACCTCATTCTACACCAGCGCATCCACACCGGGGAGAAGCCGTATCCGTGCAGCCAGTGCAACAAAAGCTTTAGTCAGAATTCGGACCTGGTTAAACACAGAAGGATCCACACTGGAGAGAAGCCGTACAAATGCAGTGACTGCGGGAAGGCTTTTAATCAGAGCTCCGTCCTCATCCTGCATCAGAGAATCCACACCGGAGAGAGGCCCTATCCGTGCAGCCAGTGCGCCAAGACCTTCAGCAGGCTTTCCGACCTCACGAATCACCAGCGGGTCCACACTGGAGAGAAGCCGTACCCCTGCAGCCAGTGCAGGAAGATGTTTAGCAGAAGGTCGGATCTTGTTAAACACCATAGAATCCACACTGGGGAGAAGCCGTATGAGTGTGACGACTGTGGTAAAACATTTAGCCAGAGTTCCAACCTTATCCTCCACCAGAGAATCCACACTGGAGAGAAGCCATACCCCTGCAGTGGTTGTTTTAAAAGTTTCAGTCGCCGTTCGGATCTCATAAAACATCATAGGATACATACTGGAGAAAAACCGTATACATGTAATGTGTGCAATAAAAGTTTTAGTCAAAGTTCAGACCTCACTAAACATCAGAGAGTCCATTCTGGTGAAAAGCCCTACCACTGCGATAGCTGTGACAAAGCCTTCAGCCAGAGCTCTGACCTTACCCTCCACCACAGAGTTCACACAGGAGAGAAACCGTATGCGTGTGCTTGGTGCACCAGAAGCTTCAGCCAAAACTCAGACCTTATTAAACACCAGAGAACGCACACTGGGGAGAAGCCGTATAAATGCAGTGTGTGTGGGAAGGCCTTCAGTCAGTGCTCAGCATTGACTCTTCATCAGAGAATCCATACCGGGGAGAAACCGTACCCGTGTGCTCAGTGCGGCAAAAGCTTCAGTCGGCGCGCTGACCTCATTAGCCATCAAAAAGTCCACGCTGGGGACAAACTACAGCTATGAAAGCCGTGGGAACCCGGCAGCACTGTGACCAGTCTTACTGCACTTCAGAGGAGCCACGCAGACGAGAAGCTCTACCCTCGTGCTCAGGGTAGCAGATGCTTTAACAAACCTGATCTTGATGGTTTTAAGTGAATCCGTTCCAGCCAGGCAGTAGTGGCGCACAGCTTTCATCTCAGGACTCGGGAGGCAGAGGCAGGCAGATCTCTAAGGCCATCCTGGACCACAGAGCAAGCTATGCAGCCCAGAGGGAAAAATGAGAGGTGGGGAAAGAGGAGGGCCGTGTAAGTATAATAAACTGTAGTGTGCAAATTCAGACACCATACTCGAACAAAACCTTGCCGTTTCTATAATGATCATGAACAAGGTTTTAATGTCAAACACGTGTTCCACTTGAAAAATACTGGAAAATGAGTTTTATCACAATTTAGCTTAAACCTGAGAATTACAGATATTAAGGTAACTAAAGCACTATGGGAGTTGTGAGAAAACCTTCGTTGTTCATAGTTTTTAAAAAAAAGAATCAATAGGCAAAAATAGAAATTCTTACCTTTGCTATAATCTAAGAAAATCTCTTATTGAGACACAATTCACAGAGATTTATATCATAAAAATGTTTAACAATGTAGAATTTATAATTTTAAAAAAATCAATGTGGAAAATCTCAATCAAAAATCAGAGGAAAATATTTTCATCTTAAAATCTCAAATCTTTACTGATTCTAAATTACCAACTGCATATCTGGAGTTACTTTAGAGAATATAGGAGACTTAAATCTTGTAATGAAATAGTATTAATGCTGACATCGCACTTGTGCCGTGTTCATGCTGAGCATCTGTGAGGTCCCTGTGTAAACGCCGTGCCACTCTTCTCAGGAATTTGTGAAGAAATGGCTGTAAAAACTGAATATCTGTTCATCCACTGAACAAACTTGGAACTTTGGTATTGCGTCACTGTAAATGCAGTAGTTCTTACAGTGTCCATAGGGGATGTCCCAAGGCACTTAGCAGTCAGCTGGTAGTCCTGCTAAATTCAGGTAGACCATGAACGAACAGGCAAAGTGCATCACCCCTTGGTGCTAGGACTAAAAAAGGCTCTTGGCTCCTAATGTTGAGAGCTCCAAACTCTGATGCCAGTGACTCAAGTCCTAGTCTTAGTGTCTTCGCTGCTCTTCTCAGCCAGGACATGCAGCTACCAGCAGTTCCTGTGATGTTTTCAACGAATGGAACTAGCTGTTCCCATCACTGGCTACAAGCCACGCTCTGTGGTAATGGCTCTAGGGCAACCAGCCAGCCTGCCTTGTCCAGAAGTCATAAATATGCAAAGCCATCCAGAAGAAGAAGAAGAGATGTCATTGGTACTAACGCTGCAGTGATGCATGGGCTGACCAGATAAGGATGAGAGGAGGGGCAGGTTATATAGGCAAAAGGAATAGGCTTTCATGGTGGCCTGCAGACGAACTGCAGACTTTATGCAGGTGTAAGTTGTGAGCAGGGGAGGGAGGGGCCCTGTGAGGATACGAATAGAGGCAGCATCCGTCCTGGGCGGAGCCTCTCTGCGGTGGTTGTGGGTGTTGGAAGACTTTGGCCTTCTGTATCCCTTGGTCAGCGCTGCATTCCTCACACCATTTCCTTCTGTAAGCACTGACTGTTCACTGTGTCTATAACTTGCATTTTGGGACTCCAGAATAATAATAAATTTTCCCTTCACTATTTCACAAAAGATTCATTTTTACTCTAGATCTTAACATCCTCAGATATTTTTTTCTGCCCTCAAATGAAAACCTTCCATTTTTCCACTCACAGATGATACTACTGTCTTCTCTTCAGCCTATCTTAATTGCCAGCATCGTTACTCTTCATCTTAGGGCCACTGTTCAGTACAGTGGGGATTATCTGAGCATAAGCATTGAGAGTGTGGGGACTGAATCAGATGACGCAGACAGCTACCACATGACTATTGCGGCAAGACGTGCAGAACAGACCCCCTGGACAAGGCAGGAGTTCATATGCCAGAAGATATGCAGAGGCTTCAAGGTTCCATCAGACTGCTCATAAATTGAATTCTTTCTAGAAGTTCCCATTTGTATCTTAAGCACAAGGTAAACTAGGTAACTACAACTTCAGAAAACAGCTGTGGAGGCAACCATATTTGACTCTCATCTCTGACATGTAATTTCTAAAATCCTTCCTTATAAGATGTCCCTAAGTTATAAGAACAATTAAGATAGGGTCTGAAGCAGTGGTTCAGTTAAGAACACTGGCTGCTTTTCCAAAGGACTTGGGTTCGAATCCCAGCACCCACATGGGAGCTCACAGCTACCTGTAACTCTAGTTCCGGGGGAACCAATGCCTTCTGTCCTCTGAAGCCACTGGACACACATGGTGTGCATGCAGACAAAACACCATTTACAGAATTTTTAAAAATGTTTTTAAAGAACAATTGTCCAGTTACAACAAACCCCCTTTAGTCTCACAAAAATTTGACCTCCAAGAAAGGCGAAGATCTGTTGATAAAGTTCAATTACCAATAAACAATGATTTGTTAATATATATACTAACCACCACTCTAGTAAGTAACTGTTTTCTAGATTTAAGGAACCATTGTAGCAAATGACCAAACCCATGAGTGGGTTTGTAGAAACTTCTGACATATATTCAGCCCAAAGCCCCAGTGAAAAAAACAGATACACAGCCGAGCGTGGTGCACGTCTTTAATCTCAGCACTCAGGAGGCAGGGGCAGATGGATCTCTGTGAGTTCAAGGCCAGCCTGCTCTACAAAGTGAGTCCAGGACAGGCAAGGCTATGAAGAGAAATCCTGTCTTGAAAAAACAAACATAAAACAGAAACATGATCATTGGCTGAAGCTGGAGGGGACAGTGTTGGGGGACTGAGACCTTCACCTGGGGGCTGTGTGATAATTCTGTCACAAGTTGTCCTTTGACCTCTACATGCACCATGTGCATACACACATGCATAAAAAATGTAAATAATTTGCTTTTAGACTTTGAAAGTTGATGACGAGACACTTATTTTGATATAATAATTGCCATTGTTTCCTTGAAGCTTTTTTTTTTTTTGCCAGACAAGGTTTCTCTGTGTAGACCAGGCTGGCCTCGAACTCACAGAGATCTGCCTGCCTCTGCCTCTGGAGTGCTGGGATTAAAGGCATGTGCCATCACGCCCAGCTTCCTTTCAGCTTTTAACATTCTTCTATTTATTTATTTATTTATTTATTTATTTATTTATTCATATAACTTGAGTATGTCTGGAGAGGTTCTTTGTTCCTCTGGAATTTTAAACACACTGCGTTTGACTGTCTGGGTTTTTTGTTTGTTTTCCAGGAAACCTCTGGTTCACTGGATAGACGCTTACTTGTCTTTATCTTTGTGCCCTCTCTGACCCTGTGTGCTCTTAAGTTTGGTTTCATGATCAAAGCCTAGAATCTTGGATGTCGTCATCATGTTTTCATGTCTTTTGATTTGCTTAGTTGGTTTGGTTTAATTTTCCTTACTGACGTTTGACTGCAGTGTTTCCTTGGCCTTGGCCTCCATCTCTAAAACAGTCTTTCTTCAGCGTGGTCAAAGACTTCCATTTTTCCACGTATTTTTAATTTAGTTCTTTGTATTTTTCATTCCCAATTTCCACTTCCACGCTTACCTTTCTTCCATCCTTCCATTTTTTTCATGGCAGTACTGAGAGCACCATCCGGTGCCTTTTCTCCTAAGGGCCTGAACGATTTCATCTCCTTGTTTGTATCATCTTTGAGGTCACTGATCGGTTTTACTAGTGTATTAGTTGCCTTTTTCATTGCTGTGACAATATGCCTAGACAAAAGCAACTTCATGAAGGAAAGATTTGCTTGGGCTCAGTCTGAGGGTGCAGTCCATCACAGCAGGGAAATGACCGCACCAGGAGTGTGAGGAACACACACACACACACACACACACACACACACACACACACACACATGTATACATACATATATGACAAACGCTAGTGTGCATCAGAGGACAGAGGTCAACCCTGGGTTTCTTCCTAATGGCTCTCTACCTTACGTTTGACACAAAGTCTCTCACTAAGTCTGGAGCTTGTGAACTGGCTTACGTGGGCTGGCCAGTGAGGCCCTGGGCCCGTCTCCTTCCTCCCAGTACTGATGTTAAAGACGTGTGCCGCCATCTTTCTGCACTTGGATCCTTATGTTCCTACAGCAAACACTGCCCCATTGAGCCATCTCCCCAGGTCCTCTCTTCCTCCTTTTTATTCAGTTTTGGACCACAATCTATGTGACAGTGCATTCACACTCCGGGTGCCTCTAATCTGAGTTAAAACTCACTAATGGGTTGGAGAGATGGCTCAGAGGTTAAAGGCACTGACTGCTCCTCCACAGGTCCTGAGTTCAACTCCCAGCAACCACATGGTGGCTCACAATCATCTTTAATGTGATCTGATGCCCTCTACTGGCGTGCAAGTATATGTGCAGCTATATACGTAACAACAAAAGAAAAATCTTAAAAACAAACAAAAAACTCAGTAATGTGCAGACAAACCTAAAGTTGTATCTCCTAAGTGGTTCCAGATCTCACCAGGCTGACATTATGGGTCACTATCGTGAGTCCACTCTTGCTCAATCTCACATTTAGGCACATCATTTTAAAATTGTACGCCCCACCCTTGGCCGTTCATGTCTTTGTTTTTATTATTTACTTATTTATTTTTTAGTTTTTGGATTCTTTTCTGGACTTAACAAGACTCATCTTTGAGCTCTTAACCTCAAATTTCTCAGCCTCACCACAAGCCATCTGTGGCTAATAGTTACGCGTTGTACACTGTTCAGCTACCTCTGTGGCCTTTATCCATTAGATGCCAGTAGTGGCCATATTCCCTGGTGTGACAAACAAGACTGTGTTCAGAAACTGCTGTACTTTCTTTCCCTTTGGGTAAAATCACTCTTAAAACCCACCAGAGAATGCCCTGGGGATTATGAGGTCTACTTTGACCTTGTGAGTCCTAGTGGTCCTCAACCCTTCTTTTCCCAGTTTCACGTGTGCTCATAACTTCAAAAATCTCGGCAGAATCTTCTGGAGAACACAGCCTTTCTGAGCATTTTCTCCTGACAGGTTGTGTCTTGTATCCTGAAAATGGTAACTGCACCGGACTTCTGGCTCCATTTTCCACTTAGGGAGACCACTAAGTTTTGTTCTTCCCTCTCCATGTGGTGAGTGGCCTAGAAACTCCAGAACCCAAAGTGTCTGTCTGTCTCTGTCTCTCTGTGTGTGTGTATGTGTGTATATGCATACACACACACACATCTATGTACACATGTATGTGTATCTTAGGGTTTCCATTGCTGTGATGAAACACCGTGACCAAGTGCAATGTTGGGATAAACAGTCTATTGCACTTAAGACTTCTACATCATAGTTAATCACAGAAGAAACTCAGAGTAGGAACTCAAACTGAGCAGGAACCTGAAGGAGCAGAGACCTTGGAGGAGCACTGCCTACTGGCTCGCTCGCTCACTGTTTGCTCATTCCACGTTCTCAGATCATCCAGGACCACCTGACCAGGGTTGGCTCTACCCACAACGGGCTGGCCCCTTCCTTCCACATCAATCAAGAAATGTCTACAGCCTTGCATAAGATTCCCTGAATTAGGGATTGGGCTTGTACAGTGAATAAAGTATCCTCCTCCCCAAACCCATAAATGTGAAGGGCTTCCAAGGACCACACACACTAAGTTTGGAGGCAGTGCCCTACAAGCAGTGTTAGCTGGGTACAGTAGTGTGCTGGCAGTCAACGTGACACAAGCTAGATTAATTTTGGAAGAGGGAATCTCAACTAAAAAAAGTGTCGTCCCTCCCCATATTGGCCTGTGGTGCATTTCCTTGATGACTGATGAGGGAGGGGACCCAGTTCACCCACTGTGGTGGATGCTGTAAGAAAGCAGATTGAAAAAGCCATTAGATAGAAGCCAGTAAGCTATAGTCCTCCATGGTCTCTCCATCAATTCTTGCCTTTAAGTTTTTGTCTTGATGCCTGCCCTGACTTAACTCCTGCCTCTAAATTAAGTCAGGGCAGGAACTCCAATAACCTAAGAGTTATCAGATGGAATAAACCCTTTCCTCTCCAAGTTGCTTTTGGTCCTGGTGTCTTACCACATCAATAGAAGCCCTCAATAAGACAAGCAGAGTCAGCAGTTAAACACAGCTGGACCAAATGATTCCAGAGGGAGAACTGCTGGAGGCAGGGTATGAAAAGCTGTTCAGACATGAAAGCCAGCATTTAGTAACTTTTAGGTCACAGAAGGCCATGCTAGTTTTACTAACTTACATAATGCATGAGATCTATAACTTAAAATGGTAGTTTTAAATGTTTTCTACAAATCACTAAGAAAACACAAATACTCTATTAATCAGGACAGAAGTCAAATACAATTAAGCAAGAAAGGGACTTTATTGGCTCACAAAATTTTAAAGTCCAGAGGTAGGGCAGGCTTTAGGCACATCTGGATCTAGAGCCTCAAGAAGAACATCAGAACTTAAGTTTTCTCACCATCCCTCTAGCCTGAGTTTCTCTTCAGATACTTCCTCCACATAGGAAAAACGCAGGCTCGCAGAGTCCTTGGGTCTCCAGTGTCTCCAAAAGCCTTCTTGCCAGTAGCTGCGGTTCTGTTGAGCAGTCCTTAGCCTGCTTTAAGTCACATGCCCATTCTCTCATCACTGTGGTCAGATGCTGCGTGGCTCAGGAGTCCCGGGCCTGGTGGTCATGTGCTCGCCAAAGCCAAATGGAATGGGTTAACCACAATAAATAAGGAATCTGTTACCCATAAATGGAGGAAGAACTGCTAAGCAGATGCCCACACACAACCCAACACAAAGACAGAAGCTATGAATGAACAGACCCTCAGGAAATTATAAATGACCAATAAACATGAAAAGAACCCAACTTCACTCTTCATCAGGGAAATGCAAATGAGGGACAGTTTTCTAATCTCTTCCCAAACAGATAAAGACTATTGAGTGTGGGTTAGGCTATGTGGAGAAATGAGCACTTCTCAGTTGGTGAAGATGGTACAGTATCTTTTGGAAGACTGAGTGTTTGACAGCAAATGTTTTCCAGCCAACCATCCACCTTACAGGAATCTAAAGACCAGACTATAAGACAAAGATATTTTTAAATTCATAGGTAATCCCGTTTATTTAAAGGGTGTCCACATTTCTGTATATTCATATAGAAATGGATACAGGAAACTGGAAAGTGGAACAGACCAGAAGCCCTGGAGAAATGGTCTCTATTGTTACATTTGTCTATTTTAAGTTTTGTATGGTGTTAATTGTAGTCATTTTATACTTTCATAATTAAAACAAAGAAAAGAAATGGGCAAGGCCGGAACAGGACATAAAAATAGTGAATGAAAAAAAAAATCCATCTTACTAATAAAGGCACAACAAAAAATGAAAAAGAACTGTAAGAGGAGCAAAACCTTTATAGCACTGACAGGCATGCAGACAAACAGGAAGTCTCACTATCAGTGGAGTAATAAGATTGGTACAACTTTTTAAGTTGTATTTCCCCAAAATGTCAAATACATATTTTCTGAGCCAATAAATCCATTTCTAGTCATTTGTATTACATAAACTACGTAGGTAGCACAATGTTTGTCTATGGATGTTAAGCCATACCTGTTATGTTTAAAGAACCTACTAACCCATCGATATGGAGTGAGTGCATTCATGCAATGGAATACAATGTAGCCGTGAAAATGTCTGCATCAGTGTGGGGAGGGACAGCAAGTCTCACTATAGTAGACGCACAATGGAGATGCCTAACTACCTCAGGTTTGCTGAGGGTTACAGCAGAGCGGAGAACTTTAGTTGGTACCTGTACTCAACCCCAAGGGTCAGGTATTATTTTAAAAGATGTTTGTTTAAATGTGTATAGAACTAAATTTGAGAAATATGATAAAGCAGATTAACACCTTTTTGGGCTAAATCTGATGTCTTTTTTCAGCTTTTGTTTCTGCATTGTGAAAAATTCAAATGGGCATATATAATAGCTTTCAAAATTGTTAACTGAGAAAACAAAGATGTGATGCTTACTAAGTAGGATTTAAGTGCCACCACTCTTTACAGAACAATCAAAAAGCCTGCCTCAGGGCCGGGCATGGTGGCGCATGCCTTTAATCCCAACACTCAGGAGGCAGAGGCAGGTGGATCTCTGTAAGTTTGAGGCCATCCTGGTCTACAAAGTGCATCCAGGACAGCCAAGGCTACACAGAGAAACCTTGTCTTGAAAAACCAAAACCAAAACCAAACCAAACCACAAAAAAACTGCCTTGGGAGTCCAGAGAGCTAGGTTTGTGTTTTAGCTCTGATGCTTCTAAGTCACATGATCATTGGGTCTTGTTTTTCTAGTCCTCAGATCTAGGCGACATTGGTATTGGCAAATGCCCCTAAGCTCACACAGGTGTAACACAGGCTGCTAATAGTCAAGTACCAACTAGGTGTGAATGTTTAGAACCACTAAAAGCCACCTGTTGCGCCAGTTTATGTGCATGCCTTAACACAAGTGCTCCTCTGCTAACCATGAAGGTGCTTGTTAGCCTGCTGCGTGGCACATGCTACCTGACTACTCCATTCCTGGGTACCCCCAAAATCATGTGTGTCTGAAGTCAGCAAACGCTATTACTGTAAATTAATGTTAGTGGGGACCTACGCCTAGCCAATCAGTTAAGTACACATTTCATCACTTCCTTTTCCTGTATACCACCAGGGTTTTGGATCAGTCCCCTGTCCCCACAGAGCCTTGTCTGAGCGTCCCAACAGGCATACAGGTGTCAGAGCTAGCAAGACAACACATCTGCCAACTCTTAACGCACCTCTGCTGTGCTTTCACACTACCAAAGAGCTTTGGCCTTTGTGACAAATCTACCCCTAAACTGCAGAGCCTGTCATTCCACCCTGAGAGGTTACTCCTCTTTGCCTACTCTGAGAGGTCTGTCATGCCTGCAGTCTTTCACACGTGCCATCCCATGGCCTCCTGGGAAAGAGGGCAAACGTGAATAAATAAGGAAAGCAATTCCAGGCTACTTCATCTTAGAGCAGAGGAGTTTGCAGCTTTATTGGAAATTAACTTGTTTCCTCTCAGCCACAGAGAAAGACCCAAACAAAAGCCCCTACATTTTCTTGTATAACTTAAAAATACATTATAGCATTACTACATATTTATACTTCAATAAATCTTAATCTATAAAGCACATTTCTTATAATTGTTATCAGAAAAATCTATGAACAAGCTTCATTCTGCTCACTGCACCAGCTGGCATTACTGTTTTTCAACAGGCTCACACAAAAACCTCACTTTCCAAAAAGCACCAGATATAACCCAAATTACTAGAGCTATGAAATCTGTGCACTTGCATGGATGGTTTTCCACGTAATGCCTGTCTCACATAAGTCTCTTCTCATACCTAATGCTTTAACTTCCAGAGTTTTCCACTGAACAGTAGAACCACAGTACTTGGATTCTTAGCCAAGGCATACAGAATCCTATTACTAAAATGTATTCTCTTAATACATTTTTAAAAAATGTGTTAAGACTGTAAATTAAAAATCAATTCTGACAGCTAATAAACTAGTTATTAATACCCTAGTTGCTTAAAGTAGAACGGTCCACTCAACGTGTAGTTAAACCGCAACGATACTACAAATTGAATGTTTAAGATTCATAAACTTTCAAACTAAAAGAGTGTATCTTGAGCTCACCTCTGAAGAATGCTAAGAGCTGACTAGTTAGCTCTCTGAGCTGACGGCCCTCCCTCCCAACACAACACATAGGTAAGAGAACTACAGCTCCGGGCCTCTCAGAGGTGACATGGGAATGCTATGGGGAAACCCCTTAGGACTTACAGTGAAACAATTACCTACCTACTTGTGGTAGGATCACAGTACCTAGCACAGTGCATTGTCGGTAGAAATGTTTAATAATAAATGTATGGCTGTTTTAGCCTGGTGTTCAACCCTTTTGTACCAAAGGAATAAAAATAGCAAACCTGATATTGTTACCCCTCCCCCAGTCAGGAATGTTCTGTCCTTAACTGGGATGAGGGCAAGATGAGTTAGATTTCTGAGTCTAAAAGCCATAATTACCTAAATTTTACATTTGCCTTTGAATACCAGCATTCACTACAAATTCTTCCATAGTGTTATACTTACCATCACTTTAACAACAGCCTACTTTTCCACAGGAAAACCGTTTTAATTAGTACCCACAAGTTAGGTAAAGTCAGTTTGGTTTGAGTTTTCCTGCAGAAGGATGACTGTACTTAACTGACACATTTCAATGTAACACTTGCTCAATTTCTCCCTTTCACTCTTTGAAGTTCTGCCACCATCACTCAGTTTAGATGTTAAGGCTCATTTGAGTTTGAGGCTTTGGCCAGCCTCTATCTCCTATTTTCTCAAATATACTCAAACTGAACAAAAGGAAACAGGTAACCTTCAAAGATGGTTTTTAAGTGTTTCAAGATGGGCTTTCAGACTTTACAATTCCTGTGCTGCCTTTTAAAATAGAAAGGTGTGGACCTTTACAAAACAACACTCCACTGACCAACACAGACAGTATCTGACTGAAAACGGAAATTGTTAAGAAAGGGACAAAGAATCAGGTAGCTCATTAGTTGGGGAGAAAAAAGAGAAGAGAATATAAACATCACATGGAAAATTTAGGTATTAACACCTGAATTGTTTAAAACTTCAGCTCTAGGCAGGAATAACACCATTTCTTTCAAGACAATAATGGTGAATGAAGTTCTGTTTTTAACTTCCCAGTGGATTTTCTCAGTCAACAGGGAAAACTCTTTTCTGTGTCACTTCATGTTTTTAATTTTGTCTTCATTTCTGAAGAAAATGACCTGAGTGCTGATTGTTCCTTCCTAATTTCTTAAACCTTCACAACATTCAAAAGTTTCTCTGCATTGTGTCTTCTCTGATGTCTAAACAGATTTGAGCTCTGGCTATAGGACTTCCCGCACTGGACACATTCGTAAGGCTTCTCCCCAGTGTGGATGCGCTGATGGTTAATGAGCCCAGAATTCTGGCTGAAGGCTTTCCCACACTGCAGACACTTGTACGGTTTTTCTCCAGTGTGGACTCTCTGGTGCTGCACGAGTATGGAGCTTCTGCTGAAGGCCTTCCCACACTCCACACACCCGTACGGCTTCTCCCCGCTGTGGATTCTCTGATGAAGGATAAGGGCTGAGCCCTGACTGAAGTGCTTTCCGCACTCATCACATATGTGCTGTTTCTTCCGGGAGGGATTTCGCTTTCTTTCAAACCTGCCCTTGGGAAAACAGGTTTCTCCATATTTAAAAATCTGAGGAACACCTATATTAAGAGTGCCAGGAACTTCCTGAGATGCTACTGCTGAAGCAATCTCCTGCTTTGGAGCCAGCGCTCCATTTTCTGTCCTAGCATCATCATCTGAAATAAAGAGAAAATACAAAATTTCACTCAGTTCCTAGTTGGAGAACAAAGAACTCGAAGAAAAAAAAAAAAAAAAAAAAAAAAAGAGACAAGGCCTCACTATGCAGCCGTCGCCAGCCTGAAACTTGCTTTGTAGACCAGGCTGGCCTGGAACTCAGAGATCTGCCTGTCTCTGCCTCCCAAGTGCTGAGATTAAAGTATGTGCTACCATGCTGGGCAAAAAGTTTTTCATTAACTACAAATAAACAGTTTGTGCACATCTAGGGGGAAAAAATGGAAGATTGTAAGGTTAATGAGCTAATGGCATGATAACAGAAGGACATAAAAGGTTTTAACTAAATTTAACATCGGGGCTAGGGAGATGGCTCTTAATGAAGAGCACTTTATCCTTCAGAGCACCTGGGTTCAGTTCCCAGCACCCACGCTGGGAGGCTTACAGCCACCACAGTGGCAGCTCTAGGGTACCAACTTCCTCTTCTGACCTCTTTGGGCTCCTGAACACACAGCATACACACACCTAGATATAATATAAACATTTCTTTTTTAAAAAGATAGGACACAGCCAAAAAGGTGACAGATTTTAAGATAAAGGGGGGAGGAAATCAAACTGATATGTCTAGTCTGAAAGAAACTGGGGGAAAAAACAATAACCATTAAAAATGTTTCTTAAGAAATTACATTAGGAGGGCGGTGGTGATGCACACTGAGGCAGGCAGATCACTGTGAGGCCAGCTTGGTCTACAAATCAAGTCCAGGATGGTCAAGGCTACACAGGTCTCGAAAAGCCAAAAACAAACAAACAAACAAAAAACTCAAAACAAAACAAAAAACAAAACCAAAACATTAAATTAAAGCTGTAACATAAAAATAAACTATCAAATAGTAGCTACTGCTAAAATAAGTCAGTGTGTTACAGACAATACTAAACTTAAAGCAGAACACATGAGTCTTGGTGAGAAAAAAAGCTGAAAATTGAGTGTGGAGGCATACACCTTTAACTCCAACACCCACTGGTGGGAGGGAAAGGCAGATGTCTGTGAATTCAAGGCTAGTTCCAAGAACAAAGCAAGTTCCAGTCAGGGCCACAGACTAACTATCAAAAAACCAATAACAGCCGGGCGGTGGTGGCTCACATCTTTAATCCCAGCACTCAGGAGGCAGAGGCAGGCAGATCGCTGTGAGTTCAAGGCCAGCCTGGTCTACAAAGCGAGTCCAGGACAGCCAAGACTACACAAAGAAACTGTGTCTCAAAAACAAAAACAACTCAAAAACCTCAAAAAAAAAAAACCCAAAATAATTATCTGAGGGCAGCCCGTATTAACTAAAGTCATGACACTTAAAGTAAGTGCAAGGTTCCCTACGAAAGAAACTTGCCCCGATTTGCCATTTGTTGTGGCGCTAGAAAAACTGTTCAAATCTTAGTAAGATAGGTCTAGGAAAAAAGCCTCAAGTTGTCAGTGGCAGCACTGTCTCCCCGCAGGCAGAGTAAGAGCAAGTGTCATGGACAACTGTCCTAAACCGTTAAGCAGTAGAATGCTGACACCCGGTGAGCAGCAGCACTCCAAAGTGGCCAGCAATGGATGACGCCAAGGCTAAGTCAGGTGGAGAGCAGAAGCGAGGGAGCCGCATAGGCCCGAGGTGGGTAATGAGGCTTACATACTTGAAAAGTCAAGTGTGAAGGGTAAGTTGGGGACATATGACATGAAATAAATGCAACTTTCTGAATGTGAAAGTGACTAGATTGCTAAACTGAGGAAAACAGAAGAAAATTATTCTAAAATTTAAGAAGGGGACACGTTTTTCTACCCATTAAAGCGCATCTCCTAGGTACAAGGATAGTTCTTGAACTACCCACTGAACAATGTCCCAGGATAGGCTCAGCAGCCTGCACCTGTAACCCAGATCAGATCTGTGGCCCCACTGCCCCACAGGCAAGAACTCTGCTCCTATCTTAATTTGTGGCATGCCGGTACTACCTCCACCTACCTCAAGGACTGATTCCTGAAGCAATCTCAAACAAAACTTAAAAGAAACAAGCTGCTGCGCAGTGATTTTAGTATACTAGGCCGAATACGCAAGCATCCAGCACAAAGTACCAGCGTATCTGAACATGCAGAGGAATTTTAATCCAGCACCATGGCTGCTCTGGCAAGGGGTCACATCAGAGACCTAGGTCTGTGTGATCTGGCTGAAATGCAGACATACCCCCAGTACACACCTTTAGTCGCAAACAATGAAGGTGAAGTTAGTTTACTGAAAGAAGCAGCCATGTTTGAAAGTCACATCTAATAGAGGGGCAGACAAGGTGACGAATCAGCGAGATATGACAGAACAGGTCAGAGAGAGGATACACCCAGCTCTCTGGAGAAAGGACAGGAAGAGAGCAGCCCAGGGAAAGAGAGGAGAGTTTCCTGAGAGTTTTTACCTAGACAGTTTTATAAAGACAGGTTGCAGAGAGAGGGGCATCTCTGTGAGTCTGAGGCCAACCTGGTCTACTCAGTGAGTTCCTGGACAGCCAAAGCTACATAGGAAAACCCTGTCTTGAAAAACTGAAAAAGAACAGCTCTCATCTCATTCCCTCATCAGAAGAAATAAAAACAACATTTACAGAAACAAGAAAATCTTAGTGGATTATTACAATTATATTTTGAAATTTCTGCATTTAAACCACATTGTAGTTTGGGACCTTATTTTAAATAATACTTTTAAAAAGTGAAGAATTTACCCTCTTTATCATTTCTGTAGTTTGCTTGTTTGTTTGTCTTTTAAGTTTCTAGAGGGTTGTAGTGATGACTCAGTGGTTAAGAACGAGTGCTGCTTGGGGAACCAATGCTCTCCTGAGTCTGGGAGCACCTGTGCACACATGCAGACTCCTACACTTCTTTCTCTTCCCCTCTCTCTTGTTTTGGTTTCAGTGTTTTGAGACAGGCTACACAGGGTTTCTCTGTGTAGCCTTGGCTGTCTTGGACTCACTTTGTAGACCAGGCTAGCCTCCTTGAACTCAGAGAACTGCCTGCCTTTGGCTCCCTGAGTGCTGGGACTAAAGGCATGTGCCACCATGCCGGGCTCCAACCTGTTTTTATTATAAGTGTCTTTCTTAGTCACTTTTTTAAGTTTCTTAAGGGGGCTGAAGAGATGGTTCAGTAGTTGAGCATATGCTACACACACACACACACACACACACACACACACACACACACACACACAAAGGCAAAATATCCATACAAAATAATAAAATAGGAGAAGAAAAGTTTCTTTTAAAAAGACTCTAGGTAGAATATTGAAGGAAAAAACAGAAATAACTGAAATTTTAGGAAAACTTCAGTGATACAAGAAAAGGTTGAATTTCAAATAAGCTCACTGTACCAATATGGTTAGGCAGGAGATGAAAAGCAAAGGAGCATAAACAGACGACAGACAAGTGATGCCATGAACAAGATAGACATGGTCTACAGGCACTGGCTGAGAAAGGAGACTGAAAGAAAAGCTAAAGACATCAATGTCTAGGAGAAAAAACACCTGAGGCCAGGGGCTCAATCATCAGAAAAAGTCAAGGTCTTGACGGTACAGGGATTTCTAAAACAGCAGATTAGAAGTGTTTTGCCACAAGAACACGCAAAGCACTCTGGGGAAAGGCCACATGGTTTTCTGGTCCTCACCACAGTGCCTCAGAGAGTTGAGTTCCCAGGATGCCCACTTGAGCTGGTTCTCCACAGCATCAAGCTCGGAGCTTGGTAATCCCTGAGCGTCTTCTGGAGAGGCTACCTCTTCTACAAGCACTTCCCGTTTCCGCCGGCGGAGAGAAACCTGCAAACAAAATTTCAGTTTGACTGAGAAGGACTTTTGATACTTAAGCACACAGAACAGAGAGCACACAGAACTACACTAGAGCCCTGGACAGCAGGGCAGCAACAGTTATGGCGGCGTGGCAAGTGAGCTAGAGGGAGGCGGAAACATACTTCTAACTTAGCCACGTGTCGTTCACTCAGCACTGCCTACTGCCATGTTAGAGTGTCTGACTCGGGAAGCTCACCGGCTGTCCGGGGTCATCGAGCTCACTCTCCAAGTCCTCTAGGACGGTCACTGCCTCCTCTCCATTCTCAGGGTGATGTTCTCGAACCCAAGTCTGCAGCTCCTTGGGTAGGATGGCAACAAACTGCTCCAACACTACCAGCTCCAATATCTGCTCCTTTGTGTGTGTCTCCGGTCTGAGCCACAGGCGGCAAAGTTCTCGGAGCTGACTCACAGCCTCTCGGGGTCCTGGTGAATCCTGGTAGCCAAACTGCCTGAACCGCTGCCGGAAAACCTCCGGGTCGGGGAGATGGTTCCAGGAGATGCTCGATCCCTCTGCACCGTCAGGATCCTCCTCTAGTTTCACTCTCAGGATTTTTTCTTCTTCATCTGGATTTGGGATGATAAGTATTGAATCTTGGTCCACTGACTGTGCCGACATCCTGTTATAAGACTTCAACAAGAGGCAGGGTACGGACCTCAGAGAGAGACCCTGTTTTCCTCAAAGGTGCTCCTAAGGCACAAGAAAAAAAAAAAAAACAAAAAAAAAAAAAAAAACAAACAACTCATAAATCACCAAGTACCCCAAGATATTCAGAAACAGCAGAAAAAAGATATTTTGTTTTACTATATTAAAAATTCCAATCATGGTCTCCGTGGCACATGCCAGTCATCCCAGCATCTAAGCACTCAAGGAGGCAGAGGCAGGTGGATCTCTGTGAGTTCAAGGCCAGCCAGGTCTACAAATTGAGTCAGGACAGCCAAGGCTACACAGAGAAAGCCTATCTTAAAAAACAAAACAAAACACTCAATAGCTTATATTGACTGAAATACTACCAGAGTTGGTCAGCCTATCTAGCCTGCTGCCTATTACACTATCCATAGTAAAAGTAGTGTAAAGATTTTAATGGCTAAAAGCATAAGAACGGTTCATGACAGGAAAATATAATGTATCTGTGTAGGGCCAGCAAGGTCACCCAGTTGGTAAAGGCCTGCTGCCAAGCCTATGACCTGGGTCCCTGAACCAGCATGTACACAGGGAGAAAACTCACAAGTCTGGCCTCCACACATGAGACATGACATGTACGTACACACACACACACACACAGGAACACACAAATAAAACATAAAAATATTATTAATTTTTTAGAAATTGATTTTTTAAAATTTTATGTGCATTGGGATTTTTGCTTGCATGTCTGTGTGAGGGTATCAGATCCCTTGGAATTGGAGTTACAGTTGTGAGCCACCATGTAGGTGCTGGGTATTGAACTTGGGTCCTCTGGAAGAGCAGGCAGTGAGTGCTCTTAACCATTAAGCCATTTTTCTGGCCCCAAAGTACTTTTACATTTTGTGTCTTTAAGTCATTAAATTTAATAATGGTGGAGTTGATAGGGTTCAACATTTCATCTAAGATCTAAAACCACGTAATATTTACTATCTTGCTCTTTCCAGAAAAAGACTGCCAATCTGTGACATACAGTCAACAAAAGGTAATTTAATAACCTAAAGAATCCAGGTAAGAATCAGCCCACCTCAATGTTCTCCAAATGTTCTGAAGCCTTGGGCTCAAGCGTTGCTTCAGCGATTAGGAGCCCTTGCTGCCTTTGCAGAGGACCCAGGTTTGGTGCCCAGCACTGCAAAACTCTCTCCTGACCTCCTTAGGCACCAGGCAGACACACGGTGCAGATACATAAAATAACACACTAAAGAATCAGAACTCAAGAACACTTAAAACCGGGTTTTTGACGTTGTTTGTGTTTGTACATTTCAACACAGGTCAGAAGACAACGTGCAGGAAGGAGTTCCTTCCCTCCTCCGGCTGCGTGGAATCTGGATCTAACAGTCTTCAGAGCAAGGCCCCTACCTGATGAGCCACCTAGCCCATCCCACCCCGACCCCCCTCACCCCTGTGAAATTAAAGAGACTGTATCCAGGGGCCTTACACATGTGCTCCGCTGCTGAGCTACTGTGCAGAAATATGAAGTTGTTTGTTTAGGAACTCCGGAAACTTACAACGTATGTAAAAACTGTTCACTAGGAGCGGGGTATGGTGTCCTGACCCTGCGAACCCCGGCACTTAGGTCGAAGTGAGACTATCCTCATCTACACGGCAAAGCCAACATGCGCCATTAGATCATGTGGGTTTTCTTTTACACAGTTCAGTAACAGATCACATAACACTAGGGGGAAAAACTGCTTAACATAACATGCAAATGTTATTCGGGCAACCCCACCACCACCACATATATACATTTAAACTTAAAGCGACAGACATCAGCCGCAGCAAATTCTCTTAGGAAAAAGCACTCACAACTTCTCACAGTGGACAGGCGCCTTTCTCCTTCTGCGGTTTCCCCTAACTTTTTTTTTTTCTTTCTTTCTTTTTAAGATTTATTATGTATACAGTGCTCTGCCTGCACAACAGAAGAAGGCACCAGATCTCCTTGTAGATGGTTGTGAGCCACCATGTGGTTGCTGGGAATTGAACTCATGACCTTTAGAAGAGCAGCCAGTGCTCTTAACCTCTGAGCCATCTCTCCAGCCCCTCCCCTAACTTTTCCTTTGGGGAAACCTGTGAGCTAATTTCTGATCTTTTCAGTATTTGCAAAATCTTATCTGTGTGTTTTTACAGCACATTAATAACAAGCTTTACAGCTACTGTTCATGAGAGCCAAGACTCTAAAAAGCAGAAACTAAAGAAAGCCTATTGAAACTGGTCAAGATGAAAACAAAGAATCAGAAGATACTGTATCAAAGTGACAGGCCATATAGATACGCTAAATACTCTTAGGAGTCGGATGGCCTGATGACAAAATCCAAGTTATTTGTTCCTATTCCTGGACCCGGCTCTGTCAACAGCTCAAGCATTCCTACGTAATAGAAATTGCTTTTTCTTCTACTTTGTACTGCACCAAGCTTGTAGGACCTGGAGGAACGCCGTCCGGCACTTGGCAGGATCCCGGTCTTCAGCGACCTCCCGCCTCACAGCGCCGAGCCCAGGCAGCCCCAGCCACTCCGCCGACGTCCTCTTCCCAGCCTTCCCCGCGAAGGGCCGCAGAGGCCCCAGAACCACCCCCAAGCACAGAAAAGGCACTTCCGCCCGGGACCGGCGAGACTACAAATCCCAGCAGGCCGTGCGCGAGGGCCGCCGGGACTCCCAGAAGCGCAAGCCGCCAGAACCTCGAAATAGAACAAAACCGGCCAGTGGGGGGAGGGGAAAAGCAGGCCGGCGAGGACGCGGGCGCAGGAGGCTATGCGGACATCCGAAGTGCCGCAGGCCGCCGCCGCTCTTCTGCCGCGAGCCGGAGCTGCGGCCTTCCCTGCGCGCGCACGGTACGCCGAGCCACGCCGGCCGCCGGGCCCCGCTCCTCGAACCCTGCCCCCGCGCACCGCTGACCTCTGGCTCGGGACCCGCCGCAGCCTCGTCGTCCCTGGCAGATGCAGCGCCGCCGCTTACAGCCGCTTCCCACAAGCCCCCGGCGCGCACGGCTTCCGGTCTGCAGGACGGGGGGGGAGGGGCGGGGGGGGCGACGAGTGGAGGAGACGAAGCCCCGAGTTGCCATGGGGACGCGCGGTGAGCGGGGGAGGTGCGGCTTGATGACAATGGCCGCATTGAGGCTGCGCTTGGCCTTGCGCCTCTGCCGGAGTGGCTGTTGCTCTCTGTTCCACTTTACAGAAAGGAAAGGGGAGCAAGAGGGAGGTGGGCGGCCGTTTCACAAGTGTCCCGTGCTCCTCGCAGGAACCCTCTGGAGTAACCAACGAAAGTGAACATTTCTGAAAACGTGTCATAGTCGTGCCAGTCACAGTCGCTGTACTCAACGTGTAAATCATTTTCTTTGCCTCTACATCCTATAGTGCAGGAACTTTTCTTTTTTTAACCATTCCCGCTTCAGGGCCAAAAAGCTCAGAAGTCGGAAGCATGGTTTGTACTGAAACATGCCTCAAACCCCTGTCTCCCACTAGTTGTGTTTCAAAGATTATGACAGGTTTTCAAAGAAACAAGATGAAACGTTGAGAACTTTGGCTAGCTGTTACAGAGAATCGCAGAATATATGCATGCTGGCTATTTCATGCTAAAAAGCAACTGGAGGCATAGTCAATCAGACCACCTCACTCTCCTCTTTAAAGACCTCCAGTGGATCTCAGCTACCTTAACTATTACATTAGAAATTCGTTACATTGTCCTGCACGTTGCCTATGGTCCCTCCGACCATTGTTGTAACCTGTTTAAACTTTTTTGCATAACTATAGCCCCTCTGTTGAGACCTACTTTAGTTCTTAGCATAACTATAGCTCCTCTGTTAACACCTGCTTTCTGTCTTTAGCATAACAGATGCCATTTTCTTTTTAAGTCTCCATTTTGATCTTAAGGTAAAACTAAGTTCATGTTCTCAGACTCTACCTGCCTGGGACCTTGAATGGCCTTTTACTTACAATTCAATACTTGTTGAATGTTCTGCTTGAATTAATGATATATTAATTCTACTTAAACAAACCACAATACCCTGCTATGTTCCTTTCTGCCCAACAGTCGGGAACTGGAAAGTTCCCAAGCCTATGTCCTAGCCAATCAGCTCAAAATACTTTGTCTACCTACCTAGCTACAATGTTTTTTGTTGGAAATGCTTTGTTTAAGTGGTCAAAATGATGTAATGCTGCCCTCCCTTGTTTTTTACACCTGGTTATCTGGTTACAGTTTTTCTTATAAAAAGCTTAGTTTGGCTCTGGGTTGACCAGTCTTTTGTTCAGTGGTCAATAAACTTTCCTCTTCTGAGTGGTCAGTGCCGCCTAGTCCAGAACCCTAACAGTGACTCAGGCTTACTGTGCCGCCTCAGGCTCACTGACCACATCTTTTCGTCCAGGTAGCCTCCTCAGTATGCGATCCGGCACTCTTAGAAGTGATCGCATTGCTTAGCTGTGCTTTGTTTGAAAGTCCAGTAGAGATTGGGCCATTTCTGCTCTGGTTACCACAGTACCCCTACCCAGTCTCAGGATGCTAGCCAGCACATAGAAAACTCAGTAAGTACACTCTCTTTGAATAAATGGAAGAATTGTGGCTGGTCACATTGCAGCCTTTGCTAGGTCACATGTCAAGCCTCAGAAATCTCACAAAAGGTCCCTGTTTGGGAAAGTCTTGTTAGGAGTGTAGGTCAAGCCTTGCAGAACATTTAAAAGCTCCTCCGGCTTTGCCTATTGTCTCGTTCAGGAAAGGGCCTCTGCGAAGTGTCCTCAGCCTCCATTGGGTCAGTGAGGGAGACAGCAATAAACAAGCAGCTGACAGAACAGCAAGACTGGCCATTCCAGCCAGGGCTCACCTTCCCACAGCCCCTGCTCGCTCTTCTTTCTTCATCCAGCCTTTTCGCCCTCCTGTTTGCCTCCAGCCAGGACCCAGCTTGATGGCCCTCCACAGTCCTTTCCTCTGTTGTGACTCCTAAGAGCAACCTTCTCTGCGAGATTTTACAGCAAATCAATGCTGAACAACAGAAGCAGTAAACACACCCAGTGTGGTGTTTGGTAATCCGCTTAGCCTCCTAATTCCATTTTCAGTTATTTTTAAAGTAGCAAAAGGAGTCATAGCAGGAGTTTCCTCACAGTATCGCTTCTTTGTGGGCACTCGCTTTGAAAAACTGTCATTTCAGCCCCTGTTACGGGGACATTTTCCCAGAATGGTAATGCTTGTTGTCTTGTTAAAGATCTGGTCAAACTGAAGCACCGTAGGCTGGAGATACAGTCAGTTAACAGCCTGTGCTGCTGTCCAGCAGCTCATAGTTTGGTTCCCAGTGCACAACCACCTGTAACTTCAGCTCCAGGGGATCCCAGACCCTCTTCTGTTTTCCACCACACTTGCACACATATGGCACATACACAGCACACACAATCATACACACACATTTAAAAATCCTTTTTTAAAAAGATGTATTTATTATTAATATGTACAGTGCTCTGCCTGCTTGTACATGCACAGGCCAGAAGAGGGCATCAGATCACATTAAAGATGGTTGTGAGCCACCATGTGGTTCCTGGGTGAACTCAGGACCTCTGGAAGAGCAGTCAGTGCTCTTAACTACTAAGCCATCTCTCCAGCCCTTAAAAAAAAAATTAAAATAATTAGAGCATTCTGCTCCTCTGAACAACCTGAGTTAGGAAGTAGTCTCATATCAGAGCTGACGAAGTTGCACTCCATCCACACAGGCCTCGTAGCTGAGGCTTGGTAGAACGTCTGACCCTGTTGGAACAAGATCAGTGGGCGGCCTGTGTGTACGTACTCCAAACCCTGTCCTTCCATGCCTACCTGCAAGGTTGTCTTGAGACTGTTTCACTGCTCTTGGGTACTGATGACGCTGCCACGCCTTCTTTGTATAGGTACAGACTTTGAAACGCCACCACACGGTGTCCCAGCAGTGAAATGTTGTCATTCATTTTGCACCTCCTTTTTTCTGAGAGTATTCTTTTTTAATATATTTTATTAATTTATCCATATTACATCTCAATGGTTATCCCATCCCTTGTATCCTCCCATTCCTCCCTCCCTCCCATTTTCCCCTTACTCCCCTCCCCTATGACTGTGACTGAGGGGGATTACCTCTCCCTGTATATGCTCATACGGTACCAAGTCTCTTCTTGGTAACCTGCTGTCCTTTCTCTGAGTGCCAGCAGGCCTCCCTATCCAGGGGACAAGGTCAAATATGGGGCACTAGAGTTCGTGTGCAAGTCAGTCCCCACTCTCCACTCAACTGTGGAGAATGTCCTCATTTTGCTCTCTCCACTCAACTGTGGAGAATGTCCTCATTTTGCTCCTTTTGTTTTGAGTTCATTTAGGTACAAGAGACAAAATATTTTGCAGATCTAGCACCTCTGGCTGATCTTGCTTGCTTTTTTTTTTTTTTTTTAGAATTCAATCTAAATTTAAAAGTGCTGAGTGTAGTGGCACACATCTTTAATAGCCCTCACTTGGGAGGTAGGGGCAGACCGCTCTCTGTGAGTTCAAGGCCAGCCTGATGATCTACATATTGAGTTTCAAGGTAACCAAGACACCATGGTAAGACTCTGGCTCAAAAAGGTGCTCTTTTGTTGTTTTGATTTGTTTTGTGTTTTGTTTTTCAAGACAGGGTTTCTCTGTGTAACAGCCCTGGCTGTCCTGGACTCTCTTTGTAGACCAGGCTGGCTTTGAACTCACAGAGATCCGTAAGCCTCTGCCTCCCAAGTGCTGGGATCAAAGGCGTGCGCCACCCATGCCCAGCTGGGCTCTTTTTTTTTAAAGGTTTATTTTTAGTTTTTTATTTGTATGCATGTGTCACTGTGTATATGTATAGGGGTGCCCTTGGAAGTCAGAGGGCATCAGGACATCAGATCACCTAGAGCTAGAGTTACAGGCAGCTGTGAACTTGGCACAGGCACTTGGAACCACACAGCCCTCTGCCAGAACAATATGAGCTCTTAAACACTGAACTGTCTCTCTGGCCCAAAGATTTATTTACTTTTTATTTTGTGAGCATGAGTATTTTGTCTGTAGTATGTATGTGTGTACCATATGTGTGGCTGGTGTTTTTGAAAGCGAGATGAGGCATTGGATCCCCTGGAATTGGAATCACATTGTTGTGAACTGCAGGTAACCCAGTCTGGATCCTGTGGATGACCAGCAGTGCTCTGACCTGCTTGGCCTTACTACTTTACCAGCTAAATCTTTTTAACCTTCCTTTGTCTTTATAAAAACCTCTCATTCGTTAATTGGCAAAAAACAAACCAACAGAAAACAGGCATTGCCTGCGTGCCAGAGTCTTAGAAATGAGTAAGATGAAATTATGATTATTTTGTTGTGGGTAGTGGTGGTGGTTTTTTGAGACAGAGTTTCTCTGTGTAGCCCTGGCTGTCCTTGAACTCACAGAGATGCATCTTCCTCTGCCTCCCAAGTGCTAAGATTAAAGGTGTGTACCACCATTATGATTCTTTTAAAGGACTAACTTGCAAGGGAAATAACAAAATTGGAAAGTATTTCCCAGGAATTGTGGGAGTGCTACAGTAGGAAAACAAAAACAAAACAAAACAAAAACAGAATAGCAGCACAAGTGTGGTGTGCTGAGAGGGAAGGCAGGGACCTGAGGACGTGGAGGGCAACCATGAATATCACTACCCTTGGGCAAGGTTTGAGTGAATAGGCTTGATTTTGTCTTAAGTCTTTTTTAAAAGACTTCTTTCTTATGTGTATGTATGTGTGCCCACACGCGTGTGTTTACCGTGTGCAAGCAGGTATGTGGAGGTCAGAAGAGGGTCCTGCTGCTGTGCTGGTCTGCAGGAGAAAAGCCCCCAAGGTCATATGCTTGAATGTGTGCTCCCCAGGTGGTAGGGCTATCTTTAAAGCACTAGGAAGGTAGTCTTATTGGAGGAGTTGTGTCACTGGGGATGGGTTTGAGGTTTCAGAAATCCTAATGCACTCCCAATTAAATAGCTAGTGCACTTGCTCACTCATTCTCCCCAACCCCACCGTCTCCCCCTGCCCATCTCTGTCTCGTGCGCATGGGTCAGACTAAGCACTTCGCTATTGCTCCACCATGGCTGCCTGCCTGCTGACAAACTTCCTACTATCTTCTGGAACGCTGAGCCCCCAAATCAAATGCTTTCTTTTATATGTTGGCCTGGTCATGCTGCTTTGTCACAGTAGTAGAAAAGTAACTATGGCAAGCAAGAAGACAGCGTTCCTGGAGTGGCTGAGAACCTCCCAGACTCAGGTGAATCTCAGTAGTCAAACTGCCTGACTGGCTGGCAGAAGGTCTTAGGCTGGAGAGCTCTACCAGTGGAGGCTGGAGTCCAGACCACAGGCCCCTCCTCTGCTGTCTGTCCTGTGAGAATCCATCAGGCTCTTTCAGGGTTGGTGGAAGGCCTGTTGATGACTCTTTTTAGTTCTGCAGCTCAGGGCTATTAGGCTTAATCCCCAGGTGTGGGGCTCTGCTTATTCATACTCATAAAATACACTAAAAATAGAAATGGAGCCCAGTGGGCATGGTAGTGCATGCCTTTGATCCCAGCATTCCAGAGACAGAAGTAGTCAGATCTCTGAGTTTGAGGCCAGCCTGGTCTACAGAGTGAGTCCAAGACAGCCAAGGCTACACAGAGAAACCCTGTCTCAGAGAAACAAACAAAAAAACAACAAAAAGAAAGAAAGAAAAGAAACGGAAACAAGCCAAAGAACAACAATTCTTACAATCAAACACCTGAGATGAGAAATACAAGACGACAGAAAATGCTGCCCTTGTCCTTAAAATCAACCACTTTCCAAGATGCCTTTCTTAAGACACCCGAAGAGCTAAGTCTCATTAACTCGTGTGTGTGAGTGATTCCTAACTTCTGAGAAACCCTTGCCCAAGAGAGCGATGAAATGCTGCAATACAAGATCGGCCAGGACCGCAGAGGGCCTGCCAGAGAACAGGAACAAGAGGAGACTGAGAAAAGCTCAAAGAGCCCAAAGAAACAGCCTCCTGGGAAAAAGACTCTGGGGTGGTAAAACTATTATTTATACACTCCAGGGCCTTGTGTTGGTCGGCAAGTGCTGAGCTGTCTCCAGCCCCAGCAATATTATTTTGATGTTAGAAGAATAATTTTTTAAAAGGATTCACATATTCTTCATGTAATTTTTATAGTCTTTTATTTCTCACTTTGACCATCAATATTTTTACTTAACTGTTAGTTTACTGTTGAATACGTCCTTCTATTTAATTTTCACTATTATAAATACTGCCAATGGGCACGTCTTCATGAACACACAATTTTTCTCCTTTCTGATTACTGGCTTCATGCGTACTGGGGTCAAAGGAGAGTGGCAAATCCTGTCTTCTTGTATATTAACAAATAAATTGCAAAACAGTTCAATCACAGTGTCATCAGCAACAATAATCTGTCAATTTCTGCATGTATTCTTTCAGTCTATGACTCACTAGTAATCTCATTTTAAAAACTGGACAATGTAACAGTGTCAGTAAGTTCAGTCACAACTGATACACAAATCTTACCATTGTCCCTGTTCTCCCTCTCTGTCCCCTGTAGTTTTCCCTTGCCTCAGTCCAAGTACTACACAAGGCAGTGTCACTGTAGCTGTGACATGGGTAAGGCCTGAGGCTTTATAGAGCTTACGTTACCAAAAAATACCTTTACACAGAAACATGGTAGGATGCAAATGGTAAGAGAAGACAGATTTTGCTCTCTTCTACAGCACTTGGTAAAACTTGCTTGGCTCCTCATAAAGCCTTAGGAGATAACGTTTATCACCACGTTGTAAAAGCAGAATCTATCACAGCAAGATGTGACAGGGACCCAGGACAGAGTGAGAGGTCTGAGGCCCACAACAGTATGGGGCTGACATCTCCATGCATGGGCCCTTCTGGCTATGGCGGGCTCTGGAACCCACAGGATGGAAGCCCCACTCCCCACCCCCAAACACAAGGCCATTTCAGCACGTTGGAAGTTACTAGCGTTTCCACAACTAGCCCCAGCTCTCCACCTGAGATGGTGGAACAGATCGCCCAACACCCTGGAGGAGCCGGGTCCCAGGAGCAAAGGCTTCCCCATCTGGGCCTGGGAAGCTGCGGGGTGAGGGGGTGGGGTGGGGGCGGGAGAGTCCTATGTACTTCCTGGAATTGGCTCTGCAGCAGGGGCTCAGGATGGGTTCAGACAGACTGGTGCAGGTTGAGTGTGCATGGGAAAAACAGGAGAGATGCTCAGGGCAGGTGCCTGGCCAGGTATGTGAGAACCCCAGAAGAAACCAGCTCTAAGCTGTTTCGGGCCTTGGGGCAGGGTGGAGGCAGGCAACAGATGTGAGACAAGTTGCCATGGAGACCAGCTGCCCCTGGCTTGTGCTTAGGTGCAGCCAGAGGATACGCTGAGTGCACTTGAACTCGAGTTCAGGGTTTGTGTCTTGTTCAGATAAGACCATCATTTTTTGGAGTTCTGTCAACAACTAGATAAAGTTACAGAAAACAACTCCATAGGCCCATGTAAAGCCACAGAACCCGGGAGGCTGCTGGCTTTTGGCACAGTTTGCTGGTCCCATCTGTAGACTAAATGTAGCTATGCTCCAAATACCGATGTTTTTACAAAGAGGTCTGCACATACCCGAATGTCCACTCCCTTTTGTTTACAGAACATAGTGACCTTATACAAAGATTATAGATATGGCCTGTACCACATATTTTACCACTAGTACATTTGTTTATATATCTTCAAATATCTTTAAGTGCGGTCAAAAATGTTGGGGACTAAATGTAGTTTTCCTCTGCTGCCCCCCAGCTCTGAGGGCCTGGAGACAATGCCACGATCGCTCTCAGCTAACAACTGAGTTGGGAAACGAATCCGGAAACATCACAGAGATAGATGCTCCAGAGGCTTGGAACAGAGCCTATGTAACTTCTGTAAGATGCATTTGTGGCGGGAAATAAGGAGCTAGACAGGAGAGAGCTAGCCCTTGACACGCATAAGCTAATTCATGAACGGCAACAAGACAGACTCCTTTTGGTACGTGGTCAGAGGCCGTGTGGTCGCACGCTAGCCGTGGGCACACTGGAAAAGTAGAGAACCTGCCATCCTCTCCAAGCCTCAGAGCAAAGGGCATCTATGCTGCGGCCCTAGTGTGAGACTGACCGTCCGGAAGTCGGTCCGTTGTCCCTGGCTGAGTCTGTGTTGGAAGGCTGACTGGGCTAGAGTCTGAGGTCCCGCCATTAGCACCCTCAGTAGCAGACACTCAGGAAGACCGGAGCTTGTGCGTGCCGGATGTCTCCTTGCCACTTTTATTCCACCTGGGTCCCCAGCTTCCTGGATGGAGCCGTACACCTTTCAGGCAGGTCTTTCCTCCTCAGCTGTCATCCCACCTCTCTAGGCCTGGCCTCAGACACACATTTAAAAGTGTACTTTTGCTTCGTGCACGCTAGGCTGTTCTGCAGCCCCAGGCCCTCCAGCCTTCGATTGGATTAATCCCTCTCTCCTCCTGATCACGCCTACCCAGCTGATTCTCTCACTCCACCACCCCCACAGGGTTACCAACACCACCCGCTGTCCACCTTTGGTTCCCGCACTTTTCATACTGTGGGCTCCCTGTGAGCTAGCTCGGTTCCACCCGTAACTCTTCAATTACTAGTGAGGTCCAGTGTGGATCTCCAATCTGACCTTTTCCTTTATCTATGGAACTGACTGCCACCAAGCGGCATTACTTGTTTCCCAGACGCCTTTAGTGGGTCCTAAACTCTTCCTCACTCCTGGATCTCTTGTTCTGTATTTCTGGGCTAACCACACCTTCCATTCGTTCTCCCCAAACGGGCTCTCTTAAGATGTCTTTCTCTTGTGTGTGTATGTGGCAGGCTGAGCCTCTGTGGCATTCATCACTGTGCTTGCGTGTCCTTTGTTCCCTGTGTGGTGGCTGGCACATTGATCTCTATTGAAATCTGTGCTTTACAAACATGGATAAAAACTTGAGGAGTAAGTGTGTAACAAGGGCCAGTTTCCCATTAGTCGTGGCATCATGAGTGTGAACTGAACACCAACGAATGAGAAGTTTTATTTTATTGGTAACGGGAGCCCAAAGTAATATCAAAAGGAGATAAATAATGAAGCCAAATGTTAAATCTGAAACTGAACACACAATGTTAGACATTTTGTAGTTGTCAGTGAAATGGAAACTCCCTAAGGAGGAGAGCCCCATGCCTCAGAGAATGGCTGCAATTAGGCGCGTTGTCATAAAAGCATAATGGCTTCGTGACTCTTTGAGTGTGACGAGATGAATAATATACATTTTATGCAATGCTAAATATACACAGCTAAAGGACAGTGACACACAGTGAACAGGAGTGAGACATTCGCATTTCAGGGTCTTCTACTAACCTTGCAGTTTTCAGCACACAGTTCCGTACAGAGCCTTGCTTCTTTCCAGTCATGAGGCTGATGAGCTGATTATCTACAGACTACAACTAAACATTTTTGTGGGGTGGTGACGATGTGTGAATGTATGTGGTTGTGTGTGTGTGCATGCATATACACATGTACATGTGTGCTTGTGTGTGTGTGGTATCTCTGTCAATTCCTGTCTTATTTTGAGACAGGATCTCTCACTGAACCAGCAGTTCACCATTTCCACCGGGTTGGCTACCTATAGAGCCCCTGGGTTCTGCCTGAGTTCACCCCTCCATGGGTGGGCTACAGATATGCCCCACCACCACCCTGGCTCTTTTGTGGGTGATGGCAACTGGACCACAGATCCTCATGCCCAGGCAGCAAGCACTCTGCCCACTGAGTTATCTCCCCAGCCCCTGCAACTAAATATTTAATGATGCCATATTTGGGGTGTTTAAAACATTGCAAGGGCCAGGTGTGGTGGTACACACCTTTAATCCCAGCACTTGGGAGGCAGAGGCAGGCGGATCACCGTGAGTTCGAGGCCAGCCTGGTCTACAAAGTAAGTCTAGGACAGCCAAGGGTACACAGAGAAACTGTGTCTTGAAAAAACAAACAAACAAACAAATAAAACATCGCAAGGTTGTTAACTCGTGTTTTGGAGAATTGCTGTGAGTCTACAATCAAGTTTTTAAAGGCCACACTGTGCTGAAAACTGAAGGAACTCACTTCTAGTTCCCCTTGCTCGCTGCTGGCAATTGCCAGCAATCGTCTTGGTCCCTTGGCTTGTAGCAGCAGTGTCCCATTTCCTGCTTGGGCTGCTCTCCTAGCTGGAGAATTTCTCATCTTCCCTTAAAGGGCACCGTACAGTCGCACTTCATTTTAACTCATCCTTCGAGCAAAAGAAGGACATTTGTAAATAAAATTCACATTTACGAGGTGCCACATAGACCAGAATTTGGGGGAGGGCACTGACTGTTTACAAAAATGCGTATTTATTTGGCCCTTTTTCAAGTGGGCCCCATAAGGCAGTTTCTTCTGTGGCAAAAGACGTAATATTCTTCTATGCCACTTGAGGGCGCAGGAGAGCTGTTCACTGAATGGCCGTGTGGGCTAGAGGGATAAAATAACTTCACGCAGTTCCTCCTTCAAGACCTAGCATTCACTTTCCCTGAGGCCGATGCTTGTACATGCTAGGCAGTTTTGCTACACAGTGCCTCCTTGAGCTTACCTGGCTGTATTTGGTTTTCCCTTACACCTTAGAGGGAAGATTTCTGGCGAGTTTCAGAGGGCGGGTTTCCAGCCACTTTCAATGCCATGGCACAACCCTGGCTTCTCTGCTGTCCAGTAGAGTGTATGCTGTGGTGCCGACAGGCAAGATTACTAACGTGCCGGGACTGCAAGCATGTGCCGCAGCACGGGGCTGTTGAGCGGTTTGTGAAGTTACAAGAATAATCTGAGGTTAGGATGAAGGTAACCTAGGGAAGGTTTTCATTTGCTCCTAAGCAGACTCCAGGGAGCTCTACCAGCCCAAGGTCACCTTAAACCTCATACAAACCTTGTAATTCCGCCAACTACCCAGCTTATTCAAAATTGGCCTGTGATTCTGTGGGAAGACTTTGTGTCTCTTCCCTACCTTTCCACTGACGTCTAAAGTTTCAGGTATTTGGGTCCGCCCCGCCCCCCGCCCCCGGCCTTGTTAAGCCTCTATAAAGGGAAAAGTTAAATGTTTCCTTAATGGGCAAATCTAGAAAGTGAAAATCCATCCTGTGATGAGCTATGAGCTGCAAGATGAAGTAAAACCTTTTCCTTCCCAGGCTACTTTGAGTCTGGGATTTCATCACAGCAACAGGAAGGAAACCAAGACACCATGCAAGACCTAACACTAAAAATGCACAATATTTATTTATTTATTTATTTATTTATTTATTTATTTATTGAGATAGGGTTTCTCCGTGTGGTCCTGGCTACCTCGGAACTCGCTTTGTAGACCAGGCTGGCCTCGGACTCAAAGGCCCGCCTGCCTCTGCCTACAAAGTGCTAGGATTAAAGACATGAGCCACCACACCCAGCAAAACAACAACAACAACAACAACAACAACAAAAACAAAACAAACAAACAAAAAACTAACAATGTTTATGACCTCAGAGAAAGCAAAGATTTACTAGGTAGGGGACAAGGATGAACCCTGACCGGATGTGAAAGATATCTTTCTGCTCCTCACAGGGCTCCACTAAGAGCCTAGAGAGATGCGTCCGTGGTTATTGCTCTCCCAGAGAAGCCAGATTCAACTCCCAGCAACAATATCAGCAACACCAGGTGGGTCCCAACTTCCGGTAACTCCAGTTTCAGGGGTCAATTCTCTCTCCTGGCCACATACAAACAGGGAACACACACATTTTTTTAAAAAAAGAATCTTAAAAGTGTTTTTAAAAACATATAACTCTATTAAGAAGTAAATGAGGCAGGCATGGTGGTGGTGCCTTTAACCCCAGTACTCTGGAGGCACAGCTGGTGATCTCTGGGAGTCTGAGGCCAGCTTCTGAGTGAGTTTCAGGCCAGCAAGCATTACATACTGAGACCCTGTTTTTATTGTTGTTGCTTGTTTGTTTTTCGAGACAGTTTTTCTGTGTAGCCCTAGCAGTCCTGGAACTCCCTCTGTAGAGTAGGCTGGCCTTAAACTCACAGAACTCCACCTACCTCTGCCTCCTGAGTGCTGGGATTAAAGGTGTACACCACCACCAGTGCTGCCCCACTGCCCAGCCTGAGACCCTGTCTTAAAAACAAAACAAAAACAAAAAACAAAACAACCAAACACAATAACAACAGAAAAAAAAGAAGCAAATGGAAAGAAAAATTTTGCAAAATATACCTAGGTATGAACCTGCCTGCCATCAGACTATATAAAATTCTTAAGAGGCATTTAGACAAAAGAAACTGGGTTGAAAAGCAGCACAAAAGCTTCGAGGCGTTCCACAGTAGAACAGAGAGAGAGAGAGAGAGAGAGAGAGAGAGAGAGAGAGAGAGAGAGAGAGAGAGAGAGAGAGAGAGGAGAGCGAGAGAGAGAGGAGAGAGAGAGGAGAGAGAGAGAGAGAGGAGGAGAGAGAGGAGGAGAGAGGAGGAGAGAGAGAGAGAGAGAAAGGGAGACAGAAACAGACAGACAAAGAGAGACAGAGAGAGAGAGGGAGAGACAGACAGAGACACAGAGAGAGACGGAAAGAGCTAAACATGTAAACACAACCACAGCGCTCTGGCAGTTTTTGGTCTCCTAGAAAGACAGACAGGTCTTCAACAGACTTTCAGCTTCTCCATTTTCTATTGTTGCTAGAGTCCGGAGCTCCTTAGACTAAAACCCAGGAAGGTTCTGGTCCTGCAGCCCCAGTCACTGCCCTTCTACGTGCAGTGTGGTCTCAGGCCCAGCTGGCACGCTTTGGGAAGGAGGCTCAGATCTATACAAGAGCCAGGGAAAGCTGGACAGCAAATTTTCCTGGAATATTTTAGAAAGATCTGTGGTCATTGGCAGTGGCTTCGCTCCAGTGGAGCAGGCTGTGTTCCCGCTACCAGCATCCTCTCCTGGGATTTTGCCTCTTTCGTTTTCAGCCCAGAGAGCCCACGGTGGAGAGATTTCTCTAAGTCCCTCAGATATCCTGTCTGTGAAGTGAAAGATAACAGTCACTACAACTGGCAAAATGCAAACCTTCATTAAGACATAGATGTCTTCTATGAAGGGCAACCTTTGGTACATTTGTGTGTGTGTGTGTGTGTGTGTGTGTGTGTGTGTGTGTGTGTGTGTGTGTGTCTACATGTTTTGTAGGGGAACATATACATGTGTATGTGTGTGGACAGGCATATGGTAGCCAGAGGTGGTTCCTCAGTCACTCTCCATCGTATTTTTTGGAAGCAGAAACAGTCTCTCTCGATGAACTGGGAGCTCAGCAATCCAACCAGACTGGCTGGTCCACAGGCCCCGTGGGTCCTTTTGTCTCCATCTTCCCAGACAAGAATTACAGATGCAAACTGCTGCGTGTGGCTTTGTACCCCGGTGCTGGGGACTGAACACAGGCCCCCACACTTGCACAGCAAGCACTTTGCTGTCACCTCCCCAGCCCCTCGATCAAACACACTTATCAATAGAAACATAGTTTAGCATTTCAAATAACTTCACTAAGACACACACAGTCACAGTTTTCTCCCTCAGGAAGCCTTTTGTTAAGCACTTGGGACAACTAGGGATAAGGAAACCAAACACCTAACAGCATTAAGATGTGGCTCCAATTACGGTACATATTTCCCCTGGCACAGCGGCTGCCTTCTTGTACCATGGGAGTGCTGGCGGCCTGGATAAAGAGTTCTTTCTTGGAATTTTACACACTGGTGCAACGAGAGAAATGCTCCTTCCTCTGGGAAAATGAAGCCTAGTGTGGAATGACTCTAAATTTTCCAAATTCTCTTTTCCATGGTAGCTAGCCAGGCAGCACACGTGCTAGATTTCCCTATCCTGTCTGGGTAGTCAGTTCACAAACACGGCTACATTACAATATAACGCTGCACTGCAGACGTGAATATCCTGGCACAAGCACTTCATCGCATATCCCCTCTGTACACCCACAGGGGCTGTCGCCGCCAGAAAAGGGCTAATCCCCTTTCCAGAACCCGGTCATTTTGTCTCTAGAGATCCCCCGCAGGATGATGCTGGGAGGGGGTTGTGTCACCAGGGTCACTCTACTTAGAGCCTTGTCTTTTTTTAATAGAACAGTAAACACTTTTATTACATGAGCCATGAGTGATGGTTTATTTGCCTTTCCGGGCTTTGATCTTCCTGAGACAGAACTCCAGCCCCTTGTCCTCTAGCACATAGCTCTGCCATACTGGCCTGGTCTTGAGGCAATAGCAAGCAAGAAGCTTGCCCTGCTGACACTGCCCCTCCAGAGCAGCGCTGAGTTTGGCGCTCTTTTTCCTTTCATTGTGTTTCTTTTTCTTTTTTTCCTTTTTTTGGTTTTTTTGAGACAGGGTTTCTCTGTGTAGCCTTGGCTGTCCTGGGCTTGATCTGTAGACCAGGTTGGTCTTGAACTCACAGCGATCCGTCTATCTCTGCCTCCCGAGTGCTGGGATTAAAGGCGTGCGCCACCATGCCTGGCCCATTGTTGTTTCTTTTGAACATTCTTTGATCGTTTTTTGCTTAAAATCTCCTCCCCCTCAGGGGTCAGCTTGGCCCCCTTTTCACAGCCCAGGGGCAGTTGCATAGTGGAACTTGTACCACTGTCAGCCCAGTGTGCTGTCAATAAACAAAATTATGTAGTTCTTCACCAGGGTCTTGGTGTGGAGCAGCTGGCTAATGGACGCATAGCAGGCTACATCAATGATGCTTGTTTTGCTAATACAGCACTCAGAGCCCCAAGAGAAGTTTCCCACATCGAATCTCAGGGCATGGTCCTTCCTATTGTCTCCTTGACCGGGACTGTGTGTCTACAATGAGAGCCAATCAGTGTTGACAGCAGGCTGTCCCATCTCATATTTCGGCTACTTGTAGTAGGACTTTCTCTTACCCCAAATCTTACGATGCTTATGCCAGTTGCCCCAGAGATGCCTACCGCTTAGCGCTGGCTGGCTGTAAAGAGCTAGAACCCTGTCATAGTGTTCCATTGCTGTGAAGAGATGCCACAACCAAGGCACCTCTTAAAAACTCTTGCAGTTTCAGAAGGTTAGCGCGTTATGGTCATGGCACGGGAACATGGCAGCACGCAGGCGGACACAGTGCTGGAGAAATAGCTGAGAGTCCTACGTCTGAATGCACAGGCAGCAGGAAGAGAGAGATACTGGGAAGAGAGAGACACTTGGCCTGGCATGGACCTTTAAAACCTTAACGCCCCACCCCCAGTGACACTCTTCCTCCTTCAAGGCCACACCTCCTAGTCCTTTCAAATAGTGCCACTCCCTTAGCATTCAAATATGTGAGCCTATGGGGGCCATTCTTAGTCAAATCATCATAAACATCTCACTGAGACACACTTCCCTGATCGCTTTTCCCAGAACTGGTATGTGTGCGTGCTTGCATGCTTGCCTGTATGTGTGCTTGTGTGTGTGTGTGTCTGTGGTGTGCTTAGGTGTTGTTCATCACGTACTATATCGCCTTGTCTATTTTTTGAGACAGTCCTCAGGGTCTGGAACTTACCAGGCAAACAAGACCAGCTGCATAGCAACCCCTCACTTCCACTTCCCAGAGCTGGGGTTACAGAACACACTGCCACACTGGGCTTTGAAAGTGAAGAGTAAACTGTAGGTCTTCATGCTGTTGTGGCAAGTAGCTGTCTCCCCAAGGCAGAGCTAAGTTCTCAGAGCAGAAAGGAGGCATTGAGTGGGCACTGCCCCAAGAGGGTGAGAACCCTGCGGCCACACCCTTCCCATCACTAAAGTCGCTGTGTGACCTGTTTCAGAGAACAAAAAGATCTAGAATTTTTCCAAATTATTTTTTAACTGGAGCATAAATGATCTTTAAAGTCAAGACTTTTTATTAGAGAAATAGGCTTTTTCATAGAAGAAGAAGAAGAAGAAGAGGAGGAGGAAGAGGAGGAGGAGGAGGAGGAAGAGAAAGAAGAAAAAGTTTCCTTGGGAAATTTCATTCCTTTTCTTTCTTTTCTTGAGTTATAAAAATTTGTCTTTGAGCCAGGCGTGATGGTGCACGCCTTTAATCCCAGTACTTGGGAAGCAGAGACAGGTGGGTGGAGGCCAGCCTGGTCTACAAAACGAGTCCAGGATAGCCAAGATGACATAGAGAAACCCTGTCTCGAAAAACCAAAAAACAAAACAAAACAAACAAAGAAAGAAACAAACAAATTGTCTTTGATATGAAAGCAGAAGTGGAACTATTTAGTGAGAGGAAAGAGACCAACAAGAGTTGGTCCAAAGTGGTCAAGGTGTTTGGGGGGTGAACACGAGCAACGGGAACAGTACGTATGTATGAACATGTCAGAATAAAACACTTCCCCTCTTCTTTTTGAGACATGATCAAGCACACTTAATATTTGCACATTTAAACCACAATAGCAGCCAGGGCAGACAGAGACTTGCTCTTACTAATGAGAACACATTTTAAAAATCCAGACAGCTTTAGGGCAAGACTTTTACTTTTGACCAAAGAAAACATTCCATTCCCCCCAACACCCCCAACACTCCTTTTATTCTTCATTTGAAAGCAGTTTCATGTTGTGCCAGTTCTGTGGAGACAAACTGAAAAGTGAAATTCAAACAGTGAGGGATGGAAAGTGTGTTGCATGAAATATCCTCCCCCGACGACGGATTAGCACAGGGACCTGTGTTGCGGAGCTTTAAGCTCACATATAGAATAAAGCTTGCTGATAAACTAACTCCAAGAGAGGGAATACTTGGGATTATCCAGGGGGGGCCCAATGAAGTCACTGGATCCTTTAAAGTAGACACACAAACTGTCAAGAAGAGCTGAGAAACACGGAAAGAGTGTCGGGGCTGGGGCTTCCGAAAACACAGGAGAGTAGTCGGCAGAGAAACGTGATAACAATGCCGACTGGCTAACTTGTAGATCCACAGTAAATAATCATCATCCATGTTGTTAAAACGATAGGACGGGAGTGGGAAGGAAACACTAACCAATCCTTAGCTTCCAAGACAAACAGTGGTTTTGTCCTTTTGTCCACTAGAGGGCAGAAGCGGAATGAACGTTTTCAATCTGTGTTTCCTGAATCCTGGGATTAAAGGTGTGCATCGCCACAAACTCTTCTGAACATGTTCTTTGAATTTTAGAGCTCAGAAAAACGCTGTTCCCAAGTATCATATGACTTGGATACATCACCTCAAAGTATATACCCAAAGGACTCACAGGCAGTCCTACAGTAGCGATATCTACACACCGAGCGTATCGGGGCTTTTGCCACATTTGTCAGGTACGGAAGCCAATGAGGTGCCCGTGGTTGTAACGATGTGTACGCTGCCACTCTCTAGTGCCAGCCCGGGCTCTGGTTTATCCGAGCCCCAGCTGAAGGAGTAAGTGTGGAGGACTTTATGACATGGCTTAAATAAAGCAGACTGCCCACGAGAATGAAGGGGTGGGTGGGAGCAGTACTCTGTTGTAAAGAAACTGTGTTGCCTTCAGGAAAACGGACCGCTTGTTAAACACAATAAACCACACAGAAAAGGCAAATATGTTTTCTGTCATGTGTGGGAAGTACCGTACTTGGGAGCTATTAGGGAAAGGAAGGAGATGGAAGGACAAAAAAGGATAGTGGGGGTGTGTGAATGTGACCAAAGGAAGTTATATATATGTGGATGAAAATGTTTCAATGACACTCTTTCTTTCTTTCTAAAATATTACCTATTTTATGTATGAATGCTCTATTTGCATGTACACCTGTGGGCCAGAAGAGGGCACCAGATCACATTATAGATGGTTGTAAATCACCTTGTGGTTGCTGGGAATTGAACCCAGGACCTCTGGAAGAGCAGGCAGTGCTCTTAACCACTGGACCATCTCTCCAACCTGACACCCTTTTTTTTTTCTTTCTTTCTTTTCATATATATATATATATTATATATATATAATATTTTTTTTTTTTTTTTTTTTTTTTTTTTTTTTTTCAAGACATGGTTTCTCTGTGTAGCCTTGGCTGTCCTGGACTCACTTTGTATACCAGGCTGGCCTCAAACTCACAGAAATCTGCCTGCCTCTGCCTCCCAAGTGCTGGGATTACAGGTGTGCGCCACCATGCCTGGCTTGTGGCACCCTTTCTTATGTGTAATTAGTATACACTAATAAAATTAATTTCAATGAAAGAAAAAGACAACAGACACTGTATGCCCAATAAATGTCTTTTTAGCCTCCCCAGCTCTGGTGGCCACCACTGTGCTTTCTAAGAGTCCGACTTACCCACTGAGGTTGAGCCACACAGTGTTGGACTTGCTTTATTTGTGCCTGGCTTATTTTAGTTCACGGGATGACTTAAGGTTCATGCATGTTATAGCACATGGCGGGTTTTCCATCCCGTGTGCAAATGCACTACACTTCCTTCACCCTTCGTCTGTTACTGCACACTTAGATTGCGTTTGGGAACATTTTTGCAGTGGACATGGGGGTGGACATCTTTTCCAAACACCGTTTCTATTTATTTAGTTCTACCCTCAGATATCGGATCACAAATCAGTTGATTATTATGCTCTATACGCTGTGCCTCAGTGAGGACTTGGTATTTTAGCCTTCAGTCTGGCCATAAAAGCTGATGGTGGCCATGGGGAGACGGCTCAGTTGGCAGACTGCTTGCCATATAAGCGTGAGGAACTGAATTTGCTCCCAACACACATAAAAAGCTTTGTAGAGCTGCAGGCCTAAGTAGTGCTTGAGGGTGAAGGCAGGAGGATCTTTGGGGGCTTTCTGGTCAACCTGTCTAGCTGAACCACTGAACTCCAGGTTCAGAAATGGAGTGTATGTGTGTGTGGGGGGGAGCGGGAGGGAGAGAGAGACCCAGTGTTAAAAACTAAGGTCATAAGCAATTGAGAAAGAGATACGTGTCATCAACATCTGGCCTCTGCACGTGTGCACACATGTGTACACACACACAAGTTTGTGCACACATATATGCACAGGTGACAACTCATTAGTGTCATCTGTCTTTAGTTAAATTCTACTGACAATGAGCATGTGTGCACAGCATGGTGCTTTGTCTCTTCTTGGTAGCCTTTTACTATCTCTGCGTTATAGTAAATTTTGATTGTTTTTTTCAAGATGGGGTTTCTCCGTGTAGCCCTGGCTGTTCAGGAACCTGCTCTGTTCTAGATCTCCTGGAACACCAGGCTGGCCTCAGACTCATAGATGCGCCCGCCTCTGCCTCCAGAGTGCTGGGACTAAAGGCACACACCACCACTGCCTGGCAGGGTATAATAATTTTGTCACATATTTGGAGAGTCTTTATTTGTATTTTGCAATTTGTGAGGTTTTTTTACTTTTTATTTATTTTATTTTATTTTTTATTTTTCGAGACAGGGTCTCTCTGTGTAGCCTTGGCTGTCCCGGACTTGCTTTGTAGACCAAGCTGGCCTCGAACTTACAGTGATCTGCCTGCCTCTGCCTCTCTAGTGCTGGGATTAAAGGCGTGCGTCACCACACCTGGCTAAGTGGCCAAATTGTTGTCTGAACTGCAGAGCAAGGCAGCAGAGGAGAAGCTTTTTTAAATTTGTATTTTATTTTATGTACACTGATGGTGTGTGTGAGACAGAGAGAGGGAGAGGGAGAGAGAGAGAGAGAGAGAGAGACAGAGAGAGAGAGAGAGAGAGAGAGAGAGAGAGAGAGAGAGAGACAGAGACAGAGACAGAGACAGAGACAGAGACAGAGACAGAGACAGAGAGACAGAGAGAGAGACAGATCTCCTGGAACTGGAGTTACAGACAGTTGTGAGCTGCCATGGTGCTGGGAATTGAACCCAGGTCCTTTGGAAGAGCAGTCAGTGCTCTTGACCACTAAGCCATCTCTCCAGACCCCAAAGTTGACTTTTTAAATTGTTACTTTTTAATTTTTAAAAAACAGGTTTAAGTTAAACTTATTTTATTTTATGTATGAGTGTTGTTGCCTGCATGCATGTCTGTGTATCACATGCGTGCCTGGTGCCTGCAGAGGCCAGAAGAGGGCATCAGACCCCTGGAACTGGAGTTAGGGATGCTTGTGAGCCAGCACCACATGAATGCAGGGAATCAAACATGGATCCTCTGCAAGACAGACAGTGCTCTTAACCCCTCCCCCGCCCCCTCTCCCCCATTTTGCTTTTCAATATTATTCCCCGTGAATTTAAAGGCTGATACTATTTTTGTCTTTTGTCTTGTGTCTCTGTGTGGTTTTTGTGTGTGTGTGTGTGTGTGTGTGTGTGTGTGTGTGTTTTGTTTTTTTGAGACAAGGATTCTCTGTGTAGCCTTGGCTGTCTGGACTCACTTTGTAGACCAGGCTAGCCTTGAACTCACAGTGATCCACCTGCCTCTGCCTCCCAAGTGCTGGGATTAAAGGCGTGCGCCATGACCGCCCGGCTTGTTTTTTACTTTATAGTTTCTGGTTTATTTGGGGTCCCTGGAAAGTACTTTTCCCATTACACATAATTAAAATATGGTAGAAAAATATTACTGCATTTTGTAACTACTTACAATATTCTTTGATATGAAGAACAAAATAAGAGACTCTCTCTTATTTATTGCTTATTTGCTGATTGGTTGGTTGCAGGGCTGGAAGTGGCCCAGAAACTCCTGTACACTAGGCAAGCTGTCTGCCCCTGACCATGATTGTGTGACAGGCCAGTCCAAACACCATAGCTGAATAGTCATCTCCTTCCACTCACTGACTTGAAATGCCATCCGCAGTCATGCTATTTGCTGGGTGGTTGCTCTTCTCCTTCATTGATTCATTATTATTATTAATCGGTTTGACTGTTAGCATACCCATTGTTTCAAGTCCTGAAAGTGGGTCTGCTTTAAATCTCATCTGTGCCACATCCCTATCACTTTAGTAATAAAAGGAGAGAGAAACAAATGCCAGGCAGGGACCTTTGGCATGTGAGTCACTTCGAGCTACATGGGTTTGGAAGCTCTCAGAGCAGTCTCCCTGACCTTCTGCCCTCCTGTCAATTGCATCCTTGAAACCAGGATTTCTCTTTTCCAAGGTGAGTGGTAGAAACTGGAAACCCTTTCCTCAAATGCAAATCTGGAAAGGCCACTTCCCTCCTTCCCCTGGAACCGTTAGTCCAGAAGCTCCTGGCTTACACCCCAGCAGAAGGAGCACTGCACTGAGAGGCTGGGAGGAATCACATAGAGCCAGGTGCATGCCTTAAATCCCAGCCCTCAGGAGGTAGAGGAAGACAGATTGCTGTGAGTTCAAGGCCAGCGTGGTCTACAAAGTGAGTCCAGGAACCCTGTCTTTAAAAACAAAGAAGAAGGAGGAGGAGGAGAAGAGGAAGAGGACAAGGAAGAGGAGGAGGAGGAGGAGGAAGAGGAGGAGGAAGAGGAAGAAGAAGAAGAAGAAGAAGAAGAAGAAGAAGAAGAAGAAGAGAAGAAGAAGAAGAAGAAGAAGAAGAAGAAGAAGAAGAAGAAGAAGAAGAAGAAGAAGAATTACAACAGAGACTTTATTTTCTGAGCTTTTCCATGCTCTATCACATGAGTTCCTGCCAGCCAGGCATGGTGGTGCCCATGTGGAATTTAGCACTTGAAAGGCAGAGTTAGGATGGATACAGAAAGAGCTCACCCCTTCCTATGCTTACATAAACAGCTGACATACAAAGGACACCCAGGCAGGCTGGAGAGATGGCTCAGAGGTTAAGAGCATTGCTCTTCCAAAGGTCCTGGGTTCAGTTCCCAGGAACCACATGGTGGCTCATAACCATCTATAATGAGATCTGGTGCCCTCTTCTGGAGTACATGCGACAGAACACTGTCATAATAAATAAATAAATAAATAAATAAATAAATAAATAAATAAATAAATCTTTAAAAAAAAAAAAAAAAAAAAAAAAAAAGGCACCCAGGTGTATAAGACACACTTCAAAGCACTATCTACAGTGTTCAGAAATAAGATGAACACACTAGGGTGTAGCTCAGAGGTACAGCACTTGTCTAGACTCTGGACTAAAGGCTTTAAAGGACCCACTCTGTGGGCGTGTCTCAGAGGCAGTGGGCTGGAGGTGCTGGCATGGGGACCAGGAGCTAAGGAGAGATGTGTACTCCATAGCGACATCAGCAGTGTATTTGGAGGAGACACTGAGGAAGCCCAAGAAGCACATGAGAAAGACAGTTTGGGGAGCATTAGGTCTTCTCACAGGGTGGCTGTGAGAACGTGGGCAATCACTACACTGGTGGGCAGCTGAGGGATGACTGACAGAGGCAGGGGTTTCCTCGCCAAGCCCGCCTCTAATGCTGGGCAGACTTGAGATCACCTCTCTCCAAGCCCTTCGACCCCCTCCTCCCAACTCACCTAACACAGAGCAGAACTTTCCCTTTGCCCACACGTCAGCTCTGTTCCCACACCCTGAGATCTTCACACACCCCCTCCACTCTCCTCCATCCTCCCTTGGTTTATGACCTACCTTCTGCAGCTGTCCTCTCTACCTCCTCTCCACACAGTGGTTATTTGCTGGGTGCAGGAAAATTCCTACTTAGACATCTGTTTGTTTCCCATGCCTCCACCCCTCACCCCTCCCTCTCCCCTCCTTTCCTCGGTCTTTCCTGCTGTTGTGTCTGTTTGGGGGTAATTCTCAGATATTAAGCCAGGATTTCTCTAGTCCAGTATTTATGAGCTCTCCTAACATGTCTCTTCTGGTTCTTAAGTATTTCCTCCCTGAAGCCTCTTAGCTCTCTAAGCCTCTATTTCGTTTTGGTTTGGTATTTTTAGACAGGATCTAACTATGTAGCCCTGGGTGTCCTAGAACTCAACTCGCTCTACAGACTGTTGGACCCTAGAGTCCACTCGGGTAATAGGGGGTCATCGCGAGAGACCACTTGAGGACCACAGTGTTGATGCAAAAGCACAAGGTTTATTGCTGATGCGCATCAGGGGGCCTCAGCACTCACTCGGGAGCGAGGGAGGAGGCGCATCCCAAGTCACTGTCACAGACTTTTTAAAGGTTAAAACCACAAAAGTTAGGAGGGGCTACATGCCCTATGTTAGGATTGGCCCTGGTGGTCGCTAGGGGTGTTTGTCTAAATGTTATTGGCTATTGTCAGGGTCGTTGGTCTTGGGGGCTATTCTTGGTAGGGAGGGGTGTTGGGGAGTTTCCAGAATTTGCAGATGGTACCTTTTTGAAAATTGTTTATCTTAGTTGAAATTGTTTATCTCGGTTGGCCACTTTGATCTCAGAAACTGAAGCTGAGCTGGCCTTCAATTCTTTTTGGGTCATTTTCCCAAGCTTGCCTGGGTTACCTTCCCAGGCTGGCTGAGAGAGAGAGTCTTACAAGACCAGGCTGGCCTCAACCACAAAAAGCAACCTGCCTCTGCCTCCCAAGTTCTGGGATTAAAGGTGCGTGCCATCATGTCCTCTAAGTTTTATGGGTTTTGTTTTTGTTTTTTTGTTTTGTTTTGTTTTTAATCTCCAGATCCAGAATTCTTGTCCTTCCTCCTTTAGTCTCGCATCTGTCAGCTGGCCAGAGGACCCCAACATTGTCTGGCCCTTGGAACCCCAGAAGCCTTCGTGGACACAAGGGACACCGTCTTCCTGGCCTCGGTCATTTCTTTTGTTGCCTGGTCTTTCCTGCTCTACTCTCGCATGCTAAACTGATACCACAAAGCAATGGGGAGTTAGCTGTGTAGGCTTACTTCTCCAGAGCCCCCAGCACACTCTGGAATACTACTGCCATTGAGTTTGTCTGCAGGGCAGAGTCATGGCATAAGGGAGCATAGTCAAACAAGCTGTGCTTTCCCCTGGGGCTCCCCCTTTCTGGCAAGGCTACCTGAGGCAGTGAATTGGTTTCCCTTCCTGTGAAATGCTGTTGTCAGCTCTCCAGTCCGTCCTGAGAAACCCATGGTGCCATCAAGTCTCACACTCACTGAAATCTTGTGACTGTCACTCGAGTTATCTCTAGTTCCTCATTGGTGAGACTCAGGGGAGACTTCAGGGGAAAAGAATGTTCTCTCAGGGCCTCCTTCATGGTCTTTTCTCAGCTTTGTTGATTTACAGACCGCAATCTGAATAACTTGTGGAAAGAAGAGAAGGAAGACATCAGAGGAGAGGGCGCGCAGTGTCCTTGGCTCTGTTCCAGTGACTTCTGTGGCGGGCAGTTCCCACACTCTCCTTCCTGCAGGCTTTGTACTGTAAGGCTGCCCGTCCTGTACTAGGCTGGGCCCTGCCAGCAGTTTGACAGATGGTGGTGGCTCCTCTGGGGCACACAGGCAAGGGGGGTGGGGTGGGGGGCAGGGAGTGGCGGGGGTGGGGGTGCGGGGAGGGAGTGGCATGGTGTGAGGCCGCACAAGCACTCTGGCCCCAAGCTGGCTCTCGCTTCTGTTCTCTTGGCTCCTCCTCTGGTGAGCCCCACCCACTGCAACACCTTGGCCCTTAATCTTTCCCTTTTGAAAGAGCAAGCGGCTCCTGTTCTGTTGGTGGGTTGTACAGGAACCCACCACCTGGAGAGTCAGCCATAGGCAACAGAGGTGTCACTGTCACTTGCTCACATCTGAATTTCTGGCTATTAACAGCCTGGTGGTTGTTACAAGCTACGCGTTCCACAATTGGTGCACTCACCTTCTACAGTACAGCAAAGTCTGCACAGCTGGAGGATGGGTAACATTTTTGGGCCCAAGGAAAAGGCTGACCCCGCATTGGTGCCAAGTCCTGACCCCTTCTAACCCTTTTTGACAGTCCTGGCTCCTGGCCTTTCACTGCCTTCCTGCCCTAAAACGTCAGCAAGCAGGAAGCTGTAAACCTCTCTGGGTGCACACCCAGGCCTGGCAACATTTACAACAGGAGCAACCCTTGGCTCGGTCTGGCCTGATTGATAGCTAGAGCTCTATCCTCCAGTAGAGAGGCATGGACTTAAGCCAGCTTGGGCTCCTCAGCAAGACATACATTTTTTTTTTTTTTTTTTTTTTTTGAAGAAGGAAGGAGAAAAGAATAAGTGTCTTTTAATTACAGAGGACGCTGTCAGGGCTGGGGATTTAGCTGAGTGGTAGAGTGCTTGCCTCGGGCACAAGGTCCATGAGGTCCTGGGTTTGGTTCCCAGTACTGCAACAAACAAAACAAAAGAGCTTGTAAAAAAACTGGCCTAGCAGAGTATGGAGCATGGCTGAGAATGGGTCTTAGGGAAAGTGGCTGGTGGGTTGGTACACGGAGGGCAGGTGGGAAAGCTGCTGAGGAACAAAGAAGGATGCAAGGGTGAGTGGAAGCCCGCATGAGAAGGGGCATGGCTATGGTTCCCAGACACTCAAGCCAGAGTCGGTAAAGTCCCTTGCTGCTAAGCCTAACAACCAAAATTCCCACGAGGAATCTGAAAAGACCAGAGTCAGCACAGGACAGGCCAAGACCAAGTCCCCAGCACAAAGGAGAAAACTGACTCCCACAAAGTAGCCTATGACATTCATGTGTGCAACACACACCCCAAAATAAATAAGGAATGGTAAAAAAGAAAACTTAAAAAGTTTCCAGAAGCCAAGCGGAAGGAAGGAGAAACACACTAGAGAGGGATCTGGGTGACTGGAAGGGTCAGAATGTTACGCCTGAGATGCCTCCTCCCCACACTCTGACTAGACCTAGGCCTGGGCCGGTTACTTGACCCGCATAGACTGGCTACCCAATACTCTGTTCTCCCTATCTTCACCTCACTGATACCCTCCAGTGTGTTGGTGGAGTGTTGTGCAGTATGGGACAGGGAGAGCCTGTCCACAGCCCCTTATCTTTACTCAGAGTAGGAAATTGTTCGCCTAGTTCAGTGACTGCCAAGTTGACGCACCAGGCCTCTCTTCTTCTCAACTAGGCCTCAGTTGCTTCATGACGGGCAGGTGTGGCTGAGCTGCCCCAAGCCTCACTACCCATCCTCACGTTCCTCGGAGGACCTCCAGGCTCACCTGTCAGATACGCTGGGCCAGTGTGAGAGCATGAGGTGCTTTGTTGGCTGCTGTGTGGGCCAGGCCCCACGCTCATGAAGCCTCCAGAAGACCGGGTGAAAGGCTTGTCCATGAGTCACTAGAGGCACAGAAGAGTAACGGACAATCCTTACATGGAGGACTGTGACTAAATTCCTCCTTAAGATGACTTCAAACTCAGCTGGGAAGGAGGGCGGAGTCTTGGCAGAAAAGAGGATTTGCAGGCCGGGATTGTCTCCTCGAGCAGCAGCTGGAGAGGGACAAGTCATTGTCCACCTGTGCGTGTAGAGCCAGTGGCAACAGACATGCCTGACCGACCTCAGCAGTCTGAGACTGTGGGACCTCACTCAGCTTCCAAACTTGATGCATTACTCTGCATTTGTATGAAACGTCACACGTGGATACTGTTCTTACCACGAGAACCCTGCCTTGCATATTCTGGATACCCAAGCCTCGACTGACTTGTCAGCGTTCAGATGCCACACCCAGGAGCAGCAGGTGTGTCCTTATGCCACTCTTGTTCAGCTGGCTTGATTCTCCCCTGCAGGAATCCTCCCGAGGGTCTGGTACAAGACCTGGCGTACGACCTTTGATGACACAGTTGGCTCATTCTTCGATGCATGCCTTTATCAGACTAGTCATCAAAGCCGGAATGCAGCGCTCAGGGCTGAGAGATGCTCAGGGAGGCTGAGAGTAGCCTGTGGAAGTTAGATCAACGTGAGACTAGCTGTGGAGTTGTAAGAGAGCAAGCACAGACAGTTCCTTTAAGAAGTCTGAGCCAAGCGGTGGTGGCACACGCCTTTAATCCCAGCACTTGGGAGGCAGAGGCAGGCAGATCACTATAAGTTTGAGGCCAGCCTGGTCTACAAAGTCCAGGACAGCCAAGGCTACACAGAGAAACCTTGTCTCAGAAAAAAAAAAAAAAGTCTGCCGGGAAAGGGTAGGAGAGATGGAGCGATAACAGCAAGGAGGGTGTGTTTATGACAGCTGAGGACAGAAAGTCTGCTTTTTCTCAAGAGGCTTTTTGGTTGTACCATGCCAAAGCCAATGTGACAGCGAGCTGGCCTGTTGGGAGGGACTCATACAAGTGTCTACCTCTAACAATACCATTAATGACACTGACCATGTGCACACCATAGCACCCACAGGGCAGAGTTCGCACCCACGGGAGTCTGGCCTGGGCAGCAAGGAAGCTGGAGCTTGGAGCTGGACATAGAAAAGGAAGGAGAAATGCTCAAAAAGATCTTTGGGTGGGGCTGGAGAGATGGCTTAGTGGTTAAGAGAGCTGCCTGCTCTTCCAAAAGTCCTGAGTTCAATTTCCACCAACCATATGGTGGTTCACAACTATCTGTAATGTGATTTAATGCCTTCTTATCGCCTACAGGTGTACATGCAGGTGAACACTGTATACATAATAAATAAATATATAAATATTTTTTTAAAAAGTAAGAAAGAAAGAAATATCTTTGGGTTAGCAGAGACTGATTTTAAAAATCTAAAGACACCCCAAAGTTAACTGGGCGCGGTATTAAAACATAACATAAACCCAAATAGCCCCAAGCCTTGTATAGGGCTCAGGGCCTCTGTGGACAGTTGGTGACTGTGGGTGGGCACAGCCGATGCGACCATAACTGCTCCAGGAAAAGCCAGCTACAGTCACAGAGCATCTGAGGCGTAAGGACATCAGCAGCGGCATGTAAGTGCCGTTGTCCCTGGCTATTGGGAACAAAGGCTCTGAAGTTTTACTGGTACTCACTGGTTACAGGCAAAGAAAGTGAACTTAGAAGACACGGGAGAATCTTGCACATATAACCCGCTAAGGGGGACTTCAGGCTGGCTGCTGTCTTAGTTAAAATATAATGAAATGTCTGCGTCTCCAAGAAAGTGGAAATGAGTATTTGAGTTAATTAAAATTGGAACAGAATAAATATAACTCTTTAAACTAAAACACAAAACGTGTGTGTGTGTGTGTGTGTGTGTGTGTGTGTGTGTGTGTGTGTGTGTGTGTGTGTGTGTGTGTGTGTGTGTGTGTGTGTGTGTGTGTGTACAGCTGCGGAGGCCAGAAAGCAACATTGCCTGTTGTTTCTCAGGCTCAGTTCACCTTGCTAATTCTTTGGTTGAGTTTTTTGTTTTGTTTTGTTTTTTGGTGGGTTTGTTAGTTGTTGTTTTTGAGACACTGTCTCTCTGTGTATTCCTGGCTGTCCTGGAACTCTCTATGTAGACCAAGCTGGTCTCAAACTCGTAGATCTGCCTGCCTCCGCCTTTCCGAGAGCTGAGATTAAAGATCTGCATCATGAGACATTAGCGCTTGTTTGCTTACTGAGATAGGGTCTTTCACCTTTACCTGGCACTCAACAAGTAGACCAGGCCGGCAGCCCAGTGAGCCCCAGGGGTCTGTCTGTCTGCCTGTCTCTGCTTCTCCAGTCTGGGATCGAACTCTGGTCCTCTTGTGTGGCAAGCATTTTCCTGATTGAGCCATCTCTCCAGCACGCACAAATTATGTTTTGCGCTTAGTTAAGGTAAAATAAAAGCAGCACACAGAGGCAGGAAGGATGAAAAACAGGGAACAACGTCTTTCTGGAGCATGGGTGAGAACAACAAAGGCATTGACCTTGGGATGAGGGAAGCAAATTATTTCCTCCAGTTTATTCACAGCCCCTGAAGCCCAGCAGGAAATCCAGTGAATAAAGCTGACGCTAAAAGAATTGCTTGTTGTGATCTTTGCAATGTTAAGAGACAATTTTCTGGGTCCAGCCATCTCAGGAACAAGTTGGGTCTTGCGGGCAGGGTCAAAACTGAGTTCGCGTTCCCAGGTCCCGGGACCCAGCTCCTCTCCTGCTCCCTCAGGTGGTTCCTGTTTGTCTGTTAGCCAGTGAAGGATGGAAAGAGGGCAGGTGCCATTGGTTACCTAAACTAAGGCCCACAGTTGTAAATGTGTTGCCTTGTCTTGACTTAAAGCTTGTCTATCCCCTATCATTCTAAACTCCAGGCCGAAGTCCAAGAGAGGAGAGGACTGCAAAAAGCTGAGCCAAGGGTCCTGAAAACCAGGTGACCTGGAAAGGCCCAGTCATGCACGTTTACTTCCTTGGTCTACTCTTTGCGTCAAAATATGACTGGCCAATGCTGCAGCTCTCCCTGCTCCTGTTCCCAGCCTTCAAAAACGTTGTACAGCCTTCCATCGGGGACCTGGTTCAGCTTTGGAACTGGCAGCCTCCCTGTGCGCATGCAGAAAGTTAAGCTTTCGTTTTTAAACTTCTCTGGCGTGAGTTTTCTCTGCTTCTACCCTGAACCCAACAGAAAATATGAAAGATGAGATTATTTGAATAAAAACAAAAAACAAAAAACAAAGACAAATTCAATAACTGTGAATATGGAGGAATAGACATGAGGAAGAAATTAATGCTGGCGTGGTGACGCACGCCTTTAATCCCAGTACCCAGGAGGCAAGAGGCAGGCAGATAGCTGCAAGTCCAGGACAGCCAAGGCTAACACAGAGAGATCCTGTCTTGAAAAACCAAAAAAAAAAAAAAAAAAAAAAAAAAAAAAGAGAAAGAAAGAAAGAAAAGAAATTAATGAACTTCTGATGGAAGAACCTCAAATACAATAGTAAAAGTAAACAACAAAGGAGCTATAGAAAGGGATCTGAAATGAGAAAGTGGACGAGCAGGAAGCCATAAAAGTAATTGTGCTGGTCTGCCCTCAGGGACTTAACAATGGCTCATGTCATCACCTGCTGAGGCCAGGTGCACTAGGTGTCTGCTGGATAAAAAGAAGCCCCCCTCCCACCCCTTATCCCTCCTCCCACCACCCCAACATGTTCCCCACCTCTCTCTCAGGTTTCTCTTGCTCTGTCCCCCTTTCTGTCCTTCTCTGTGCCCCCTTCTCCATCTCTTCTCCGCCTCCATGGCTCTGTGTCTGTCTGTCTGTCTGCTTGCCTCTCTATTCACTTGTCTGACTCCATCCTTTCTCCAGGCCCTGACTCCTCTCCCTTCCCCCAATAAACCTCCTTACACCAGATGTGTTTCGTGGAGTATTTCTCAGGGAGTACACCTTGGCATGGGTCTGCTATGGTACCCCCTCACTGCATCATTATAGTTCATGACATTTATAGTTGATTTTAAGGTAGCTGAAGTATTAAAGCTCTATGCAAATGCTCAGCGAGGCATGGCAGCCCACTGTTATCCCAGCACTTGGAGACAGGGGATCCTGAAACTGTATTAGTGAGCCCTGGGTTCAGATGAGAGACTCTCCCTCAATGAATAAGATGGAAAGAGTGAGAAAATCTGCTGGGATAACGACAAGCCTCCACAGATGCACACATGTACACGTGCACACACTTGTACACACACACTGAGAACACACACCACACACAACGCACATAAAATTTTTAATTAAGGGGGTTGGAGAGCTGGCTCAGAGATTAAGAACACTGACTGCTCTTCCAAAGGTCCTGAGTTCAATTCCCAGCAGCGACATGGTGGCTCACAACCATCTATAATGTGATCTGATGCCCTCTTCTGGCATGCAGGTGTACATGCAGGCAGAGCACTGTATACATAATAAGTAAATCTTTAAAAAAAATTTTTTTTTAAAAATTAAACATAGGCCAGCAAGATGTCTCACAGGGTGAAATCACTTATTACACAAATCTGGATCCCACAGTGGAAGGCAAGAACCAACTCCTGAATGCTGTTCTCTGACCTCTACAGCACACCATGACACATAGGCACACACACAATAGTAATAGTAATAGTAATAATAATAATAGTAATAATAATAAACAATTGAAATTAAAGCATTAATTCATAGCTGACTTCTCAGCAGGATCAATGGGGACCTAGAAGACAGTAGGATGTCTGTAAAAATAAAACATGAGGTTATGAACGCTGTGGACATGTGCTCATAAGCTCCATTCATAGAGCATGGGAAAGTATGAAAAGGTCTCAGGAGGTAGGAGAGGGATGGGCAGGCATCTCAGGAAGCTTTCCTCAGCAGGAGTGAGGAAACTGCCTGTGGCTGGAACACTGAGTGAGTCAGCTGGGTGGAAGCAGAGCTTCTGGTACTAGGAGGGGAATGGACACTGAAGCTGGAAAAAAGGCAGTAGAGGCAAGATGGAGACAGGCAATGGGCTTTGAAGAGCGTCCACGGTATCTCCGCCTTGTTTCTTGATGGGACTTCCTAGTCAGGGCAGTCTTACTTTCCTCCGACAGGTGTTGCTTGGTCCCACAATCTCTTCTTTCGTTACTTGGAGTGCTGTGAACCGTAGATAGATGTTAGGTTCAGCCTAGACTGGGCTTTTGCTCCCTTGAGAGGAAATTTCTCAGCTTTAGCATTTGGCAATTTAATATCTCCAGTTATAAACGGGACATAGTGATGCATGCCTATCATCCCAGTGCTTAAGAAGCTGTGGGAGGATGATGTCATAAATTTGAGACAGCTTGGGCTATCCAGTGAGTATCAGGCAAGCCCGGACTTCTTAGCAAGACACTGTCTCAAAACTAAAAAAAATTATAATGGTCAGGGAGACCCCACAGGCTTCCAAAACAATATAGGCTACTGCCATAGCTCTTGGTTCCTGCCCTAACTGCACAGTAAAAGCTTGTTACTGAAAACGCTGCAGTCTTTTCTCGCAGGACAGAGAAACCAAGCTGAAATGATCTAGAAGCGTCTTCCTTACTGGTTAGTTTTCCTACTGTCAAAAGTTGCTATATAGGAGGCTGTGGGGAAAATAGCATCAGTGGTCTTACCCAGCTGCAAATACCGCAGCTACAATACTGACCTGCCGGGCAACAGCGGCATGACTGTCACAGACGTAACCAACCGCTTTATGACTGGGTTTGAGGACCACTCCAGAGAAACGTGGTTCTAAAAGCTGGTCATGAGCTGTGCTTGGGAGGGAGGCCATAGGCCCTGGCTGGTGGGTGGGGCCTACAGCCTATTGCTCTGTTAAATAGTCCTGGTATCTATCTGCCTTTGAAATATCGATGTTTATGTCTCGCCCTCGTCGGAGAAGCTTCTTATTGCAGGAGGTGGCTGTTAATCACAGTTGGCCAGAATGCCAAGAATAAGTGATGGTGGAGTGTTCAACACTAAATGGGGCATCTATATGATCTCCTCCAACTCACGGTGGGAAGAATAAAAAAGCCAGGGGATGAGGAGATGTGGAACAAAAGGTTGTCTTCTGGACTTGACATAGCCATTGTACTCTCTCTCTCTCTCTCTCTTTTTTTTTTTGGTTTTTCGAGACAGGGTTTCTCTGTGTAGCCTTGACTATGCTGGACTCACTTTGTAGACCAGGCTGGCCTTGAACTGACAGTGATTCACCTGCCTCTGTGCTGGGATTAAAGGTGTGTGCCACCACTGCCCGGCTGCCATCGCACTTCTTAACACACCCCAGCTGTGGCCATCCGTACAAAACCTGCACAAGGTTGTACTTCATCGACATTTCATCCTGAATGGGAGAGGAGCCATGAGTTCCCACGCCTCTCTGAGGATCTGTTATTAACCAATGATTTACTGGGTTGTGTAGGGGGCGTGTGAGGCAGTCTGGGAGTTGGGGAGGTCACTTTCTACCCACACTTACTAAAGCAACTCTTGTTGGGGGATGGTCTGACGTATTTTGATGTTAATTACTGCTCTCGCTCTGTGACCCACCTTTTGCTTAATAAAAAGACATCTCACCTGGGCAGGGCAGAGGAGATAGATGGGGCAGAGAGAGAGAGGAATTCTGGGAAGAAGAAGGACCGCCACCAGGAGAAAGAGACCTGCAGTGAAGAGAGGAAGGCCACCATGGGTCAGATGGAGGAGGAACACACGGCCAGCAGTGTGGATGAAGAATTTGGCCCAGATGAAGAGCATCAGCAAGAATTTGGGATTATGATTGGGAGGTAGCTTGATAAATGTTATTGGAAGCAGATGGCATGGGATTGGGGCAGGGATCCCATGCTGGCCCCACTATGGGAGGTAGTTTAGAGGATTGATATCTGCTCTGCCCCAGGTTAAACAAGGCTATTTTAAAATATAACAAGTGTCTGTGTCTTGATTGATTGCTAGCCGGGCCTACAGATAATACTTGTAATTCTAAAAACAATAAACTCTAATTAAACTTAGTGAGTCACATAAAAAAAGAAGACGTGAAAGTGGGAGAAATTGGCCTACTGGGAAGAAGAAAGTTCTCAATGGCACAAAGAGGAAGATGAGAGAGGAATGGGCAGGGAAATGACTGAAATTCATTATATAGTTGTATAAAACCGTCAAAGGATTTTTTTTAAAGGAAAAAGCAAACAAACCACAACCAATTGATTTCTTGCTATAAATTTGGTAAATGCTCTTCTTCTGATGGCAGAGTGTGGCAGAAGGGACAATGCCATCTGCCTGTGCACTCACATACAAACGGGTGCACACACATGCTCACAAATTCTCCAAAATCTTCTATGACTTTTAAAATTTCCTTCAATTTTTATAATTCAACCAACGTTTCCATTTATACCCAGTATAAATTAAAACTGTTACTTCACTTTATCCTAATGGGAAGCAGTCTTCCCAGCATTACTCACTAGATGACGCCTCCTTTTCTTCTAAAGCGTCATGCCAAGGCGCATTTTAGTTGTGTACCGTGCACTGGTCTCCTGTCAGGGCCCCTGTGCAGGGTGCCCTGGACTGACACCACTCTTCTGTGGCATTTACGGGCAACTGTTGGGACAGCTTTTCATTATCAAGTTGACTCGGCTATTTGACAATAGCTAATTATATGTGTATGTATGTCTTTATACTGAAATTGTATTTTTTAATAGATGACATATAGCTAAGAAACCCCGTCTGGTAATCTGCTCACTTTCATTGACCGTGACTGCTGATGTAGTGGCATTGGTATCTTTCACCCTGACATTTATTTCTGTGTGTACCCCCGTTCTTTGTTCCTTTACCTTCCTTTCCTGCCTTCTCTGTAGCTGGTCATATTTTATGGCCTTGTCTTATTTCATCTGTTGCCTCATTGGTGGTCACTCTTTGTTATATTATTTTTGTCTTGCTTTAGGGTTATGGTATCCATCTCTAATGCACCAAATTATGTTATATTACCTATAAATATTGGAAGAATCTTACCACAGCGTACTCACATCTCTCCCCTCCAGGCCTTTGTAAGTATTGATGCCATATATTTTACCTCTAAAAGCAACAACATATGGTTATTGCTTTTGCTTTAAGCAGCCCATTATCTTCATATAAGATTTGAAAAAAAAAATAAAAAATATCTTTCTATTTCCTTATACAATTACTGTTTCTAGCTCTCGTTTCTCTGAAGAAATCCAATTCTCAGTCTGATGTCACTGTCCTGTCTGGAGGACTTCTCTCAAATGCTTCTTGTCATATGCATTTTCTGGTGATGTATTTCTCCTACTTTTGTTTGAAAGCTTTACTTTGTCTTCTGTTGAGAAAGATGCTTTGTTGAATAAGGATCTTCAGATAGGCTGGTTTTTATACCGCCCCTCCCCCACCATACGTTAAAGATGTTGCTTCATGCTTTCTTCCTCACGTTGTTTCCAGCAAGGAATCTGTTGTTCATGCCTATGTCTCTTCATATGTAACAGGATAGAAGAGCTATGAAGGGATGCAGACCCAGGGTTGGACTTCCCATAGTTTTCCCGGCCTCCCCCTCTATCTTTTCCTCCCAGCCCATCTTTGTACTTTTGTGACTCCCTGCTAAACCTCAGAACAGCTCTGTTCCAGGGACCCCAAAGATGCCACACTTGGCTAGGACCACAAGTGGGCAACCAAAGAACAGGACACCAGCCCAAAAAGGCAGGACCAGGTATACTGAGGCAGACTAGAAACACTTAAAACACCATAACTCCAGATGCCTAGATCTCAGTGCTAAGCCAAACATGAACAACGGGACAATATACCTCCTCTCAAAGGCTGGAAGCCTACTGCAGTAGTAGAAAACAAATTAACTGAAGCACTGGGCAAGGACTTCAAAATATCAATTATGAATATGTACAAGGACCTTAAAGAGGATATGAATAAATGCTTTAAGGAAGATCATGAAAATACAAATGGTTGAATGTAATAATGAGAACAACTCAAAATATCAACATAGAACTTAACAACGAAATATAGTCACTAAAGAAAACCAAAATGGAAATAGAGCTGGAAGTGAAAACCTCAGAATGCCAAACAAAATCCTGAGAGGTAGCCTCACCAACAGAAGAGTGAATTTTAGGTTGAAGACAAGATACAAGAAATAGATATCTTAATCAAAGAAAAATTTAAATCTTAAATACTCCAAGAAATCTGGGACACTATGAAAGACCAACCTACAAATAATAGGGAGAGAGAGAGAGAGAGAGAGAGAGAGAGAGAGAGAGAGAGAGAGAGAGAGAGAGGGAGAGAGAGAGAGAGAGAGAGAGAGATGGGGGGGCGGGGAGGAAAGAAGAAGAAACCTAGGTCAAAGGCACAGAAAATATTTCAAACAAAATCATAAATGATACAAAAGGTTTATAGACCATCAAATAGGCAGGAACAGAAAAGAAATGCCCCATGATGCATAATAATCAAACACTAAATGAACAGAACAAAGAAAGGATATTAAAATCTGGAAGGAAAAATGACTAAGTCGTTCATAAAGCAGGTCCGTTAAAATAACACCCTACTTTCAATGGAATCTCTGGAAGCCAGAAATGCTCGGATGGATGTTCTACGAGCTCTGAGAAGCCACAGATAATAGACCAAACAACTATACCCAGAAAAAAACTATCAATCACAATTGACGGAGAAAGAAAAATATTTCATAATAAAAACAAAGTTTATAAAATGTTTGCACAGCAGTCCAGATCTACAGATGGCACTAGAAGGAAAACTTTAGTCTGAAGAGAAGTTTAATCACCCCTAAGAGGACACAAGAAATAAATAATCTCAGAACAGTTAGTTAATCAAAGTGAGAACCCATATTACCACAACAAAGTAACAGGAATTAATAGACACCGCCCATTAGCAATTCACAATGTTAATGATCTCAATTCTCAAACTAACAGATATTCTAAGGAAGACTGAAAAACAAAATCCATCTTTCTGTTGTAGCCAAGAAACACATCTTACCATCAAGAATAGACATCACCTCAGGGTAAGAGGAAAGAACCAAGAAGCAAGCAGGTGCTCCTGACAAAACAGGCATCAATCAAAAACTAATCAGAAGAGATGATGAAGGCCATTGCATATTCGCCAAAGGAAAAATCCACCAAGAGGTTATTGCAATTTTTTTTTGTTATTGCAATTTTTAACATCTATGCACCAAACACAAGGGCAACCAAGTTGATCAAAAAATCAAAAACAAGAAAATTCTACTATAGTAGCTAAAACCATACATTGATCCTAATTCATAGTTAGTGTAACATCAACAACTTACTCTCACCCACAGACATGTCATCCAGACAAAAGCTAAACAGAGAAATCCTGGAGGGAAATAACATCAGAAACCAAATGGACCTAACAGATACCTACAGAAGATTTTGCTCAAACACTAAAGAATATACTTTCTTCTCAGCGGCCTGTGAGCTTTCTCCAAAACTGATCACATTTTAGCACACAAAGAAAGTCTCAACAGATAGAGGAAAAATGAAACAATATAATGATCATGGATTAAAACAGGATATAAACAACAGTAGAAATGGCAAAAAAAATCATGAAAGCTGAACCACTCATAAATGAATGAAAATTTGGGGAAGACAGAAATCAAAAGAAAAAAATGTAAATTATTATTATTATTATTATTATTATTATTATTATTATTATTATTATTATTATTGTTTTTTGAGACAGGGTTTCTCTGTGTAGCTCTGGCTGTCCTGGACTAGCTTTATGGACCAAGCTGGTCTAAAACTCACAGGGATCCCCCGCCTCTGCCTCCCAAGTGCTGGGATTAAAAGCCTGCACTACCACACCCAGCTTAAAAACAAAACAAAACATTTTTATAATCTCAGCACTTGGGGAGTCAGAAACAGGCTGATCTCTGAGTTTAAGGCCAGCCTTGTCTACAAAGCGAGTTTATAGAGAAACCCTGTGTGGCGGGGGCGGAGGTGGGAAGAAGAGATTTTTCTCTAGAGTTGAATGAATGAAAACACAATATACATAAATATATGGAAGACAATAAAGGCTGGAGGGATTCAGGGAAGGAGAACACTTATTCCTTGCTGGCAGGATTGCAAACTGATGCAGACACTCTGGAAATCAGAGTGGACATTCCTCAGAAAGTTGAAAAACAATCTACCACAAAATCCGTCTCTACCACTCTTGGGCATATACCCACAGGACTCCAGGTCACTAGAGCAATACTTATCCGTATTCATTGCTGCTCTACTCATAATAGCCAGAAATTGTAACCAGCCCAGATGTCCATCAACTGACGAACGGATAATAAAAATGTGGTATATTTACACAATGGGATAGTATTCAGCTGTTTAAAAAAAAATGAAAATTACATATAAATGGATAGAGCTGGAAACCCAGCCCCAAAGGACAAATATTCCATGCATTAGCCTTTAAGCGGTAGGTGTCTATGCTTCAGTCAGAATAACCACCGAGGTTAGGTAGCAAGGAAGGGACCGGGGAGGAGGAGAAATATTCCAAGCGAGGGGCCTTTTGATTTTTCTTATTGAAAGATTTCCCCCATGAGCATATACAGGGGGAAGAGGTCCCCCTTAGTCACAGACATAGGGGAGGGGAGTAGGGGAAAAGGGAGAGGGAGGGAGGAATGGGAGGATACAAGGGATGGGCTAACAATTGAGATGTAATATGAATAAATTAATAAAATATTTTTTTAAAAGAAAGAAAAAGAGACCTAAAAAAGAAGAAGAAGAAGAAGAAGAAGAAGAAGAAGAAGAAGAAGAAGAAAAGAAAAATTTCCAGCTTGAAGCTGGTCTACAAAGTGAGTCTAGGATACCCAAGGCTACACAGAAAAACCCTGTCTGGAAAAAAAGAAAGAAAGAAAGAAAGAAAAAGGAAAGGAAAGGAAAGGAAAGATTTCATCCTCCAACTTTGTCATTAAAAGGGGACTTTAAGCTGGTGGTGGTGGTGTCAGTGGCAGTGGCAGCACACACCTTTAATTCTAGAACTTGGAAGGCAGAGGCAGGGAGATCTTTGAGTTTGAGCCTAGTCTTCAAAGTGAGTTTTAGGAGGGCTGGGGCTACACAGAGAAACCCTGTCTCAAAAAACAAACAAACAAAAAGGAAGGAAGGAAGGAAGGAAGGAAGGAAGGAAGGAAGGAAGGAAGGACAGACTTTGAGAAGCTAGGCATGCTGCGCAGAAGGTAGAGTGCATAGATAAGGTGCGTGAGGGCCTAGCTTCAGCCCCCAGCATCCCTGTGTTTCCCCAGAGGCAGAGACACGAGGATCAGTTCAGAGTGAGCCTTGGCTAATACCACATGGTAAGTTCAAGGCCCACCTTGGCTACAGCAGACCCTTTCTCAAAAACAACAAAAACAAAGAAGACATTATATAATTTTTGTATGTCTGAGGGGGCCTTTATTTTACTTTTACACACACACAAAATCCAGATATAAATTTTGAGTTCAAGTCTTTTTCTATGATACATTCACAGCCGTCATGACTTGATCCTCTCAAGTCAAGAGAAGCTGTTAATTGATCTCTGTCCTGTTCTAGGATGTCTATAGGTGCTCACAGAGTTCTTCTCCTCCTCCTCCTCCTCTTCCTTCTTCTTCTCTCTCTTCCTCTAAAATATTTTTAATGAAGCCAAGTTACCAGGTCTTTCTTCAAAAAAAGGATAAGGACTCCATGTGATTTTTACCCTGCCTGCACTCACAGCGAATGCCTCCCACAAGATCCATGAGGCTGGTCACTGACCTGCGTGACACACCCAGCAGTTGAAGAAACACCGAAGCACAGACTCACGGGGTTTGCTTTTGCAACGCTGGGGATAGACTCAAGGGCCTGCACACGCTAGGCTCAGCACCTCTACCATTGAGCCACAATCCCCAGCCCCTTTTACGGAGTCTATGACTCCTGAAAAACACCAAGTTCTTCGGCAGGTTTGTCCTGGGGACATTCTGAAGCCCCAGGTACTCAGAGGTGAGGCTTGAGGGAGGTGGAAAGAGAGACGGGCAAATCTGGGTTCTGTGTGTAGGTTCCGTCTGCCTTTGTGTCCTCTTTAAGGACACAAGCCTGTTTGCACAGACAGACACTTTATGTTGGTAAGGGAGGAGCAGGGGTAAGTTTGAGTCTAGGAACAACAAGATGCTGGTGATGTCCTGGAGCACAGTGATCCTGTGGTAGGGAAAGATTTTGAAGAAGGGATGGAGGAAGAAACACAAGAGGTGGGCTCTGATCTATTTTGTTAGATCCTGTCTATGGTTTCAATGTGAAATGTCCCCCATAGACTCCTGTGTTCAAACATTTGGTCCCCAGCTACAGGCTCTATTTAGGAAGGCTGTGGAAACTTTAGGACGTGAAGCCTGGATGAAAGAAGTAGGTTCCATGGGGAAGAAGGGCTTGAGCTTTACAGCTGGGCCTCACTTCCCACCCCGGTCTCTCCTTGATTCCTGACTGACAGACATCCCAATGTGACCAGTGGCTTCATACTCTGGTGTTGCCATGGAGCTGCCTGCCACCATGGCTTTCCTGTCATCATAGACTGTAGTTCCTTAAACCGTAAGCCAAAATAAACAACTTCTTTCCTAAGTTGCCTTTTCCCCATTTTTTACCGGTGCAATAAGAAAGGCAACAAATACACTAACACAGTGTCATGTTCGAAAGATTGGGCTGTGGAAATCCTTAGGGTTCTGTCTACCATAGTTCCTTCCCAAATTGCTTGTCTGTAGGTTTTAGGCATATGGATGGGGACAGAAACCAGAGAAACAAAGTAACAATGGGACCCGGACAACCAGGAGAGAAAAGATTTCAGCTCTGTAAAAGCTGCAAAGGATCCCCGTGTTCTACCTTCATTTCTGTGGCTGTGATTAAAATACTCTGACAAAAAAAGCAACTTATAGAAGAAAGGATTTATTTTAGCTCACAGTTCCAGTTTATAGTCCATCATGGAAGTAAGGCAAGGTGTCAGAAACTTAAAACAACAAGTCACATCATGGCCACAGTCAAGAGCAGAGAGAAATAAATGCGTGCGTGCATACTGCTCACCTGGCTGTCTCTACTCACAGGTAATTCAGGGCCCAGGGAATGGTACCACCCACAGTGGCCTGGGTCTTCCTATATCAATGAACATAGCTAAGACAACCCTTCACAGGTCAACATAATCCAGACAATCATTCTTTGAAACTCTAACCAGATGTTCTAGGTTGCGTCCAGCTAACAATTAAACCATCACATTAAGGCAAGTATAGCAGCACACATCTGTAATCCCAGCACTCGGGAGGCAGAGGTGGGTAGATCTCATTTAGTTAGAAGACAGCCTGATCTGCACAGAGTTAGAGGCTACTTAGAGGCTCCCTTTCTCAAAAACAACAACAACAACAAAACCCAAATAAATAAAACTAACCATCACACCCACTATGAAAAAAAGAAATATCGAGTCCTATGAGAACGGAGCAAGGTGAGCTGAGACAGCTTTGCACCACGCCCAGCCAGGCTGTACATTAAGGATCTGGTTGGAGAAAGGATAATCTGAGATCTTTTCTCCTTCCTAAAAAAGATTCAGTCACCCCGATGGATCCTATGTGTGTGATGGCAAATTGTCAACTATCAACCAGTGATGACAAGCCTTTGGCCCATCCGTACATGGGTGGTTGTCATGGCTAGGATGCCCAAAGAGCCAGAGGAGCTGTCACAAAGAGTGAAGTGGCCAGCTTCTCCTCTCCTGTGGTCACCCACAAGGCTGCATTCGCTGATGGATGTGAGTCACATGCACTCTGTGCAAGAACGTGTACCCAGGAGAAAACGCTAGACAAGGTGCTCAATCACTTTGGTTTATTTCCTTTTTCAAAACAGTGGGGAATGAATGCCCAGCCTCATGCGCGTAGGTTTATTATGTCTGAAAGAAGGAAAAGCAAAAGGACAAAGCAACAACAGGCACACTTGCAAATGGTTCACACATAGATCCCAGGAAGCACTCCCAAGCATGAGATGCCTGTTTGTAACCTAGGGTTTATGGCCAAGCTTGCCTTGCTCAAAGCAGCCCATTTGCAGCATTGCTCACACACACTCATCCACACTTGCCAGTCCTTCTCCGTGCCCTCACACTTCTTGATCTCGTGGCTAATTTGGAAATTATTTTCAGCACTATCCCTTTGATATTCCTCATGCATGTATTTTCTGTAGTATATAATTGTATTATTAGTGTGCCATAATCTTGATATTTAGGGCTGGCTCAGTGGCTTAGTGGGTAAAGGCACTTGCTGCCAAGCCTGAGGATCTGAGTTTGATTCCAAGTACCCACATGGTAGAAAGAGAGAACTGACTCCTACAAATTGTCCTCTGACCTACACACACACACACACACACACACACACACACACACACACACACACACGCAAAAAACCAAACCAAACCAAACCAAAACCCTGGCTTAAATCTTGGTATTTTGTTTTACCACCTAGCAATGCTTTACTGTTTGTGTCGATATGTATATGTGTGTGTCCATGCATGCTTCATACTCTCATTTACATATTTACGTAAAGGAGCCAATTAACAGTGTTCTATTTCCATTCCGTGGTAGCTGGCTTTAAATACCAACTTGCCACAGCCTACAGTCACCTAGAAGAGTTTGGACGAGGGAAAGCCTAGATAAGGTTGCCCTATAGGTGACGTCTGTGTGTGTGGGGGGGGGGTTGTCTTTGGTGTTAATTGGGGGTAGGAAAACCCACCCTGAATGTGGGGGTACCGTTCCATGAGCTGGGCTCTGAACTCTGTAAGAGTGAAGAGAGGAGCTGGACAGAGGCTCAGGAGTAAGAGGGCTGGCTGCTCTTCCAGAGGTCCTGAGCTCAATTCCCAGCAACCACAAGGTAACTCACAACCATCTCTAATCGGATCTGATGCCCTCTTCTGTCATGCAGGCGTACATGCAAATAGAGCACTCATATACATAAAATACATAAATCATTAATCTTTTTCTTTAAAAAAGTGGAGAGAGCTAGCTAAGAGCAAGCAAGAAGACAGCATGGAAGCACTTGTTTCTCTCTGTTCTCCAAATGTGGATGTGATACGACTGGCACCCGAGTTCCTGCCTTGAATTCCTTGAAATGATGGGCTGTAATCTGGAATTGTAAACCAAACCACCCTGTTCCTCCTCCACGTTGCTTTTTGTCAGTGTCTGTCACAGCAACAGAAATGAAAGAAGAACGTGTACTCAGATGGCTTTTTTAAAAAAAGAATTGTGGAACTAGAGTGAGTGCGAGGAAGACGTGTGGGGTAAGCCAAAACAAGGAAAGCTTTGGACCACGCTCCTTTTTCATCCTAACTCTTATTTTATGCTGGAACCGTTGTGGTTACAACACAGATTGTGCTCCGTATGTCGATTCACCCAGCTTCTGACAACAAGCCAGCTCAACTCCTGCTTAGTGTAGGTAGTCTTCAGTGAGACCAGAGACAGCATCCTCATGGGTGTCTGGGGTTGCCACACCAGCTCTCTGTTTCTTTTAATAAACTCCATCTCTACTTCATCCTGGCTCGCTCTGAAATTCTTTCATATCTTGAAGCCAAAGATATGGTTTTTTCCTGAGCCAAGGCTCCTAAAAGACCAAAGGAGTGCCCCGGGCTGCTGTAATTGACCAATGGAACTGTGTTGTGTCTTCATCTTTGTTGCCATTGACAGGAAGAATATGAGGGGATGGGGCACCAGTGAAGTTCAGCTACAGGGTACCACTGTTGGCTGCGCTGCCCTGCCCTGCCGGCCTTCACGGGAGCCTGTGGCCTGATCTGCAGCACTTCTCAGGATTCACGGCTATTCCTGAGCCAGGAACTCTAGACAGGTTGGGGAGCCATCCTGGACATTGAACAGTGACAAAGAGGGAGCACTGTGTGTGCTCTGTACTCTGCCTTCACTCAGCACGAGGCTCCTGTTTTCCTGTGTCTTTGCTGGGGCAGAGCTTGGGAACATATACCAGTCCCTACGTACTAAGGAATCAACGTAACGAGCAAGGAGAGAGACCTCCAGGCCACGACACAGAGACCGACATGGCTGGTGACCACGGCCCCGCTGAAGGGAATCCACAGCGGGCTGACATCCAGGGGCTCTGAGATGGCGCTTTGAAGTGGCTTGCAGCTTTCCACTGGTCATTTCTTTAGAGGCTGAAGAGTTCTAATTAAAATAGAAATGTGTCCAATTATTTCTGTGCCCTGTCTGAAAGGCTGGGACTGGAAAGAGAATCACACGCTCCGGCCGCACCTCTCTTTCCAAGCAAGCTGCCCCGCAAGAGAAGTTCCTTCTGTTCAGCAAGGCTCAGAAAACCACACTTCACTCTCATTCTTGGCTACTACGGATGCAGGTTGCCTTTTACGAGTCCCGGCTAAAGACTGCTCGTAAACGTCGTGGAAAGTGTTTTCACTTCCCTCTCTGGTCTTTCCTTTATAAGACATGACAAGGCAACGGGACACGGCTTTGTATTCCAAAGAACTAGATCAGAAGACCGGAAGTATTCAGTCCCAACCAGGTACAACACCAGGAGCGGCAGGCAAAGAGCTGGGCCACTGCCACTCGGGATACAGGCTTAGGCTAAGGGAAGGATGTAAAGAGGCAGTCAGTGGTTAGGAAAAAGCTCTCCAGAGCAACCATGTTGTGAAATAACATTCCTCTACACACGCCTATCAGCAAAACGCTGGGGAGGGTGGAGGCAGGAAGATCAGAATTTCACGGTCATCCTCTTCCTGAGCTACATGAGACCCTGTCTAAAAACAAAACAACAACAACAGCAAAACATATGAAGGCAAACTGTAAACTATGAGAGATATTTACAGACGTATGTGTCATATGACGATCTGAAGATGTGGCTCAGTGATTAATAGACCTCGAAGGGGACCAGGGTTTGTCACCTAGCAGGCTTAGAACTCACTATTAGAGCAGGCTGGCTTTCAGCTTTAAATGATCCTCCTGCCTCTGCCTCCCAAGTGGTGGAATCACCAGTGTGCACCATCACAGGCAGCTAGAGTGTTTGAGGACCTACAGTGAGTCTCTCAAATTTGTTTTCCTTTTTAAAAAATGCTTCTACTATTACTATAGGCCTTTTCCATTTCATATGCAATTGGGATTGGTTTGCCAGTAGGATTTTGATGAGGACTCTGTTAAATCTGTAGGATATTTTACTGGGAATTGCATTTTTTCTTTTGTGACAAGATCTCTCCATGTAGCCCATGCTCTGCTCAAATTCGCATCCATGTTGATGGTTCAGCGCTCTGAAAACTAGGATTCTAGGAGTATGTTGCCACCTCTGCCAGCTATGTACCATTTTAATAATAGTGCCCTTTAAATCCACATAGACAAAATAGTTCTTCATTTATTTAGACCTCTAATTTTCCTCACATTTTATAGTCTTTAGAATAAAAATCTTGTACTTTTTTGGGTCGTGTGTGCCTGTGCGTGTGTGTGTGTGCGCGCATGCATGCATGCACGCACAGGAGTATAATATGTGCACATGCATGTGCATGTGCATTTGTTCATGCATGCACTTGTGGAGGCCCAAGGTTGACATCAGGTATCCTCTTCTATCGCTCTCCACCTTACTTTTGAGGCAAGGTCTCTCATGGAACCTGGAGCTCGCCATATCAGCAGACCCCAGGCTCTGCCTTTCACCAGCAACCCAGTGCTACATGTACAGATTTGCACTGCCATATCCAGATTTTATGTGAAAGTTGGGGTTCAGAACTCAGGTCCTTATGCTTGCACAGCAAAGTCTTTATCCATCTTATATCAGTAGGACCCTCCTTTGGTTCACCTTCCACCTCCCCCCTACTTTGGAACTCCCCAAGAGGGGCGGGGAGGGGGGTTATGGCTGGATCTCAAAAGAGGGTGTCATCCCCATCTTCTACAGGAGAGAAATAACATCCTATCACCACCAGTGTAGACCCAGCTATTACTGCATTGTTATGCCTTTCTTGTTGCCATGGCTACAAGATCAAAGGTTTCCACAGCAACCTCTGCTCCTTGATGGACAATGGTCCTGGGAGACCTGGAGGAAATTGCTACATCACAACACCTTCTCTCTTGTAAATCAATCACCTTGGGTGCTCTGTTATACTGTCAGCTACCTGACTATCACACTGAAATACTTCTTTTAGCCTTTTTCTTTTTTAAAGGGGGGGGGGTGTAAGTCTGGACTGTTAGCAATATAGTATGTCATTCCTTATTTATCTTGACAATGCATTTGAATGTTAGTTTTGTTGGATATAAATTATTTGGTTGACAGTTGTTTGCTTGGATACTTTGAGATGTCGTGCAGGCTTTTAAATTGTTGCTTCTCTACAGATGCTTTTCTCATTTTCAACTTTTCACTTTGCTTTTTTTTTTTCTTAACAATTTGATGCAATTAGGTGAAGATTTCTTTCTGTTTTTCCACCTGGAGTTTATGAGGATTCTTTTGTTTTCAATTGAAGCAAAGGCTTTGTTTTACATGGAGCAACCTAGTTTATATATAACAGTGTAATAGAATGGTCTGATACATTTTTAAACAAAAAAGAAAAAATTTCAGGGTATAGAACCCTCCTCCCAAAACAAATTTCTTAAACAATAACAATAACAACAACAACAAAAAAGTCAGTTTTTCTCAGTGGGCCGATGTGACACATATACCCAGGGACTGACTAGTCATGCACTAATGGCTATTGGGATTAAAAAGAAAGCCCAGCTTTGGGTTTCTGAACCTCAAATTAATGCTTTTGATTCAAATTAAGGGAGTGTTCTGCCAATATGTTCTGGCGTTTCTCCCTCCCTTTCTCTCCTTTCTTGAGATTGCTTGCAGCTGGTGGGCTCGATCTGCCCCCCACAGACTCCAAGCCTCTCTCTTTTCCCTCTTACCTCATTGTTTTTCAAATAGGATAACATTTTATCTACCTGCAAACTCACTAAAATTTGGACATTTCCAGTCTACTCTTCCCCCACTCCATTCCCTCCCACCCCCGCCCCACCGTCCCCCACACACAATCAGCATTTCTCTTTGCTGTGAAATTTTTCAGCTCTGGACTTTTCCTTGTGGTTTTTCAAAAATCTTATTTCTTTATTGATATTTCTACGTCTCGAGTCATTTTCATAATATTTTCCTTAAATTCTTTAAACATGGTTTTCTTCAATGTTTTCAACATATTTCAAATAGCAGCTTCCAAATGTTTGCTGAATCCAGCATCTGGACCACTCACAGCCGGTCTCCATGGACTTTCTTAGGAAGCCTCGTGGCTTGCTGTCTTCTTATGTAATCCACGAGTTTTTGTTAAAATATTGATATCTTCAGAAATACATAGAATCAAGTCTGGATTCTTTTATCTTTTTCTTCTCTGAAAATCTTATTATTTCTCTCTCTCTCTCTCTCTGTGTGTGTGTGTGTGTGTGTGTGTGTGTGTGTGTGTGTGCGTGCATGTGCCTGTGTGCACACACACGCATGCACATGTGATTTTCAAGTCATTTTTATTTTATTTGTACTAGTATTTTGCCAGTATATATGTCTGCCATGTATGTGCCTACTGCCCATGGATGTCAGAAGAGAGCCAACAGATCCCCAGGACAGGAATTACAGACAGCTGTGAGCCACCACATGAGCACTGGAAATCTAACCTAAGGTCCTTTAGAGGAACAAGAGCTCTTAATCATTGAGATCTCTCTCCAGCCCACATAACTATACACTGTGGCTTGATTTTTAGCATCTATTGTCCTGCAGTGTGCATCTCTTGATATTTCTACTTAAGACAGTGTTTTTAAAAATTTATTTATTTATTTATTTTTATGTATACAGTGCTTCGTGTATAACTGCAGGCCAGAAGAGAGCATCAGATCACATTATAGATGGTTATGAGCCACCATGTAGTTGCTGGGAATTGAACTGAGGACCTCTGGAGGAGCAGTCAGTGCCTTTAGCCTCTGAGCCATCTCTCCAGCCCTTAAAACAATCTTACTTATGCTTATTTTTGGTGGGGTGTGTCTTAGTCATGGCTCTATTGCTGTGAAGAGACACCATCACCAAGGCAACTCTTGTAAAAGGAGCGTTTAACTGGAGACTGGCTTATAATTTCATATGCTTAGTCCATTATCATCATGGCAGGGAGCATGGAACTGGAGCTAGAGCTGGCAGCTACATCCTGATCTTTAGGCTGAAGGAGGCAGAGAGAACTGTGGCCTGACATCTGACATGGGCTTTTGAAACCTCAGGGCTTCACAGATGCATCCACATGTATACACACACACACACACACACACACACACACATGCACGCGCGCGTGCGCGCGTGTGCCAAGTGACACACTTCCTGCAGCAAGGCCACACCTCCTAATCCTCCTAATTCTATCAAAGGCTTCCACTCCCTGGTGACTAAGCACTCAAATAAAATATGGGACTGGCTTCTCAATGGTCATTCAATGCCTGCCTAGAGGCTACATTCTGTGGCTGGTGGATCTTCGCTTGAGTTGGGGAACATATCAAAGTGGGGCCGTTTTCAATTCTGACCCAGCGTTCCTTTAAACTCCAGCCCCCGCTGTGTCTTGGCTGTGGATGCTCGCAGGCTGCTGGCCGGGAGGGCGGCAGACCTGGAATGCTGATCATGCTCATCACATTACCTCAGTTGCATTTCTGCCCAGTCCAATATCACTCATCTCGACCAGGGCTGCAACATCAGACCAGATCTGTTAAGCTGCCCCCCCCATCCCCGCTTGCTGCTGGCTGTGGGTTTCCACACCCCCACTCTAAATCAAGCGAAGGCCATTTCTACCAGGGCAGTGAAAACACGCTGATCAGTGAACATGGAATGTAGAATAATTGTATTAGTAGGGACCTTTTCTAATACCACCCTAGCTTCCAAATAACTGACACAGAGACCTATTAGATTTATTCAATAGGCTTTAAGCACTATAACTGGGCAGATACTTATCTATTCTAACCCAGTTAAGCTAGTCTGGGTACTTCCCTGCCATGTGCTTGTTACTTGCCCTCTCAGTTATCACCTTGGCTGTTTCTATCCTCTGTCCTTTTGTCCTCCTTGCAAACTCCTCCTCGAGCCTTCTCTCTCCTCCTCTTTCTCCTGGCCTTGCTGGGATCAGAAGTCCAACTTCCTATATCTTCCGCCCAGTCACTGGCTGTTCAGCTTTTTATTAACCGATTAGAGCTAACTGGGGAAACATTCTTTACAGAACATTGATACAAGAAATTCTTCAGTAATCATGACAATGCCCATGTCTGGACTGCAGCCTGATCTTGAGGCACAGAAATCAGCATCTGAATGCACAGTGCACAGGACCAACCCCCAACAATGGGGGGTGGGGGTGGGGGACAGGCAAAGCCAGGAAAAGTGCCACAAACCTCTACGGTTTCACTTAGGCTGACATGGTTTTTGTTCATTTGTTTGTTTGACTGCATTTCTTACTCCCCCCTGACCCCGCCCATTTTGTAGGAATTTTCCTTTCTTTCCTTCCACCTTTTCCTCCTTTGCTCAGGTGTCTGCAGAGCTGCTCAGGACCCCACTTGGTGGCCTGTGCGGTGGGAGCTGCTGACTAGTCCTCAGGGGCTGGCTGGGTGCACCAGTGTTCAGTAGGGAAGAGCCGGGTGGGTACAGAGGATACCTGCACAACCTCAGACCAGTCTGCCACCTCTGGCTGAGCAGCGGTGAACTCAGGAGCTGGCGTAGTCTATTCACCCTGAAACTCCTCCTTGTGTAAGACCTGGAGGCTAGGTCCTACTTCCTGGAGCCCAATGAGACACAAGAGTCCAGTCCGATGCACCTAGTAGTTTATTGATCCATCATGACAGGGTCTACCAAGCTCTATTGAGCTGGGGACCCTGAATAAGCAAAGCTTGGGTCTTTTATGCCCTTGTAGAAGCAGAATTGGGGGTTAAGTAGAGTTGTTGGACCATGATTGGTTCTTAAGAATGCCCTTTAAGATTATTGGTTACTAGTTATTTTATCCCTGAGGGGGCAAAAGCTCAGCTTGGGACATCATATGCTGTCAGGTGCTCAGGACAGGTATGAGGGTGTGGTTTTTTCTCAGAAAGTATAGAACAGCCCTGATGCCATCTTGGAACGTACCGAGTGGCCAGGGTTGAAAAACAACTTTTCTGTCTTTTCACTTGGTCACGGCCTTCTCAGCAGCAGCAGCTCCTCCTCCTCCTCCTCAGCATCCTCTGGGTCTCTGTAGAAGTAAAGATTAGGCATAAGAATCCCTTGTGGTGCTCACTGAGATAGTGCCACATGTGTGGAGTAATTCCTGGGCCAGCATCCACCATGTCAGACCCACAGAGTGAGCTTCCTTGTGATCGCATGGGATGACAATGTCCAAACAGGGCAGAGGAAAATCCATGTTGCACAGAGCAATGGTGGGCAGGTTGACGTAAGAGGCCTCTGTGAGGAGCTGGTGGTCAACCCTGGATTAGTCACCACTAGAAGCCATGGCTCCCTGGAGGCTGCTTGGATCTTGTAAGCTCAATTTTCTTAACAACTATATTTTATTATGAATTTATTAAACGAGCCTACCTCCCTTACAACCCGACTAAGCCAAACAATAGGACACAATAATGAAACCTTAAGGGTATTAGTTGCAAGGAACAATTCACCTAGTGTAGTCAGCAGGGCCTCAGCAAACCAGGAATCTCACCAAAGTTGCTGCTGGTACCTGGAGTAACTGGAACCTGAAGCCTCAGCTGGAGTCCAAAGCCTTGAAGCTTTCCCTGGAGCAGTTCTCTCTAGGAGCATCTCTTGAAGTGTTGCAATCAACAGCCAAAACAATCCCAAGTCCTCTCTGTTTTTTTCCCTAGCCTCTTGTTTTGGGCTCATATCGATACCTCCTCTACTGGGATGTTTTCAGTTGGCAGCATCCAAGCTCCGCCACGAAGTGGTTCGACTTCTAAGAGGATAAACATCCTGCTCTCTCACTAGACTGTTCCACATCCCATACAAAAACATGTTTATCTCTCCTACAGGAACTGGTTGGTGAAAGTTCCAGGCAGGAAGCAGCCAGCAATGGGAGTGGCTCCAGTGGCAGCAGTGGTCTTCAGCACAGCTCACTGGCCAGTGTTCCTGGAGGAGGAGATGTCGCTGACGTCAGCAGTTCTTAATGGCAAAGATAGCCCGAGCTGTAAGCAACAGCTTCTCCCAGGTCTTCTTCAGATTTATGATGTAGATACCATCACTCTGCCTTTTGTAGATGTATTGCTCCCTCTGGAAGTCAAGGTTGGTGCCACCTAAGTGGATTTCTGCGATAAGGAATTTGAGGGCGCCGTCTTTCTCCATCCGCAGGACGTCAAGGGCTCCAGATGATGCATAAGCTTCCCTTTACGTTATGACGGGAATCATGAAGAACGCCACATGGACAGTCCATGGGCAGCATGGGAAGCTTGACTGGGTTTCTTCGTTTGTTGTTCAACAATTCCATTCTCTTTGTTTTGAGAGGGAAGGCTCTGTCGACCACTTCACTTCCATAACAGTTAGTCTCAGATGCATGTACTCCCAAAGAAAAACAGTTATTATGGAGCATAGGGATATGAGAAGGGCATCTGCAGAGGAAGGGCTTCCAACTGGAAGAACCACACACTTTGCCTCTTTTGTCCCCTTCTGCTTGGAATACTCCTTGCTTGTTTGCCCTGAAGATGCTGGCTTTTAAGCTAGAGCCACATTCTGGCCTCTCCATCTCCCAGAAAGGCTCCATGGATCTTATCTGACTTTCCTAGGCCAGAGGCATTTAATAGTCTACTTACCTCTGTCCCATCTTGATGATTCCCAGTCCTGGCCCTTTGAATCGTCACCCTGCCCTCCTTAGCCTGGGAGATACTGTGTCTCCCATGTCACTCTCCTCTATTCCAGACCTACATGACTCCACCCAGGCTACTCAAACCAATCAAGGTTCTGCTGACTCCTCAAGATCTGATATATCCTTCTTAATCTTCCTCTCAATGAGAGGAGTGAGGGAAAATGGTGAAGACAAGGCATTTAAACCTGCTTGATGGTCAATCATTCACTATGAACTAAATGCCATTGTCTTTAGAAACAGAAATATTTGTTTTAGTTTAAAAGTAGTTATAATGTGTGTGTGTGATATATATCAAATCAGGTTATCCCACTTGGGCCAACAATACTCACCCCAAGAGTTCCAGAGTATCTAACAAACCCCTCAATACCAGACAGGAGAAGCTATCTTTTGAGTTGTTGTTCAGGGTTGTCTAAGAGATCCCCAAAATAATATAGGCTATCACTTAGTTACCTCTCAGAGGTTGAAGGTAAGTTCCGATTGTGAAGACAACATGCATTTCAAATATAAGACCTAGAGAATCTGAGCTGGATCTGACCCGAAAGCCTCTTCGGTGACGATTTGCTCTTCGGATCCTGGAAGGTGCTGGGCAAGCTTTCAAGGAAAGGCAGCAACCAGAGGTCCTACCAGCTGCAGTGCCTACGAACTACAATGACCAGCAGGGCATGATAACCCTACAGGTGCAATAGTGGTACTCATATCTTGATGGCAACCAACAGCTCTCTAAATGGACTTAGGACTCACTAAACAGGAGGGAAAGCATGCCTGGCACAGGAAACTTAGCTAAATACCCAGGGGTAGTGAAGTCCTGGATGTTGGAAAGAAGCTTATACTGCCACTTCACTGACCCAGCTCGATCCCTAACTTTGTTTTAAATATCTGTCCTTATATTCACAGAGAGTGCAGCTCTCACTCCTCACCAAAAACAAACAAATAAACAAACACCAAAAACTTCCCTTTGCAACAGCAGGAGGCCATTACAGAAAACCACAACCAGTCAAAATACAGAGAACAGTGATTACGGGGTGGCCAGCCACAGTTGATACATCACAATACAATTCCTATACCTAAGACTCAAGGAATATGGCAGAAGAGGGCGGGGGGAAGGACTGTAAGAGCCAAATGACTAGACAATCTGCTGTGAAATTGTCTCCTAGAAATGACATGGATGCTCACCCATGCTCACCTCAGCAACACAGCTGCCTAAACGAGACCCAAAGAAGTGTAACACCAATCCCATGGAAAGGGGAAATTGGACAAAGAACAACAAGCCAAGTATGGAATGCTGGGAACAGGAGAAATAATCCTCTTCAGGAGTGAACCCCAAAATTGATTATCTAATAGCAATTGGTCAGCTGTGAAAACATACATCAAGTAATACTAAGTGTGCTGAGCAGTTTGTATTTGTGTACATATGTACATAGATATGCTAACAATAATAAAGAAAAAGAGACCATGATTTTGAGAGAGAACTAGAGTAAGAGTGGTACAGGGAATGGGTTGAAGGGAAAGGAAGGAAGGGGACGTGTGTAATCAAATTTTAAATTTAAAAATAAATAACTGAATATTATATTCATTTTCATACTAGCAAATATATCTGGCGATGAGTGGCATTCCCAAGGCCTCATACACTGCAAATTGGAAAAGTACAAAGTAAAATCAGTTTTCTGTGAAGAAAAAACAAAACCAGTTACAGAAACCATTGCAATGAGTATGCTTCAAAGGCGTTGGTGGGAGTGATTCAGAGTCAGCTGACCCAGAGTGTGGACATGAGCTCAGACAGGCTGCTCTGACCCAGTGTCGGCAGCTTAGTCCCATGGAGCAAGACTGCTTGACCATTACTGTTTCTTTCCAAGCATGGCCTGCTTGTGGGCTGAACTGTGTCACCCAAAAGCATCTATTGAAGTCCTAACTCCCCCTGACTGTGCTCCTGTTTGGAAATAAGACCATTGCAGAAGCAGCTAATTGAGGTGAGCTCATTAGGGTGGGTCTTAATCCAGTGAGACTGGCATCATGGAGAGAAGAGAATGGCTCAAAGGCAAAGGCACACAGGTAGAGAACGGACACTGTGAAAATGAGAAGAGATGAGTGAGGTTGATGGAAACCAACCCCAAGGCTTCCTGGAATCCTGGAGAAACATAAGAGAGCGGTGAGGGTGTGCTGTATCCCTCTAGTGCTGGGCGACATCTCCCAACAGCATCTTGTAAATGTACACACAGTAGCACAACCAGAGTACAGACATTTTCACAGTCAGGTGCAAAGGTTTCCCAACACAATGGCCCACCCAATCATCCCTTTATAGCCACACATGTCCCTTATCCTTCCTCCATACTCCGTAGGAACTCCTCATCTGTTCTCCATTTCTGTAGCCTTGTCCTTTCAAGGACGCTATGTCTATATGAAGATACAGTATGTAACCTTTGAGGGGTTGGGTCCCCACCCCACCCTTCACCCCCCACCAGAAAACAATTGCTAGGCGATTCACTAGGTGACTATGCTTATCAATAGTGAAGGGCCAGTGTGAGCCAGATCAGATTTCTAATGTTCAGCTCATGGTGTTAAAATCCCAATATCAGCCCTTAAACCCCCACTCAAGGATTTGAGATGGAACAGTACTTGGGGGGCGGGATGGGGGAATGTGAGGACCAGACATTGCTAAAAGGACATGGCTAGAGTCACATAGCCTCTACAAGTACCAGCTTGCCTCCACAGGCACTGGCTAATCCCAGTTAGAGTCACATAGTCACAGATGCCTGTGAGCTCCACCTCAGGGTTGCCACCATTTTGTATGGTTGGTTGACCACTACCTCCCCACCCCACCCCCCAGCCCCGCACCACATGCAGGCTGTTTTTCAGAATAAATGCTCTTTATTTTTACATGCTATTTGAGTCTGGACTCTTTGTTCACCAATTTTTGGACCCTTACAAATAGTTTGTTCTCTTTTTAGTTGTTGAGTAGTATTCATGGTGAGCATGTGTTCAACCAAGTTTGGTTGAATCTACTGTTTCAAGATTATATCCATTCCATATAAAAACGCTATGGAAACTCACCTGTAGGTTTTGTATGAACACAAGTTTCCATTTCTCTGGCATAAATACCTATGGATACACTGGCTTGGCTGCATGCTCTTTGTATATTACCTTTTAAAGTACCTCTGACGATTTTATTTTGAACTGTAACCTCACACTTCTCCCTGCCACCTTTTGCCCTGGCTACCTTTTAGGACCACTGGTGCAGACACCAGTTCTGAGGCCAGTCCTCTGCTGGCACACACAAAGGCCTCAGCACTCACAGCTGTATACTGGTTATGATGAGAGGACAGACCTGGGCATGAGATCTCCAGCAGAGCAGCCTATCGGGTTATAAGAAATTCATACCATGTCATAAAAAAAGTAGCACTATCCCAAAATAAAACTTACTACCACAGGGAGCTGGGCACAACTTTCCTCTTGTATAAGCTGTCCAAGCAGAGCTGCATTCTGAGCAGAGCTCGCCACTCTAGCGAAGCTTCCAGGCGCCCACCGGTCTCAGGGGAAGCCTTCCCTTAACAAATGAGCAGAGCAGAACGCCTCTAGTTGGAAACATTCACACAACCCCAGATGCAGGGGACTCAAGATAGGTCTGTGTTTCATGCTGGAAAGTGAAAACCAAATAAATAAAAGTCCCTGTCACGGCAGCAGGCCAGCTCAACTGTGGGAGTAGACGGCAAACACGTGCCTGAGTTCTGCAGAAGCTTCTGGAATAAATTCAGAATCCTATGTACTCAGCTGGCCAAGCCTGAGCTGGAGAGGGGCGGTAACTATTGCCTAAATTAATCTCTTACTTTCTTACTATGTCAATCTCCTTCATCTTGGGCATTTGTTTGGCATTTGTATTTACTAGGTGATGGTTGGAAGAAATGATTTGACGGTGTTGTAAAACAATGCTTTGGCCTGACTTAAAACGGAAACATTTCTACCATTCCCCCTGGCGCCAGATGGTGTCAGCCCAACTGTGCTGCCGTTTCAAAACCACGTGGAGCTGACGGAAACTTCACCAACAAGCCCAGATGAGCCCAAAGCTCTCAGGTCTTTTTTTTTTTTTTTTTTTTTTTTTTTGCATACACACGGTGTGCCAGGACTCAATTTAGAATTGCCATGGGAACCTCGCCGAGGTGTGTCTGTGAGAGTGTTTCCAGAAAGGTTTAACTGGATCAGGTATCAGCATCCCATCTACTGAGGTCCTAGACTGGATATCAAGGAAAACGTGAGCTAAGCTCCAGAGGTGCTTCCTGGCTGTGGACACAATGTGACGGACCAGCTGGCTCCTTCTTATCCCATCATCCTTTCCTGGATGGGATGGGCTGTGTCCCTACAAACTGTGAGCCAAAACACATTCTATCTTTCCTAAGCTAGCTTGGTCATGTAGTTTAGTCACAGCCCGGGGAAAGGTAACTGATACACATACTCTTCCACTCTGCCACTTGGCCTTGCTGTAAAGTCCATGCCGTCTACATGGTGGGTATCTGAGTGTGGTGGCTCTGACTGATAGGAATTTCTGTGTCTCTGCTTCTAAGACAGAGATGAAGGACTCTGGACATGACCCAGATACTGTTGTGTAGCAGTGTCTGTGTCCCCTCCCAGTCCAGGGTCTTGTAACTTGAAGATCTCTTTGATCAGACATCCATGACTTTGTTCCCCTCTTTTATTCCCTGCCTGTTTTTCTCCTGATTTTATCCTTCCATTTTTCCCACTTCTTACACTAGGCCAGATCTACTAAACTACTTAATTACACTCTAGCTTTCACCTGGAAGCTTCAGCCTCCACAGCAGATTTGTGTAAGACGTTGCAAACTGTATGAGGTTAGCCACCGTGTTCGTCAGTTAGAATTCCTCAAGGCAAAGGCTCACAGCTCAGGACAGCTGGAGGGGTGACAGGCCAGGGTGCAGTCTTCAGCCCACTCCTGGCAGAACTGCTTTATAGCACACATGACCTGACGCCAGCTAGGTAGTTCTGAGTCCCATCGCTTACCTAGGGCATTGTGGGAACTCTAGAAAACTGTGGTGGAGAGAGGTTTCACTTCAGGCCTCGATACAATCTCTGAGAAAGATAATCAGCTTGTGGGAGGAGAGCAGAGCCCATTGCAGGAGTCTCCAAGGACTAATCAAGTGTGGTGGACATTGTGAGCCATGCATAGGAGGAAAGGCAGGTGCCTGTCTAAGCCTGCAGTGCGCCCTCAGCATTCATCAGAGGCCCCAGAGCTTGGGTTGATGAGCCAGGAAATACTGGGCCTTGGCAAGGAAAGAAGCCGGACTAGCTTAGAGGGTCAAGAATAGAGTTAAAACCACTCAGGATTATGCTGTAAAGCTTGATAAACAAATAATATAAAGAGTCTCCATTATTTGGCTGATAACCAGGTTAAGAGAGAAACTGAGAAACAAACATAGTTTGTTTACAAAACTAACAAAAATAAGTTTAACAGGGTCTTTTCATGGAGCTCCAATATTAGTCTGCCTGGCCTGTCATAACAGGATCGTGTAGAATGAGTTCTGTGAACAACAGGACATTAGGTTTCATAGTTCCTGAGTCTAGAAAATTAGGATGAAGATCAATGGCCAGTTGGATTTCTCTAAGGGTCCCTCTTCCTATCTTGGGGAAAGTTGGGGGTAGGGAGAGGAAGGGGGTGGAACAAAACCCGATGTCTCAGTTGTTTGGATATGTTTGAAGTGAAGCCTTGTCCTCCATGTGGTGGTGTAGGGTAGGGAGTGGCCTAGTAGAGATGGTTAGGTCATTGGGATGTTGCCTATGGTGGTGTAAATAAGATTGGCCAAGCTGGAGAGATGCCTCAGAGGTTAAGAGTACCGTCTGTTCTTCCAAAGGTCCTGAGTTCAGTTCTCAGCAACCACATGGTGGCTCACAGCCATCTATAATGAGATCTAGTATCCTCTTCTGGCATGCAGGCAGGATACTATATAAATAATAAGTAAATAAACCTTAAAAAGAAAAAGAATAGTCCATTCAAATATAGGCTCATATGTTTGAATACTTGGCCAGAAGTTGGTGGAACTGTTTGGGAAGGATTAGGAGGTGTGGCCTTATTGGAGGAAACCAGACTGTTGGTTTCTTTAAAAAACATCACAGCCTGCTCTGATTTAAGTCCACAGATCAGTTTGAGAAGACTGAGCATCTTAAGAGTACTGGGTATTCTAAATTGACAGATGGGGACAATTTAACTGAACTTAGCAGTTTCTAATAGCTTTTAGTATACAGATTTTTCATATATCTCATTAAATGTATTCCTCATATTTACATTTTAATTGTTATAAGTGATATTTAACTACTTATACAGGAGTATATATTTTTTATATTTTCTTTTTAAGTTATTTTGTATGTGTATGGATGCTTTACCTACATGTACATCTGAGTACCAAGTAGGTGCCTGATGACTGTAAAGGAGGAAAAAAGGGGGCACTGGATCCCTGGAACTGGAGTTACAACACGTGGTTGTGAGCCGTGTGGGTACTGAGCTCAGGTTCTCTGGAAGAGCAGCCAATGCCGCTGTGACTGCCTTTGATGATGAACTGTGATATGCAAATGTGAATGAAACAAACTCTCTCCTCCCCAAGGTGGTTCTGATCATGGTATTTCACACAGCAACAGAAACTCTATGTGTCTTGTGAATACCATACCACCAACACCTGTGCACATACTTTGTGAACACCTTGCTCATGGACTCTGATGCACGTGTCTTATGAACACCCATGCTTGTGTCTTGTGAGCATTACACACATGAACACCTATCCATGTGTCTTATGAACACCGTGCCCATGGACAGCTATAGAGGTGGTTTTGTTTAAATAATTATTTTCAGTTTTGGGGTGGTGTGCATCTAGGAATAGAATGGCCGAGTCATAAAATAACTCTATTTTGGCTTTATCAGGAGCTACTGAGCTGTGGCACTGGTTCACACCCACCGGCAAAGTACAAAGGTTCGTGTTTCTTCGCAGAGTAACCAGCACTTGCTCATGTTGTTTCTATTTTCTTTATGCTATGAGGCGCCATCTCACTGCTGTCTGTTGCACTAATGATGCCCAGTCTCTCCTTTCATGTGCTTATTGCCCCTCCGTGTGTGTGTGTGTGTGTGTGTGTGTGTGTAGGTCCTATGGCTGTTTGCCATTAGGTGGGTGTCTTTTTTTTTTTTTTTTTTTTTTCTGTGGCGTTAGATAAATTTTTCAATATTCTGGATCCTAGACTCTTATCAGATGGCCTAAGAATGTTTTGATCTATTCTGTAAGCTATCTTTTTTTTTTCTGTCTCTTGTGATCATGTAATTTGATACATGGGGTTCTAAAGTGAATGGGGGTGAGTGGTTGGCTTGTACATGTATTCGTGTGACACACGGGTGTGTGTGTGATGTGCACTAGTGTAGGGAATTGTGAATGTTGATCACCTGTTGAGTAGTCCCTCAACCTTTGTAGTCAAATGGAGTTTTTAATAATTTCATTTTTCAATTATTTATTATTGGTACCTAGAAATACAGCTAATGCTTATAAAATGCTTTCATATCCAGAGATGCTGGGAGTTCACTCAAAGGTTCTTTCCAGTCTTTTTTTAGCCTTGAGTTCCCTTTCTTGGCTTGTGGAACAGTGGTTTCCAGTAAATGTAGAGTATGGTAGTCAGAGTGGCATTCTTGCTACACGACCATTTTCAGAACAAACCTCCTGTATGGTATTGTGTTAACTGGAAGTTGTTTTTGTTTTGTTTTTTTAAACTCCCTGTGTCAGACTGAAGACATTCCTTCTTTCCCTTAAGCTGACAATCCGTGTCATGATGAAGCATTTAATTTTGTTAAATGATGTCCTTATGTCTACTGGGGTGGTTGCATGTATTTTTTCCTTATTAATTCTGATAATGTGATGGATTATCCTAACTGATTGATGTTGACATAATAAAACAATCTTGCATTCCTGGGAACAGATCCATTGGGTCATGCTGTATTGTCCCTTTAAAAAAAATGCGGGGTTTGATTTGATAATATTTTGTTAAGGATTTTTGTGTCTGTAGCCATGAAGAATATTGGTCTGTGGTTTTCTTTTCTTGTAATGTCTTTGTCTAGTTTTGGATTAGGGTTTGTGTTAGTCAGATTTCTGTTACTATAACAAATACCTGAGATTATGATTTACAAAAAGAAAAAATTTATTTTGGCCTGTAGATTTGGAGGTGCTGACCCATGATAGATTGGTCCTATTGCTTTGGGCCCTGGCTGAGACAGCACATGACAAAAGAAATACACTGGGCGAAAATGGCTCACTGTATGGCTACTCAGTGAAAGAGAGGAAGAGGAAAGGTTTGGGGTCCCAGGCACAGTGTTTGCCACGTTCACCCTGTTGATGAGTGTGAGAGGAGTGAGGATATGAGCAGATCAGTGTGTGGTCTTAAGGGATGGAGAGTCTGACCCTCCTTTTCTTTTTCTGACCGGCTCTCAAGACTGATGTCAGACACATGGGCTCAGTGTGCCTTACGTAACGTGTCTACATCTTCAGCAGGGCTTTTGCTAAGTCAAGGTGCCCTGCCTTCTTCGTGGCCCAAGCCTCCTCCCAAATCAGTCAGTGGCTGTCACTCAACATGCTCCATAAGCAAACCGCAATGAAACCAATGTCTAAAATATTAACGGATCCTCTTCCAATTAGGGAAATGGGTCACTGCATCCTGGGAACCAGCTATAGGTTTGTGTCCACTGCAAAGTCATATGTTGAAACCTAAAATCATAATACATTTTGAAATAATGCATGTAGGAAGGCAGTTAAGTTTTAGTGATGTCGTAAGGGTGGAGCCTGGATTCAATCGGGTTAGTGCAGTTACTTTTCTATCGACGTAACAAAACACCTGAAGCTGCGTTCTTTACAGTGAAAGCAGTTTATTTAGGTCACAGTTTGGAAGGTTGGAAGTCCAAGATTGGGTGGAACCACTTGACTCAGCCTCTGATAAAGGGGAGTGCCTGGAACAAGACACATCAAGGCTAAAGTGCATGTGAGCATGCGTGTGTGTGCGCGTGTGTGTGTGCGCGCGCGCGCGCGCGTGTGTGTGTGTGTGTGTGTGAGAGAGAGAGAGAGAGAGAGAGAGAGATTTTCCATGGGAGATAGGAAGCTGGAAGGAGAGCAGGGGGATGGTCCAACTTTGTACAACTTACTCTTCCAGAAATTACACAGGATTTTGGAAGAGCTACATCAACCCATCTAAGGGTAGTAGCTTATTTATGTTTCAGTTGCTGCGCCAATAACTCAACTAAGACAGCGTTTATAAGAAAGTCTTTAATTTGAAGCTCATAGTTCCATAATCATGGGTGAGGGGCATGGCAACAGGCCGACAAGCATGGCACTGGGGCAGTAGCTGCGAGCTTACATCTGATCACAAGTACAAGGCCGAAGGAAAGACACTGGGAATGGCTATGGTTTTTCTTTTTTTTTTTTTTTTTGAGACCTCAAAGTCCATCTCCATAGACACACTTCCTCCAACAACGCCACACCTCCTAATCCTTCCCGAACAGTTCCCGAGCAGCTGTCAGCCCCTTGACATAGAGCTGGGAATCAAACTCTGCAGGCACGGTGCATATTTTCCCCCATTGAGCCGCTTCTCCAGCCCTCCACAGAGTTCCTCAAGTACTGAGACCCGGTCCTGTGAGGTGTGAGCTTTGTCTTTTTCAAGATTGTCCTGGTGGCCCCAGGTCCATTTTGTTCCCCTACATAACAGGAGAAGTGGCCAAGCTCTATGTCAAGTGGCTGATGGCTGCCTGTAAAGGGTTCTGGGGAGCCATAGGCACCTTGCACTTACATGAACATCCTCCACAGGTGCCCTCTATTCACATGCATGGACCCTCACACAGACAAACACACATCATTTTAAAATGAGGGGGAAACTATAGTGGTTATGATGATTCACTGTCAGTGTAGAGAGGCCAATGGGATAGAACAGAAAAGAGAAGGAATGGACCCACACACAGATGGCTAACTGACTTTCAGGACAGGTAACTATTATCTTTCACTGGGGAAGGAAAAAATCTCTTCAACAGATGCTACTTGAACAACAGAATGCCTATATCAGCAAATAAAAATAAATCTTGTTCCCCACATCATATCATACACAAAAAATTTTGAATTAGGTAACAAGCCTTTTAGAAAGGTAAGACTATAATAGCTCCCAAGACAAGCAAGGAAGAAAGTCTTCATGACTAGGGAGGAGGGGCAAAGTCTTTTGGAGGTGGGGGTTGAGACAGGGTTTCCCTGTGTAGCTCTGGATGTCCTGGAACTCGCTCTGTAGATCAGGCTGGCCTCGAACTCATAGAGATCTGCCTGCCTCTGCCTCCTCGAGTGCTGGGATTACAGGCATGCGCCACCACTGCCCGGCTAAGGGGCAAAGCTTTCTTAGAACACACACACAAGAAAAAGTAGAGGGAAAGAAAAAAAAGAAACCACTAGAACATTCAAGAAAAAGATTCAAAAAGGTAATTGAAAGAAAACTTCAGCTCATCAGAGTGAAAAGAACGAACAGCATGTAGCCTTGCCGGGCTCCACCTCTGGGCTCCAGAAGTCCTGATCCTGTAAAAACCCCAGTCAGCTCCTACCCAGCTTCTGTCACAGGCTGTGAGAAATGAGTGCAGCTCTACCCAATCAAGAGCGCCCCCATCTCACAATAAAGCCCATACTTGCAGTGCCACTTCTGCAGACACCCCTGGGTCATGGCTTTCTCTCCATCCCCTCGGCTCTGACTTGGTAACTAACCAATTTCCGAATGCTTAAGGCTTTAAGAATCAGGCTTCGAATGTTGTGGCAGAACGGACAGTTCTGACACACCTGCACAGCACCCAGGCTTGAGGAGTAGGCTACACCACAGAACCTGAAGCACTTCAGTGTAGCAATTTCTATTCCCGGAACTCACGACACACACCAAGCTGGCTTCACGGCAATCCTCCTGCTTCAGCCATGAGCACTATCTATGGTCACAGGCATGAACAACCACCCACAGCATAACCTGTTAGCAGCAGCTCGCGGCAAAGCATTTCAGTGTAAAGTTTCAAAAGAACCCTGAAGCATGGGACCATGCCTCCTGAAGATGACTGCATCAAAGCCGCTGACCTTCCCGACGCCTGTGCACTGATGCCAAGCCTAGATCCCTAGACTCCAAGTTCAGCACTCAGGCCCAGTCCTGAGAGAGCAGGGGACCAGCCACTGACTGCCGCGTCAGCACGGGGGGGGGGGGGGGGGGGGCGGGTGGCGAGTCTGCACAGAAATAACCTTCACTGAACTTACAGACTCCCGAGGGAGTCAGCCAGGCATCTTTGTCTATGTCTGCAGAAGGCTGTGTTTAGTAAGGCGCCATCAAAAAAATCAGAGCGACAAAGTTCCATGTGTGAGGGCTGAGGAGGTGGCTCAGGGAACTGTGTGCCATGGAATCATGAGATTAGTTGGCCATCTAGAACCCAAACACGTCAGAAAACCCAGAGCTCAACTTTAGGGCCCTGTAATTCACTAGTTACCAAACACTTAGAAATAAGGAAACTGTCCGCAGGGACATAGTTCATCAGATTTGGGGGATATGGGTGTCTGTCTGTCTCTGTACGGGCTCATACACAGATGCAGTCACATGCTAGATAGCAAAGCACATGAAGACAGGAAGGAGCCAGATGTAATGTGCCACAAACAGGCAAATCAAGACTGTAGCTGCTGAACTCAGTGCACACGCCTGTAATTTGAGACGGAGATGGGGTTTGGGAATCAGGAGTTCAAGGTCATCCTCAGTTACATAGCAAGTTCATGGCCAGCCTAAGCCATGAAAAAACAAAAACAAAAAGCTCAGGGCTGGAGAGAAGGCTCAGTGGCTGAGAATGCTGGCTGTTCTTGCAGAGGACCTGGGTTTAATTTCTAGCACCCATATGGTCTAGTAAGATCAACAGTCTATAAGCCCAGTTCCTGGGGAAGCTATGTACTCTTCCGGCCTTTGAGGCTGCAAAGCATATAAAACAAACAAACAAGCAAACAAACAAATAAACAACAACAACAAAGAGCTAAAATGAAGTCTGTTGTAGAGTAGTTAGCAAAAATTCCATCCCTGACATTTCATAAACTGTGTGTGGTGGCGCATGCCTGTAATTCTAGCACACAGCAGATGGAACCAGGAAGATTGGAAGTTCAAGGTCACCCTCTGCTACAGAGCAAGTTCATGGCCAGACTGGAATACATGACACCTTGTCTCAAAAAAATAATAAAAAGAATTAAATAAACAAAAATCTTAAATAAAATACTCTAATGATATATTAAGGCATTTCTCCTGGAGACAAGAAAAGCTTGTCTTTAAATATCCCCCTTGGCTAACTTCTCTCTTCTTCTCTAACCCTCCCTCTCCCTGTGCAGCAACCGCAGCCTCATGAAAATTAGAGCGACATGAATTTATAAACTCACAGATCACTGTGGGAAAGGATGGACTGGATTCTGCAGTCAGATGCGATTTAAGTTGGTCACAGCTGGCTACCACTGAAAACAACTGCTTCCCTTCGCAGCCTCTACTGGGTAGAACCTAGTCAAGTGAGTGGGCACTTGGAGTCATTTCCAAATCATCTTTTAGGGGAAGTTCTGCAATACATCATTTCTTAAGGCAGAACCCACTTTGACAAGAATTTACTGTTTTTTTTTTTCAAGTCCTTTCTAGTAATGTGTTGCCTTTTGAATCAGAAGTAAGTTAAGCTAGGGTTTTAAAGTACATACTAATGTCCTATGGGTGGTTTAATAGCTATCTGAGAGGTTGGTAAAGGACCAGGAGGGTATGCACGCTTGCTCAGCAAGGATGTGCTCCTTAGCATTCTTGTGGATGGAAGGCTGTTAGGATTCACTGATGGCTAGATCTGACAGGCTTCTGGACCATGCAGGAGACATCTGCTCATGTCTTTGAGGGTAGTTCAAGAGAGGTTTAACTAAGGAGGGAACATTTATCCTAAATATGAGCTGTAGGCTTTGCACTTTTTCAAACCTACTTTATTTGGGATTCTTTAATGCCTATACCTCCCTTCTAACCCACCTACTCTTTAAATAGGAGAGAAAAGAGGTTAATGAGAAGAGGAGAGGTAGACAATTTTAGACTCAGTTCCTTGGAGCGATTCCACTCTTCGTCATTAGGATTCCAGCAGCCCTGTTAAACAGCACACCAGCAATTCAGCAAAAGTGACTGCACTGCAGCAGCTGGTACCTGGAACAGTAACTGCAACCTGGGACCTTGAAGCCTTCCTTGGAGCAGTTCTCTCTACGAGCGTCTCAAAGCAAAGCAATGAACAGCCAAACAATGGGAAGCAGCAATGCCAAAACCAAAGAGCCAAGCCTCTGGTTTTGGGATAATACATACATGTATGTACGTATGTGTGTGTGTGTGTGTGTGTATATATATATATATATATATATATATATATATATATATATATATATATATATATATATATATATATGCTTTCAGCGTCAGTACTAGGATGTTTATTGGTTGGTGATGACCACACACGAGGCAGTTCCTCTTCTAGTGGACAAACACCACACACCCTCACACAAGTCTGTTTCATATCCCACATTTGGGATCAAAACAAAAACATGTTTACATTCACTATAATAAGCAACATATTTTTGATGAATTGGGGTCCTGGACTGACTAAAAAGGAGAACGTGAGATGAACACTAGCATTCTCTCTGCTTCCGGACTCTGGATACAACATGGCCAGTGGTCTCATGCTCCCAGAGCCATGCCATGCCACCAACCTGCCCTGCTATGATGGACTGTACTCTGGAACTGTAACCTAAAATAAATCTTTCTTCTTTTAAGTTACTTTTATGGGGTTAACTTGTCATTGTGATGTTTTCTTCCTTGATGTCTGACAAAGATGCTGCTACGCCACAACCAATGAGGTTAAAGATGGCTCTCAAGCCTTCATTGGTTTGTTTTTTTAAACTTTTTATTCATTCCTTATGAGCTTCATATCACGTACCCCAGTTCTACCCATCTCCCCTCATACCCACTCTTTGCCCTTACAAACCTGCCCCCAAATAAAATACACACAAACAACAATAAAACAAAGCATAAAAACATGTCACTGTGGAAGCTGTAGTATGTCACAGTGTACCCCACAGTATATCCCTCTGTCCACACATCTTCCCTTGCAAATGTTCGTTGCAAGGAATCATTGGTGTGGTTCGAGGTCTCTGGCTTCTGTGACACTGGGCCAACTCCACTGTGTTGTCCTGAGTGCTACAGCCAGTGAAGGGACAGGGCTAGCTCTCCTGCTCTCATGACTCCAGGTCCAGATCTTCAGGCTACCGCAGGTAGCAGTGTGAGAAAAGGAGAGGGCATCACCCCCACACCCCTGCCACCTCATGCCAGACACGTGGCAAGGTCAGCTCTTCTGTTCTCTCATCCTCTAAGCAGGCTCACCTGTGCCCCCTCCACCAGGGCCAGCTCTATTATGCAGCTCAGGTGGCCAGACCCCTCTCCCAAGTGCTTCAGCTGGAGAGGGGCAGGGCCAGCTCACCAGATCTCATGGCCTAAGGTCCAGGTCTCCCAACTGCTACAGGTGGTGAGGGAATAGGAGGCAGCTTCCCCCTAGCCCAGGCCACATCATGGCAGCCAAGTGGCAGGGCCAGCTCTCCCATGCTCTCTCCCTTGGGGCTGGCTCACCTGCATTCCCACCATCAGGGTCAGCTCTACTGTGCTGTCTAGGCAAGGTTCGGGGCCCACTCTCTTGAGTGCTGCAGTTGGTGAGGGGCAGGGATAACTCTCCTGAGCTCATGATGAAGGTGGCAAGGGGCAGGGGACAAGGCTGGGGGAGCATCATGGCAGATGAGTGTCAGGGTTAGCTCTTCAACATTTACATCCTCAGGGGCTGGCTCACACCCACAATCCCACCACAAGGGCCAGCTCCACATTGCTACCTGGGCAAGGCAAAGGCTCACTCTCCCAAGTGCTGCCAGTAGTAAGAGCCAGGTGTCCAGTGAGGGGTAGAGACAGGTATGCACAGCCCTTGGACATCAATGTGGTCCCTGGTGTTGCCTTGCCCAGGGTCCCCATGTTCTCTAATGGTGATATGAGCCATGGAGATCAACACCAACTCTTGCTGCTGCATAGCCATAGACTCAGACATGATCCTCAGTGGCAGCTGGGAGCTGGGACTTCACCATGGCCCTAGGTGTCAGGGCTGGACACTCACAACAGGCCACTCCTCTCCACCCTGTAGTCTTCAGTTCCATTTCTCTTCATAATGCTCAAGCTGTTCCACTTCTCTTTCTCGTCTGTCTACCAGATCCTCGAACACTGTTGTGACTCCCTCTGCAGGCTGGACACTCTGCAGGCTGGTGGGTCTCTGAGTGACATCTTCCATCTGCGCTGCACGGCATGGCAGCAAGCGGTTGTCTTTGGCCTGCCTGTGCCCTGGACTGGAGGGCAGGCCAGTGGGTGACATGGAGGTTTGCGGGTTTCTGTCTTCCTCCTCCTGTGGTGCACTGCCTGGATTTGATTGGATTTTTATGAGTCATAGGCATAAGACACCAAGCCAGGCGTCAAGCTAGGATGAACAAAGGACTGCCATCTGCTCTGCCCCTGACTGATATAAGAACGCCACCATCAACAAGTTATCCCTTAGCATGTTGCTATGGGGTGCCTTCGTTATTTTTTGTCAAAGTTTTAAAATAGTTCAGATTTTCAGAATAGGTGCAAAGGTCCTATACCCATTTCCCATAACCCGAATACCTACGCTCCTCTATTGCTGCTAACTTAGCCTTAGTATGGTGTATTGGTAGGAACTAATAAACCAATGTGGATACATTATTAACTAAGGTTCATATTTGATTCAGATTTCCTTGGTTTATACCCAATGTTCTTTCCCATTCCACAGTCCCACTAGGATCCCATGCTACATTTAGTTGCCAGTCTCCTGGGGCTCCTCTTCCATATTTCTGATGGCTTTGCCAGTTTTTTGTTTGTTTTGTTTTTGTTTTTTTGAGACAGGGTTTCTCTGTGTAGCTTTGGTTGTCCCGGACTCTCTTTGTAGACCAGCCTGGCTTCGAACTCACAGCGATCCACCTGCCTCTGCCTCCAGAGTGCTGGGATTAAAGGCGTGCGCCACCACAGCCTGGCGGTCTTGCCAGTTTTGAGGAGTACTCACTAGACATTTTATAGACTGCCCTTTGAGAAGGATTTGTCTGAATGTCTAATGATTAGCCTGGGGTTACTGGGTGAGGGAAGAAGCCCACAAGGGAAAGCGACATCCTCCTATCTTATCAAGGGCACAAGGCTATCAAAGTGACTTTGTACTGAGGGTGCCAATAGGTTGCTTTTTAGATTCGGCAGTGGAGAAAGGGAGAGAAACCTGACCAAACAGGATCCATCTACCTTACCTGCCTTCCGGGAAGCTCCAATGACACCCAGCACTAAGTGAAGGTGACTGCTTCAGAGATGGGAGAATGTACCTTCCCCTTGCACTTACTGGGTGTCTAGTAAGTAGGTACCCAGAAAGAGTATTAGCTGGGTCACAAGCAAGCAAGCCTCAGAGTCCTAGGGGTGATGGAAGTGGCAGCAGTTCAGGTTACTCATCAATGTGGGCAGTCGCTTGGAAAGTACAAGTTACATTCCGAATGAGGCCTAAGCAGAACATGCTACTTCACCAGTTTTGGGTTTTGTTTTTAGTACTAAGGGCTGAACTTTAAGACCTTGAACATTCTAGGCAACTGCTCTATGGCTGAGTCATCCCAGCTCAAGCAGAGCATTCTCAGCACAGTGAGACACAAGCAAGGCATGTAAATGACACAAACCAGCACACTAACAGAAACATCCTGCCATCTGAACCATGGGTTCAGAGCTACAGGGCTGGGAGCCGGCAAGATCTGTAATGCGGCCATCCACGGGACCCACTGGACTTTGCCAGCATCGTGCCTCATTGATGGGGAGAGTGCTGTTTCAGTTTCTTCCTGCTTATCTTCAAGCAATGTGCCTGGTGTGCAGGCCAGAGTTCTTGGGGGCTGTGGGTTGCTCTCACATGGAAAGTCCCAAGGCCACTGCAGGATGTCCTCCGCAGTGCCCCATCCTGTCCTTATCACAGTTACAGGCAGCCTGGGCCACATTCCTCCCTCCTGAGTCACGGTTGCAGGCCTGGACTACTACTTCTTCTTCTTCTTCTTCTTCTTCTTTTTTTTTTTAGGGTTTTCGAGACAGGGTTTCTCTGTGTAGTCCTGGCTGTCCTGGACTCCCTTTGTAGACCAGGCTGGCCTTGAACTCACAGCGATCCACCTACCTCTGCCTCCTGAGTGCTGGGATTAAAGGTGTGTGCCACCATGCCCGGCCCTAGGCCTGGACTTCTTGCTCTGCAAACCAGGCCACCGCCTGCTCACTCTGTGTCTTGTCCCTTTCTTCTGCGTACACGTTACAAACTCCTTTTTAATTGCTGTAGGATGTGACTATCACCCAAAGAAAGTTTCCAGTTCTTAACTCACCCTCTTGCCTTTTCTGTGTCCTCAAAACTCTAGCCTAAGCATGCCTGCTTCTGATTATAAGATGATAATACACTTCTTTTTACTAACATTCCCCTGAATATTATAGCACCATTTTGGGTGAAGAGAGCCTGCTCTGCTGAGGTCAATCCAGTCCCCGGCATCCTTCCTGTGCACTTCTCACCTATGTGCTTGTCAGTGCCTTGTCTCCTTGGCCATTGCTCTCCTGGGTTCTACTGCTGTTACTTCCTCATCCCTGCTCCCTTTTGAGATACCGTTGAGACTCACCATGAGACTTGGGCTGGCTTGAACTTGCTGTATTGCTCCGGTTAGCCTCGAACTCATATCCTCCTGCTGCAGCTTCCCGAGTGTCGGGATTATAGGGGTGTGTCACCACGCCCAGCTACCTTGACCATCAATTAAACTCTCATATGGCAGGGTGTGTCTTCCCATTCATCATGGACTGATAAAGAAATGAGATGGTGCTGGGTAATGCTGGCTCAGCAGAGAAGGGCACCTATTGCACAAGCATGAAGGACAGAGGTCAAATGCCCAGCATCCTTGTAAAAGGCCAGGCATGGCTCTGTGCACCTGAAATCCCATCACTGTCTGAGTTAGAGGCAGGGCCATCACTGAGGGTCTCTAGCCACCAGCCTAGCTCCAGGCGCAGTAAGAGATCCTGCCTCACAGGGTCTTTTAAGTTGGAGAGTGATAGAGCAGGATCACGTGATGTCTTTCTCTGGCCTACATATACTCCACATGCACACACACACACACACACACACACACACACACACACACACACACACATGAAAGAGACATGAAGGGAGGGAGGCAGAAAGGGAGAGATGAAGGAAGTGAGGGAAGGAAAGAGAGAAGATAGATACATAGATGACACACAGATACATAGATAAATAGATAATGTTGTCAAACATCTAAACCAAATTATTTTGAACTTGTATTGACCAGAAATTTTGAGATCAGGTAGACTTTAGTCTCTTCAATAAAAGTGCAATTGTATCATGTCAAATTTCAAGTCCAAAATAATTAGATTTTAAAAAATTATGACAGGACCATATTCTGTTCTAATTACTAAATTTTGGAAAAGAAACAGGATGGTAGTGGGCTTAACAAATTAATGGGAAGAAGACTTAAGACTGCAAACATCCTCTTCATGGTCACTGGTGGTTTAACCAGAAGAGCAGTGCTACCCAACATCCCCTGCGGTTGTCCTCACAATACTCCCACTTTCGGTTACATTTATCCATTTAGTGTATGTGTATGTGGGGGGTGGGGCGGGGCAGCTATCAGGAGTCAATTCTCTCCCTCTACCACATAGAGCCAGATGTCGATCATAAGACTTGGCAGCCCACCCCCGCACACCACTTGGAAGAACTACTCCTTATTCTTTAGGTGACAAGAAGTTTCCAGTTATTTCCCTCCGTTGAAGTCCTCCCTCTCCTCCTAGCTTAGCAATGCTTAACGGTTACTCTTATGCACTCTGGGCTGGAACTGTAGCCAAGTAGCCAAGGCTGACCTTGAACTTCTGATCCTCCTGTTACCATCTCCCAAGTGGCCTGGTTCTATGTGGTTCTGGGGATTGAGCCTGGGGTTTTGTGCATGTTAAGTGAGCACTCTGCCAGCCGAACTACATCCCAGCACCTCTGTGGGTTTTTTTCTTCGTCTGTTTCACTTGTTTTTTGAGACAGTATCTTGTGGAGTCCAGACTGGTCTCAAACCAGTATACAGCTGAGGTTAACCTTGAACTCCTGATCCTCCAGCCTCTACATTTCCAAGTTCTGGAATTATTGGTATGCACCACCACAACTGGGAAACATTTCTAGAGCCTTAGTGCATTCAGAGTCTGTCTACAGGGTCAGTCTCCCAGACCACACGGGGCTCAGCCTGGTAAGTAAGACAGCTATGGAGTGGAGATCCATGGGAGAATGGCAGGGCCAGGGAGAGAAAATGGAGGTTTTCCAGAAGAGGCAATGCTGAACTAGGGGATACGAAACTGCTCCAAGTGACAGGGACAGAGAATGAGTTTGCCATGGTGTGGGAAAAGGACTGTGACACTGGCTACAACTTATCTCAGGAGATACTAGACGAAGGATGTCAGTGGGACTTAAGCACTCTCCCATACCCAGAATGCAGTTCTGAGAAACATGGTGTGAGGATGCAGAGTGGCCAGGCTTCATTGGGATCTGCTCTTTGGAACGGGTGAGGATGGTGGAGCAGGAAGGCAGCATGCCCACCTCCTCAACTCTCCCTTCCCGGAGGCCTCAGCACAGGCCTGGGTCATGACTCTCATGTACCCTGGGTCTCCAAGACTGTTTCCTTCATGTTAATAATGAAGCAAGAATGTTTACTGTAAGGACCTGAGGGGACTCACAAAAGCAGGCCAGCCTGGTCTACAGAGTGAGTCCAGGATAAGGACTCCATAGAAAAACCTTGTCTCAAACAAAACAAACAAAGTAAAGGGGCTGCAGAGATGGCTCAGAGGTTAAGAGCACTGACTCTACTCTTCCAAAGGACCTGAGTTCAATTCCCAGTAACCACATGGTGGCTCACAACCATCTGTAATGAGATCTGGTGCCCTCTTCTGTAGCGCAGTTGTATATGGAGGAAAAACACTGTATACATAATAAATAAGTCAATCTTAAAAAAAAAAAAAAAAAAAAGTGAAACAAGACAAAAAAGCAAGGAACAACCAACAGAGCCTGGTTGTCACCAAGTACAGAATGGGGCTGGGCTCTTCCCTGGGGAAGGGACTGCACACCAAGACTCCAGGCCCTTGCAACAGTGCTGCCTGCTTACAAGCTCATCTTCTGGTTCTTTCTGCCTGGCTTACTCTACTTGTATGTGTTAGCGTGTGGGTTTGGCTGTGTGCATGAGTATGTGGCGTGTGAGCGCATGATGTCCGATATTTCCTCTATCACCCTCCACCTTATTTTTGAGACAGAATCTCTCACCGAACCTGGAGCTCTCCAGTTCTGCTAGACTGGTTGGCCTGAAAGCCCTGGGGACTCTCCTGCCTCCACCTCCCCAGCAGTAGGCACAAGTGCGCCTTGCCACTCTTCGGGTGGGTGCTAAAGCTCAAAGTCAGGCCCTCATGCCTGAACGGCAATACCAACTGAGCCACCTCCCAGCCCTCCCATCTCCATTACATTGATTTAAAAGGCAAAACAAAAAACTAGCGTTTCTGGGATGACAGTGGGTCAGCAAAGCTTCTGAAATGAGAAGGCTCTCACTGCCTAGTGCTCCCAGCTCAGGCCCTCCAGGTTCATCAACGGGAATTCAGTTCCATCCCACTCAATGACTCCTACAGGAATCAAGCAACTGTTTAAAGAAATACCACAACTGACAAAGACATCAGTGACCCTTGTTCTTGAAATTGGTTATTTTACCCCTAGAATTTACAAAGCACGTATGATGTGCGAACTGTGAGGCCTGCTAATGCCAGAGAAAAGTGGGTTTAACTAGTGTCTCCACTTCCAAGAATGTGTACTGGCCAGGGTTCCTCAGGGAACCAGCAGGAAGGAAGCACCCCACTGTAAGGCACTGGGGTCCTCATTCTTTTTCTTTTTCATTTTTTAGGCCTTCAGTAGATTGAAGGCCCACCTGTATGCTGGTGGGCAATGGACTTTACCTAAGCCCCTCCACTTTAAACACTAATGCAATCTCAAAAGCAGTTCTTCAGCAACATCTGGACACATCTGGTGGGATTCCTGTGCACCATCGCAGAATGCAGCGTGGGGTCATGGCATTGCAGGACGGCTTGGGTGTGCTTACCCATGCAGAGTCCCTGTCCTGTCCTTGCCTTCTTCAGGTAGCTCCGGGCCAATCTTCCTCAGAGGAAGCGGGGCTGGGGTGTCCAGTGGGCAGACGGAGAGGCTCAGCTTGTAGTGCTCACTGCTCCCTGGGAGCTGTACTGTGTTATCCTTGAACTTCGGGCTCCCTAGGTGGGAGGTACGCACTCTGCAGGGGAGCAGAGCCGCACAGTGAGAACAGATGCTCTGCGGTTCTCCCAGGAGTAGCCACTGTCCCCTCAGCCACGGCTGAAGCTATCTGACTCAGGGACAGAGAGGCCAGGCCCCTGATGGAGGAAGTGGGCTTATGGAGTGAAGCGATAGAAGAAGTGTCCCACACAAGTGTGTGAGCCAGGCGCCCCAGGAGAAAGCATTGGCAGTCTTTCAGCCTTGAGCTAAATTAAATTTCTCTCCCCCCTTTCCAAATATTGAAGTGGCCCTTCTCCGCCACCCTGACCCCATTCTTTCCCAAGGATTCACCTATGACCTTCCTGGCCTGAGCCATTCCATATTTTCTTATTTTTAACCATAAATGGCGTTCATAATGATCTTCTAATGTGGCTATATCAAAACACCAATACTAAGTAAATTATAAACAACACAAGTTCGTTGCACTCATGGTTTTGAAGGCTGAAGTGCAAGGGCATCGGAAGAGGGGCGGTGATGCTGAGCTGTGCAATGGTGGAAGGGACACGGTGAGGAGCGGTGCTGGAGCATGGCGGGGAGCCAGCACACCCTCTCCCTACCTCTTTCCTAGAGCCCTCAGACAGGCTCAGACCGTGTTTCCTGTGTGGATGACCTAACATCCCTGACGCTGCTTCCTTCACAGAAAGGCAACTGAGTGCACAGGGCACAAATTCTCAGGTCACGGTTTCTCTACAAAACTTACTGGACAGTCAAGCCAGAAGTGTGGGCAACTGTACAAATGAAATCTTTTGAGGCATCGTTTCCAAGGTCCTGGCATTGTCTTTGGAGAGACTTTTTCTTTGCAAAGACCAGAAACGCTCATCTTTATCTCTAGTTAGCAGTTTCCTCCCCCAGTTGCTGTTAGGGGAGATATCAGTCACCAAGGTCTTGACGGGATGGCTGCAGAAGCCCTTCAGTATTCCACACTGCACAGCTCTAGGCTGCGCCAACCCACCCCACGTGCATGATGGAAGGAGCCAAGACACCCAGTCACCGGGCTGGTGGATGTGAGTCATCTTCCTGAGCCCCAGTGAGGAGCGCTGTGTTTGGTGTACACTATGCACCTGTCAACAGCCAGCATCCTGTGGGCCAGGAAAACACCGGCTCTTCCAGGAAGGGCTTTGTCTGCAGTTGGAACAGAGGCCACTGAGTCATGGAAGAAACCCAGGTGGATCCAGGAGGCCTGTGTTTACAGTAGGAAGGCTCCCCTATCTCCACCCTACCTAGTCACTCATCTAAGCAGACAGCTAGCCCTCACTTTTGTTTGCTTTTAAGGTTTTATGGTCTGCTATCCATGGGGAACAGATGGTGGCAAGATACACAAGGAGTACCAAAGTACCAAAGACATAAAGAACTAAAGATGGTTAGGAGGTCTAGTAAGCGCTTTTGCTGGGCTCCTTGATTGTGATTCTGCAAGAGCTTGTCCATTGGAGTCTCTGTTCTCTACCCACCATGCCTCACTCCTTCCGAGTCCCAGTTACAGATCCCTCTCTCTCTCTCTGTCTTCCCCCCCCCTTTTTTTAAGATAGGGAGGGTCTCATGTAGCCAAGGTTGGCATCAAACTCACTACCTAGCTGAGGCTGATTTAGAACTTCTGATTCCCCTCTCCTACCTCCCGAACGCTGGGATTATAGGTGTGGGATTACAGGAGTGGCTCTCTGTGGCTCTGGAGATTTGACTCCCAGGGCCTCAAGCATACCAGGCAAACACTTTGTCCAAACAAGCTACATCCTCAACCCCATTTGTTTATTTAGTTACCTAATCTACACCTTCCGTTGACTCACTAAAAAAAAAGAAAAACCGGCTTGTTAAAACACACAGAATAAAAGGTGGAGTACATGCCTAAGATAAGCAGCAAGAACAACTGACAGAAACCAAAGAGAAGCACAAGACGTCTGTCACACAATGTTGAGTTGCCACCCCTGGGCTGCAGGCTTCCATGCAAGAGGAATGGGAAAACAGCCAAGCAGGAGGTTGGGATTGGGAGAGACCCACCTTTCCAGTGCAGACTGTGGGAGGTGGGAGGTCCCAGCCAGACCACAAGAGGCTCAATGTAATGTTGTGAGTTTTCCCAGTCTGACCCTAATCCTGTTGGTTGAGTCTATCAGGATGTGCATTTTATGAAGGATTAATAATTTAAGACTCAACTAGAGACCGGCCTAGACTACAGGGTTGGTCACTTGTAGAAGTGGAACTGTATGTAATTCGAGCCCAAGTCTGGATGCTGACCCAAAAAGCTCACCTTGTGGAGCAGGAGGGGACCTGGGATGTTTCTGCAGCAGACAATAGGTGCCTGTGCTGGGTAGTTTTAAGTCGACTTGACACAAGCTAGAGTTACCTGAAAGGAGAGAAGCTCAGCTGAAGAAATGCCTTCATATCCCTAAGATCCACTTTAAGGCATTTTCTTCTTTCTTCTTTCCTCCTCCTCCTCCTCTTTCAGTTTTTTGACACAGGGTATCTCTGGGTAGCCTAGGAAGTTCTGAACTCATTTTGTAGATCAGGCTGGCCTCAAATTCACAGCAAACCCCTTGCCTCTGCCTCCTGCATGCTGGGATTAAAGGCGTGCACCACTATGCCCAGCTCTTAAGGCATTTTCTTAATTAGCAATTGATGGGGGAAGACCCAGGCCATTGTAGGTGGTGCCATCCTGGGGCTGGTGGTCCTGGATTTTATAAGGCAGGCCAAGCAAGCCATGGGGAGCAGGTCACTCAGCAGCACCCCTCCATGGCTTCTGTATCAGTTTCTGCCATTGGGTTTCGGTCCTGACTTCCCTTAGTGATGGACTATTACCTCATAAGTGTGAGCTGAAATGAGCACTTTCCTCCCCAAGTTGCTTTGGTCATGGTCACCACAGCAACAGTAACTTTAATGTCTTAGGATCTCTAATGCTGTGATGAAAAGACCATGACCAAAAAGCAAGTTGAGGAGATAAGGATCTATTTTGCTTGCAGGGCAGGAACCTGGAGGCAGGAGTTGATGCAGAGGCCATGGAGGGATGCTGCTTACTGCCTTGCTTACCCTGACTTACTCACCCTGCTTTCTTATAGAACTGAGGACCACCAGCCCAGAAATGGTACCACCCACAATGGGCTGGGCCTTCCCCCACTGATCACTAAGAAAAGACTTTAGAGTTGGATCTAATGGAGGCATTTCCTCAACTGAGGCTCATGCCTCTCTGATGACTCTAGCTGACACAGAACCAGCCAGTACACCTAACTACAACAGTGTCTTTGTAGGGCTGTCTCCTCCCCTCCCAGGTCTTCCTTAGCCAGGCCCAAGGCCAGCTTAAGTTCAGTTTCCTTCACCCCAACAGCTTACCGACACTTAGTGCTTCAAAGACTTCAATCTGCCTGGTGTTTGCAGGCCGAATGCTGGTGAATGTGGCCTGGGTTTTACAATGTGGAATATTACAAGGGCTCTTTGCAGCAAGCCAGCCCAGACCTTGGTGACTGTTATCTCTCTTGGAAACAAACAGGAGGAAACTGCTAGCTAGAGATAAAGATGAGCTGCTGGTCTTTCTGAAGAAAAAGCCCCTTCAGAGACAATGCCGGACACTGAAAGCCATGTTCTGAATGTATCGGGTTATGGACTTCTGTCGCACTCCTTGCTCGGCTGTCTGGGAAGTTCTGTAGAGACAGAACTGCTATATTTGTGCTGACAGATCCCAGACTTGCTCCATGTGCCCATACTCCCACCCCACCAAAGGGGTATGCACCCAAGGCTTGGTCCCCTCTGGTGGCTCCCCTGAGGGGTGACGGGATCATGAGTGTGCTGACTTCCTCAGGTGTTTTTGTCACAGCAACAGAAAGTTGACCAACAGAGCTCTCCGACTTCAGAACACAGCAGAGATGACCTCAACTCAGAGCACCTAGAGGGCAGTTTAGTTTCCCTGCCTTGTGCCTCTTTCTTCCTTACCAGCACTTTGTGTGAGAAGCTTCAGAAATCGAGTGATTTCTCTACTCAGCTGTTAGTAATAAAAACACTATGTCATTGTTAGGTTTATCGCGGAGGGCTTCACATGCGCGCGGAGCAGAACGGCCTAATGAGTTTCTGTGTACTTAGCACACAACAGCTGACTCGTGGCCAGTTTTGTTTCCACACTACTTCCATCCATTTCCTCCCTCCCACACCATCCTAAAACAAATCCCAGATACCATATCCCTCTGTGCATAAATATTTCAACCTTTGCCTCCAAAACATGAAGTCTTTCATTCAGCACTCTGACACCAGCATTCTGACTAAAAGCAGGCGTTTAGAATTCCCAAATTCCTTCACACATCAAAATCTATCAAATTTATAATGTCGCGGAAGGATTTTAAGCTTTTTGTTTGAACCAGGATCCAAATAAGGCTCGCACATTCTCTCAGATGAGAAGATGTATTGGAAATGGTATTGTCTTATGTAAGAAGACAACACCTGTGACCTCTCCATAGAGCACCTGTCCTTTTTGATTATGGGTCAAATCCTATGACCTCTTCCGAGGAGATATGGGTTCAGAAAACAGTGGTACCTGGTGGGAAGTCAGGGTGGACACACGCTTTAACTAGGGAGACACCAGTGGTGGGTGGCAGTTTTGGAAGGTAGCTGAGTCAGGCCACGTGGTAGAGGCTCTCTGGAGGAAGTGGCTCACTGAAGGCAGGCCTTGAGGTGTTATGTAGTCCAGCCTTCCTTCTTGTGGGTGCTCTGCTTCCTGACTATAGCTGCAGAGTGATCAGCTGACTCGTGCTTCTGCTTCATGCCTTCCCCAGAGCAGTGAACATACATTTCTTGTCAGACATTCAGTCAGTGCAAGAAAAGTAACAATAGCGGCACGGTCTTCCTCACCCCAGGTAGGCCAGGTGTATCTCTAACATTGTGGACACTCTAAGGTACACCTTGTGGCTCCTCTCTTATAGTGATGAGACACAGCAGGGATTAGAAGGACTCACGTCAGAGCAGCCTGGATGTCAGTATGGTCTTAAGAAGACAATCCAGTGTTTCATAAAGATTCCTATTCTTTTCATATGTATGAGAGTTTGCTTGCATGTGTGTATGTGCACTCACAGTGATGGCAGAAGAGGGACTAGATGCCCTGAAACTGGAATTAGACATAGTTGTGCATCACCACGCGAGCGCTAAGAACCAAACCTGGGACCCCTACAAAAGTAACAAGTGATCTTAACTGCCGAGCCTCCAAAATCTGTTTTCTTTGACCCTAGCCAGCTACATTTCCTTTTAAGAGCTGAATTTATCCTCCTGGAGGCTACTGCTTCAATTCACCATGTGCCTGAGACAAAGAAATCACCAGCAGGCAGGCATGTTGTGCTAGGTAAAGGCATTCAACATTTCAAAACTCCCTGACAGCATAGTGGAAACCATACAGAAGCTTCTGATCCAAGGAAAGGCCAGCAGCCTTGAGCTCCGGAACAATCCAGGCCTGTGTGTCTTCACTGCACATCCTTTGAAAATGTTGAGTAAGAGTGCACAACTTGCAAGCAAAATCAGGGACTTGCTTGAGTTAATTTAAATGCATAATTTTACTGTATTTACTTATCAAACAATTTTTACTTGAGGCAACAACTGAAGTACGATTAATTCAACTAGGAAAGTCAAACTTGAATGGAAAACAACAACAACAACCCAAAAGACACACACACATACACACACAAACCCAGAAAAATCCTCACAGTAAAGCCAGACGTTCTTTCCAAGGCACAGAGCTGACATTTTCAGGTGACAGCAGAAATGCTTGTTTCTATGAAACAAGGTCACAAGTGCAATGTGATCTGAGGTCACTCCCACTCCATCTCCACTTCTCAGGGAACAATGCTCGTGGCCTTCCGTAGGGCCAGGTAGCCTGTGACCACGTCAGACGGCAGCCTTCGAATGTAGGAAAACTCTTCAATGCTGCTGAACCGCAGCTTGCTCTGAGGATCTGTGTAGTTGGCCTGGGTGAGAAACAGAAAGAGGGAAGGACAGAAAGTTGTTGGTGGAGATACAAACTTTAATCTTTTTCTACTTTACTCAAAGTAAAATTCGTCCTCATTATGTTTTGCTGTCACCAAGAACCCTAAGTGGCTCACTCTGGCAAAGACTCATTCATCTCTCCAGACTTGAGAAACACTCCAAGGGACAGGCTGGAGGAAGAAGAAACAGCCTCATCACATCCTGGGTCACTTCTTCCTGCTATCTTGGGGGCTTCAAGCTGCAGCTCCAAAACTCCCTGCCTTCTAACTCCCACCTCTGCAGAATCACGACTGGTCAAAGTGCTCAGACTAAGGTACTGCTGAGTGGTCAGCCCTCGGCAGAGCACGTCTCACCCCTCCCAAGGCTCAAGGACAGCAGCAGGGATGGGAAGGACCACTGTGAGATAGACGCCGTTTTCTTTGATGACAGCTTGATTCAAAAAACAGGGACAAAGCTGTTTTGGAGAACCTGTGGCTGTGCAGCAGCTAGGTTGGCTGTCTGGCAGGGAAAGCCGCCCTAGGGTCCTCAGCAGGGTGCAGGCACATCAACTGGGCTTGGATTATCTGGCTCCATATATGAGGCTATGAACCAGCCCCAGTGCGGCTCCGTATGTGCCAGCCTCACTCCTATCACCAAACAGTGCTGAGCTAGTTCACATCTCAGCGCCAGGAAGGCTGCTGGGTAAACAATTAGGAAAAAAAGATTTTGTAATACAAAGTGGTCACCAACAAAAGCTGGAACAGAGCGGACCCAGGAGCCAACATGCAGCACACTGAATAGAAAGGAACAGGCCAAACAATATCCCTGAACCAGATGAGAAAGGGCTATCCCACCATTCTCTGGACTCTGTCCCTTGAGACTGGAGGAAAAAACCGGCTGCTGCCCATGGGGACTCAGCAAGCAGCTTTACCCTGGTGCCCCCAACTTTACGATGACAGGCAGTGTTCACAGTCCCCCATATCCTCTAGGGCCACACACAACACTGACCATGCAGATGTCACACACAGTCATGCCTTCCCCCTGTGCCCAAGCCACACGATCTATACAGTTAACAAAAAACAAAACTGAAGCATCGCATAGCAGAGTGCCCTTTACCAACACCTCTGACCTCAAAGTCTTTTGCGTCCCCTGAGAAAGCCAGTGTTAGGTGGGGATCCTTCTTGACTTTTAAAATGGAAGCCCTTCTGAACAAAGCAAGCAGAGAACTTATCCAGTGGTATGGTGTGTGTCTATATGTGAGCACAGCATACAGTCTACATCTTCTAGTCAGGAATGTTCGTGGAACTCCACCCATGTTGTTACACATGGATGCTCACAGAATACCACGACACATCTCAGTGACAGAGTTTCATGGGACTCCAAAATTTTGCTAATAGTTTCTCAGAAACATTTCTGCCTAAGTTCCATGCATAGCCTCTTTCTCCTGGGAGCTGCATAAAAGGCATATTGCCAGGTCAGAGGGTTTTGTTCTGGTTTTAAGAAGAAAGTGCCACACTGACACTCAAGGGAGCTGCCCCAATGTCCTTCCTACCCCTAAACAGCTGGGTATGAAGACACAATTTCTTTACATCCAGGCTGAAATACACAACCAAACACCTCGGTCCTTCCAGCTGATGGTCTTTGAGCTACCAGTGAGGTTGAAAACCTGCTTGGTCATCCAATCTCTTTTGCCACTGCCTAGCTCTTCCTCTCCCCCTCCTCCTTCTGGTATTTCAAGACAGGGTTTCTCTGTGTAGCCTTGGCTGTCCTGGACTCACTTTGTAGACCAGGCTGTCCTTGAACTCAGAGATCCACCTGCCTTTGCTTCCCAAGTGCTGGGATTAAAGGTGTGCGCCACCATGCCCACCCCCCTCCCTTTTTAAAGTTTTATTTACTATGTATACAGTGTTGTGCCTGCATGTACATCTGCAGGCCAGAAGAGGGCATCAGATCTCATTATAGATGGTTGTGAGCCACCATGTGGTTGTTGGGAATTGAACTCAGGACCTCTGGAAAAGCAGTCAGTGCTCTTTACCTCTGAGCCATCTCTCCAGCCCCTCACCCCCTTCTTTTAAAGGACTGTCAGTGGTTGGGTAGCAGAGCTCTTCGTACGTTCTGAAGACCTTACATGCAGCTTTGGTAACTCATGCATAGGTGGCAGGGCAAGGAATCTGCTGATTCCACAGAGGCCTGAAGTAATGCTCTTCAAAATGGCCCTATACCTCTTCACAGGTGAGAACCGTTGTACCAACTACTAGTCATGGTTGAGGAGAAAGTGGACACACCAAGGGGCTAGCTTCCACGTCTGCTCATAACCCATGACTTCCAGCTACTCAGAACAGCACAGGGCGAGATTCCCATGTCAGGACAAACAGTAACTAGGGCCAGCCACATCAGCTTTCCTGCCTCAGACAACCAATGAACCGAGCGAAGCACACAGCGCCATAGACAAGAGGCAGCAAAAGACCAACAGCTGAGGGAACAGTAGTCAGAGATGCAACCCAGGAAATCATTCTAGTAAAGGGCTGTGGCCAGCCTGCTAGATGCACATATACAAGCCCTGTGAAGAAAAGCTGGAAATAGAATATGCAAAAAATTCCTTAAAAAGTGTGTTTCTCTAAAAGATAACTAAAGCAGGAGCTAATAATAGTCTGCTTTGTGTTATCTTCCAAGGAAACACGGCAACAAGGAACAGAAGAATGAGCTGTAGAGTTATCAGCTACACAGGAGCATCACGTTCCCGACAAGCAGTGAGTACGGAAAATAACCTCACACTGAGATAAGATGAGCTTAAGGACTCTGAAGACAACCATTTAGCTCATTTAGATAAAGGAGGCATAAGCCGGGCGTGGTGGCGCACACCTTTAATCCCAGCACTTGGGAGGCAGAGGCAGGTGGATCATTGTGAGTTCGAGGCCAGCCTGGTCTACAAAGCGAGTCCAGGATGGCCAGGCTGTTACACAGAGAAACCCTGTCTCAAAAAAACAAAAAACAAACAAAGAAAAAAAAAACCACACACACACACAAAAGGCATAAATAAAAATGTAAATGTCCAGTGAGCCAAGTACCCTCATGAGGAAAACTCGTGACCCAGCTCCACAGTAGGGCATCCTAAAAGGTACTGGACTAGCAGCTATAGTGGCTGTGTCTTTAATGATAACACATGTGACGCTGAGGCAGGGGGATCGTGTGAGCTCAAGAGTTCAAGACTAGCAAGAAAAGTCACATCGAGACTACTCATCCCAAAATAACACAATAAAAACCAGTGACAAAGTTGCCAAAAACAAAGAAAATTTGAGAAACTGCTGTAGCCCAGGGTGGTCAAAGAGTTATGACAATTAAATATGGTATGTTATCGTAGTCAGGACAGGACACTTCCTGTTCACTAAGACAAATGAGAGAAACCGTGGTAACAAAGCCATCGCTACTGGTTCACTAATCAGAACAAATACACTGAGTCATCAATAGAAGGAGCTAACCTGGCATCTGTGAGAACTACTCTAGACTAGCCTCTCAGTTTTACTGTAACCTAAAACTGTTCCAGACTGTTTACAAGCACCCAATTAAACCGACAGAAGACCAAAACAAGGGATAAAGGCACACGGACGGAACAAAGAAAACAGCTGATGAGGAGGTAGATTAAATTCACCCACATAATGGCCGCTGAAATGTGAGCCACATAAAGCTATCATCTGGAGCCAGACTGTCAGGTGGGTACAAAGCAAGACCCTCTCTAAAGGAAACTCACTCTAGATACAAAGATACAGACTAAAGCAAAAAAATAAAAGAAAAAATTTAAATGTATGGCAGATATGCCGTGCAAAGTTTGCAGAAAAAGAAAGCTAGAATGGTGTTCTAGTTCATTCTGCGGTGCTACTCAAAAAACACGTGGATGCTCTATAAACTAATGAGTCTTGTGGTGATGAGAGATGGCTCAATGGTTAGGAGCACCTGCTGGATTCCCTGCCTCAGGGTATCCTCAGAGGGTACCAGGCACATACATGGTGCACACACACACACACACACACACACACACACACATGCAGGCTAAACACTACACATATGAACTGTGTGTGTCTGTGTGTTTGTGTGTGCATGTATTTGTTTTTTTTTTAAAAAGCAATGAGGCTTAGTTCTCTCTCAATGCTGACACCCTGGTGAGGCCCAGTTGGCTGTATTTCAACATGGTGTGAAAAGAACAGACAAAACACAGGAAAGGCACCTGTGCATGCAAAGAAAGAGGAAAAACAGGCTCTTCTCATGACAGCTCTCTCATTCCTATGGGGTCTGACCCATATGTGACCCATTTTTAAGAAACATCAATTCATCGGGCCCATCTCATATTGGCTCAGCACCACCATATGGAGGCCCACGCCACAGCAAATGAGCCGTTAGGAGAACAAACCCTTTAACCCAAGCATGGAGCTATACGAATTCGACAGAAGCGTACCCCAGAACAAGGAAAAGGCCCAGGAGCTGAGGGAGTGGATTAAGTGATAACAGAAACAGCAATTCTCCTGGCATGATGTGTAGAACTAATGTGGCCAGTTTGTGACACACGGAGGAGTGGTTAATCCTCATTAACTGCCAGGCCCTTAAATGAATCACAGGTGGATTTTGGAAACAGCATGCTTCATTGTTTCTATAATTAGCAGGAAAAGCCATATTTCAAATTCACTAGAGATGAGGGAAAATGAAGCTGAGCTGGAGTTTCTCTACAGGTTCTGCACCTGAGTGGAAGCAGGCTCTCTGCCCCTGAGTAGCAGCACTCGCTGCCATCACACACCTCTCTCTCTCTGCTCCAGAGGCAGAAAGGGGTCACAGTGAGCAGGGGAGCATGGAGGACCAGAGCCACACAGTACCACATACACAGAGGGCTCCAGCCCTTTACACGTGTTGGTTAGCAATTCTGCTTCACTTGGGCAAAGACCTAAAAGTCTGTGCTTATTCTGATTTAAGGATCTGCTCTCCAGTGCTGGGCAGGAGGCAGGTGCTCTACCAACTGAGCCATGCAGCAGCCTTCTAACTCCCACCAATCGCGCAGGAGGAGTATCTTAAAACCTTAAGAGGAAAAGCAGAAGTGGATGTTCCATTCATGTTGTCTCATACAGTTACCAGTCAGAGAAAAAAAGAAGTGAAAATTCTGTGTCTTGCTTTCTGGAGTGACGGCCCCTCCAGGCTACCCACAGAGACACTCAGGTCACAGCATGAACTCTAGGCAGGATCATCAATTTAGAGAGACATAGCTGTGAAACCTTATATTCAGTGTTAATATAGACAGATGTAATTATACTCACAAGGAGGCCTGAAACATCAGAATATTTCTTAGCTGGCTTAAAGGATGGTGGAGCATCAATACTAAAGTCTGAAAAGAAGAAAAGAAAGAGAAAGATGACCAAGTAACCTTCAAAATATCCCAGCTCCCCCTCCTGGACTCTAAGCTAACATATGACAACAGTCCTGACATTTTCCTTTATGATTACACGCTTACAGAGTCTCTGAGGAGTAAGCACAGAAAAATGGGAGTCGGCTCAAAAATAGCACGGTATGTCACAGGCTAACTGCAGGCCTCAGCTCGGGACCTGCCCTGCCACCAGAGGCAAACCGCCCCAGTGGAACTGCTGGGTACATCTGCCCGAAGGCCAGTTCACACTCTCCAGCTAAGATGGACTGACAGTGATGAAAGGCCACCCAGCCACTAACTGGATCCGCACACCCAGACTCAAGCGGTCCACACCCAGATGACTAACTTGTCACCATCTGAGTCATCCCCATGAAAGATGCACAGCAAGACAGGAGAGGTGGAGAGGTGTTGGAACCTGAAGTTTCCAATGTCACTGAGCAGAACAGCTAACGGGTTTGGCCCAGGGCAGGACACACCACAGTAGGAGGTATTTACTCAGCGAGTCAGAGTGTAACCATTGTGACTGCTTGCTGAGACTCCCAACCTCACATTACAGGTGGGCTATGTTGTTTGTGAAAACAAATTTAAGGAGTAGATTTTTAAATGAGAAGCCTAATAAGAAACATGGACATTATCACAGTGGCACCTACTTCTCCAGACTGGAATTTTAAATAAGGACACTAAAAACCACACCCCCGTGGCAACACAAACAGACCCAACACAGACTCAGTGAAAAGGGAATACATGCATAATATCCCTGGATGGGTGCCACTGTATGGTTCTCAGGCGAAGAACATTTTCCCTGCAATAACACAAACACGAGCAAATAACGTAGGCTTGTTGTGAGGAGTTCCTGTCTGCATTACAAACACAGGGAAAGCTCTAGACAGCTCACAGTTAGGATCATTCAGTTGCCATGGCAACGCCCTTTCAGCAGCGAGGATCTGTTTGAGGTTCTTCCAGGTTCTATTCTTCTTGCCAGCTACTGCGCCACCATGGCCTGAGTGCTGAATTAAAGGGGGTTAAGAGAGAGGAGTCAGTGGGGGGTATGCCTGAAGAACCCCAATACCCACCATGCCCTGCTAGACCTGCCAGGCACCGCTCAGCCCATCAGCGACTGTCTGCGCTGCTGAGATCTTTAAAACTTTCTCACCATACTCTTTAATCTTTGCTTAACACAAAACAGTGTTTAGCTGTTCGTGGTGAATGTTCCTAGCACTCCCAGCACTCAGGAGGTGGAGGCAGGAGAATCAGGGGTTCAAGGCCAGTCTCAGTTACAGGATGAGTTCGAGGCCAGCCTAGGCTCCTGGAGATCCTTTCTCAAAAAACAAAACAAGCAAGCAAGCAAGCAAACAAACAAAAAACACAAAACACAGCTTGAGGGCTACCCAAACCCACAACTTTGCTGGTGGTGGAACAGAAATAAATGGCTATTTTTTTTCGGCATGCACACAAGAAAATAAATTTTTCACTGGGTTTAACCTAGTTGAATTCACTTAATGACCTCATTTTTAAAATAAGTTTAGCACAAAGTTGGATTTAATCTGGAGCCTACATCTCTAAAGCCCTCTGAGGGTGTGTCACTAGTGGTCCTGGAAAACCCAAATAAGCTTCAATCATGGTATGGCAAGCCTTCTGGAAATTTCTTTTTGTGCTATAAAGATTAAAAACATGAAATGGAAAAGACTACTAACATATTTGTAGACCCTGGTTACAACGGATTGCCAAAACTCATTAATAAAAAAATTTTAAAGTTAAGCTTTGGGCCACTGTAGCTGATTACTTAATATAGCCCTCATGAATGAAAGGTAAGGATTATTGAAGAGGACTCCCCCTTTAGTTATCTATTTCAAGTTTCCTTTAAAATTATTTAAGGCCAATAAAAAACACAGGGGAAGCCAGGCATGGTGGCGCACGCCTTTAATCCCAGCACTCGGGAGGCAGAGGCAGGCGGATTGCTGTGAGTTCGAGGCCAGCCTGGTCTACAAAGCAAGTAAGTCCAGAGATCGCCAAGACTACACAGAGAACCTTGTCTCGAAAAATAAACAAACAGCACAGGGAGCAATCCTGGAACAGATGCACCCTCGAAGCTCTGTCCTCTGGGGATTCTGAAAAGGCCTGGCACACAGGGACAGCACAAATGGCCTTTCCTGTTCTTTCCCATATATTTCTTGTCCAGTCTCCTCTCCTCCCCCCACTAATCCCCCATCAACAGCCCATGGGACTGAGGGAGGAGGGGACTCCAGAGCCATCCCAGGCACAGCTAGATTGGAAGCTGAGGTGCAGTTGCTCACAGCTGTATTTGTATAGCATCTTACGAGCTTACCACAAAGTTGGGATCCTTAAATGGCAGCGGTTTGGCAGCTTTTTCCAGAGGCCCCGAGCTAAACTCAGAGGATGCCATTTTATTCTCACTCATGGCTTCAATGCTGACACCCTTAAAAGACAGAAAAAAAAAATTCTTTGAAGCCAGGTGGGTTCCCCACTTTTACTTTTAAGAAGACAGGTATGCAAGTGCCCAGGGCTCCAGGAGGTAGCCTTAAGAGTCTGGACCTTAAGGGTCGAACTTGGTCAGAAAGCCCAGGCTGGAGCTAGTTTGGGGACTACGGGACATGGAAGTTTTGAGAGAGAGGAGGAAGCTGGAGGGATGTGGGTTAGCTGGCTGCAGCCGGAATGCAGCGCCCAGTCAGCTTACACCAAGCCTTTATGCTAAAAACCCCAAGAGAAAAGAAGACTAAGAAATGCCGTCTGACTTGGAAATCAATTCCAAAGAGAGCATTCTAGGAACAGAGGCACTGTCTTCATAGCGCAAACGCATACATGTCAGGTATAGGCCCTGTGAGTTTCTCAGTGCTGACACTGGTACAATCAAATCCTTTCCAAGGCACAGCTCACTCCAACATTCCAGAGCACTCTCTTGCCCCAAGGGCAACCAGGTTCTGATTCTCCTACATCACTTTCACCTCTCCCAGAACTTCCTACAAGTGAAACCTGGCACTGTGTGGCTTGCACCTGGCCCGCTCTGGTCAGCATGGAGCGTTGATGCCTTCACATGACTCAGTGGTTTGTTTCATCCACTTTCCTATTTCTCAGCAGAGTGGAATTCACTACATGGGTGTGTTCAAACCTAGGTGTCCATTTCCCTGTTGAACACTTGGTTTATCTTCAATGTTCAATTATAAATAGAGCTGCCATACATGTGTACACACACATCCACTTGCAGCCCTATAAATGTAAATAAATAAAGCTGTTGGTTAGTGTTTACTGTCAACTTGACCACAAGCCACCTGGGAATGAAAGAATGACAATGATGAACTGTCTTGATCAGAGTGACTGTGGCCTTGTCTACAAGGAACTGTGTTGATGGATGACTGACATGAGACTATTCTACTGTGGGTAGCACCGTCCCTAAGCAGGCAGGCCTGGGCTACAGAAAAAGCTAGCAGAGCAAGCCAGAGGGAAAGGTGGCGAGTAAACAGCCGTCCTCCACGGTTCCTGCGTGAAGTTCCTGTCTTCCTTCTCTCAGCGATGGACTGTGACCTGGAAGTGGAAGCTGAAATAAGTCCTTCCTACCCTGAGATACTTTTGTCATGGCATTTATCACAGAAACAGAAATCAAACTCTTCCAGACACAGTTAATGCATGCCTTTAATCTCAGCACTTGGGAGACACAGGCAAAAATCTCTGTGAGTTTGAGGCTGGCCTGGTCTACATAAAAAGTCTGATATGTAAGCTATATAGGGAGACCCTGTCTCAAACAACACACACACACACACACACACACACACACACACACATACACACACACATACACACACACACACATCCTGCCACCAAAAAGAAATCAAACTAGAACAATTGTCATGTTTTCACTTCTGTTGGGCATTTAGCTAGGAGTGAAGTGATTGTGCTCCTGAGAAAGTGTATATATATTTTTTTATAAGGTGTGTGCATGCATGTGTGTGTGCCCTCTCTGTGGGATCTGTGGCAGGAACAGAAATGGGCAGACAGGGCCATTCACTGTCACAGCAGTTCTCTGGGATCTCTGCACAGAAGAGTCTGGGCTCCTCTACTCAGAACACACCTCAGGGGAGACAGCTATCCCATCATCCTCCACTGCTCCGGTCTTCCCAGCATTATGCAAACCTTAAGCCTTAAAAAACTCACACTAAGTCAGGTGCTGCACACCTGTAATCCCAGCCCTCAGGGAGGCAGAGGTAGACAGATCACTGTGAGTCTAGGACATCCAAGGCTACACAAAGAAATCCTGTCTCTAAAATAACCAACAAAACAAAAACCAAACCAAACAAAAAACACATGAAAACAAACAAACAAACAAAACCCCAAACAACAAAAAGCTCAAAACCTCACACTGAAACCTAGCTTGTATTTCTTTATTTACTTGTGGTTGTGTGCACTACCAACTCTCCTCACTGAGCCATCTCACTGGCCCTCACATCTCTATTTTAAGAGGCTCTGACCCAGGACAAAAGCAGAGAAGAAGCTGATTAGAAGGTACCTGGAGGCTCTCAGGAGACCAGCCAGTGGTAGAACGAAAGAGATCATCTGTCACAAACAAGGTGGACTGCTAAGGAAGCCAAGAGATGCAAAAAGGAAAAGAAACCAGGACTACAGCTGTGGCAAGAGTACTGCGGAGAGAGTGTGGCCAGCTCCAGAGCTCCATCCTCCAGGCGCAAAGCAATTCACTGAGGGTGGGCAGGCGGAGGGTCTCTAGAGGCCCCAGTGAAAAAGTGTGGACTAGAGAGTCAGGATGTTCTACCAGGGAGAGGCCCCGCCCTCAAACCAAGTGCTTCTGGGGGGGGGGGGGGGGAGTGATGGTGGCCAGACAGATGCTTGCTGCTCCAGGCAGCAGCCTAGGGAAGCGTCCAGAAGGGAATGAGGTACGGGAATTGGCCCAGGAGTGGAGCACTGACTTTGTATCACAGAAAAGCTACTGCTTCTCCGACGGTGGAGGCTTCTCTGCCATCTCTAGCCAGACAAACCCCAGAGACGTCATACTGGTTTTAGCTGGCCTCTCCTCTTCAACCCCTCTCTCATGCTACTCCACCCTTGTTCCTCTGTTCCCCGCATTCACGGGCTCCATGAGACTCTGGTCTGAGTCAGGGTGCCAGGAAGGCCTTTAGTCAGAGGGAAAATCAAGTCTGCTGCAATAAAGTAAGATACAAGATGACCTAGTCTTTCCACACCGAGAAAGCGCCATTAGCACTACGACTTTATGAGATGGAATATCCAGCCCTGAGACACAGGGCCCGATGGAGCGCTGAGGAAGTAATGCCTAGAGCTAAGGCCTACGCGCTCTTTGCATTTCTAAAGGAGATGGTCTAAGTTCCAGGGTTGAGAAATGGCCTTGCTCTAACACACCGGAGTCAGCAAGGCCCAGGGGCCCCACCTACTTCAGCTGAACTGTAGAATTCAAACAAATGGCTTCTGCCAACAGCAGCCCTCATGACTGGGATTCAGACCACAGGAGAACCTTGTCTTCCCTCTGTGGTGTTTTTAAAAGAAAGAGGATGTCAGGTTTTGTTAATACTTAAGAATCAAACACAGGAGCCGGGCACAGTGGCACACAGCCTGTAGTCCCAGCACTCAGGGAGGCAGAGACAGGTGGATTTCTATGAGTTCGAGCCCGGCCTAGTTCTACAAAGCAAGTCCTGGACAGCCAAGGCTACACATGGAGAAACCCTGTCTCGAAAAACAAAAACAAAATGAAAAAAATCAAACACGCAACATATAATAGTACTCTGGACTAGGAAGCCCAGCTGGGGTACATAGTGAATTTCAGCCAGCCTGGACTACATAGCATGACTCTGTCTTAAAAAGGTGCCCACAAAAAGCAGGGAATAGTGAAACAAGTCCTTAATCTCAGCACTGGGAGGCAGAGGCAGGTAGATCTCTATGAGTTCGAGGCTAGCCTGGTCTATATACCATAAGTCCCAGGTCTAGCCAGGGCTACACTGTTGAATTTCTATCAAAAATAAAAACAAAAAGCAAAAACAAACAAAAAAATATCTAAAGAGAAACAAAAGGCCATCTTAATGTAGTGACTACACTGCCTGCTCCAGGCATACGTGAACATGAGGTCACATTATGGACAGACTGCAGGAGAATACAGTCCATGCAGCTGGAGACAACACCAGTCAAGAGCATCCGAGGGCTCTTTTTCCTGGTGCCTCCTAGGCGGTCAGCTGTGTCAAGATGAAGCTCCTTCCCTGCATCCAGCTGTCAGAAACTCAATGAAGTGGACGAGGAACACAAGCACCTGTGAGAAGCACACGGCCACACAAGTAGCTGCTGCTGCTCGGGGTGAAGAGTGGAAGTGTTATGTGGTCCGGGTCACTGGTGGGAATGATAAGCAAGGTTTTCCCATGAAGCAAAGCGTTTTGATCCATGGCCGAGGGCACCTGCTGTTGAGTAAGGGGCATTCTTGTTATAGACCAGGGAAAACTGGAGAGAGGAAGCGCAAGACTGTTCATGGTTGTATTATGGATGTCAATGTGAGAGTTCTCAACTTGGTTATTGGAAAAAAAAAAAAAGAGAGAGAGAGAAAAGGAGAGAAAGATATTCCTTGACTGACAGACACTGCTGTGCCTTGTGAGCTGGGACCTAAGAGAGCAGCAGAATCCGAGAACTCTTTAATCTCTCTAAAGAAGACGATGTCCACCAGTATGTTGTCAGAAAGCCCTTGAACAAAGAGGGTAAGGAACCGAGGACCGAAGCACCCAAGAGTCAGCATCTTGTCACTTCAGGTGTCCTGCGACATAAACGCAGAGCTCTGAAGGAACAGCACACTAGGAACACAAGGAGGAGGCTGCAGAATACACTAAAGTTTTGGGCAAGAGAACAAAGGAAGTAAAAAAAAAAAAAAAAAAAAAATCACCAGGAACAGTTTGCCAAGGGACATAGGCTGTCCTTGCCGAGAGCTTCTGCTTCTGAGTCCAGTCAAAAATAAGTCTTTAAGAAGAATAAATAAAGTTGGGCACTTGGGAAACAGAGGCAGGCGGATCTCTGTGAGTTCAAGGCCAGCCTGGTCTACAAAGCAAGCCCAGGACAGCCAAGGTTACACAGAGAAACCCCATCTGGGGGTGGGGGTGGGGGAACAAATAAATGATCAGAGGTTGGAAAATAAAAACAAAGAGCATAAAAGGGAGCTGGGCATGAGAGTGCACGCCTGTAATCTCAGCATCCAAGAGCCTCAAACAGGAGCATCAGAAGAAATTTGAGGCCAACTTAAGATACATATGAGTCCTAATCCAGCTTGAGAAACATAGTGAAATCCTGTTTCAAAAACCAAAGATCCAGTGTTAGGATTCTGCTTCAGTCCGCCCACCTGTGACGTCATTGCTTACCTGCCATGGGGGTATGGCCCTGCCCATGGCTATATAAAAGGACAAACCTTCACATGGCTGGCCCCCCCAACCCCCCTACCCCCACGAGCTTTCTCTCTCTTACCTCTCTCACCCCCCTCTACCTGCTCTATGCTTTTACTTTCTCTCTGTCTCTCTCTCTGGGGTACCCCTCCCCCTTTCCATCCCCTCCCCATGCTCACTTAATAAACCTCATATAATACAATATCTGTTGCCTGGCATCTTATTATCTCATCATCTCATTTTCTTTTTATTACTCATAGCACCCAGGCTAGTGAGATGGCTCCACAGTTAAGAGCACTGTCTGCTCTTTCAGAGGTCCTGAGTTCAAGTCCCAGCAACCACATGGTGGCTCACAACCATCTATACTGGGATCCAATGCCCTGTTATGGCATGCAGGGTACATGCAGGCAGAGCACTCATATGTAATAAATAAATTTTAAAACAAACAAACAAACAAAACAAAGACCAAGCCAAGTGTGTGGCACATGCCTTTAATTCCAGCACTTGGGAGGCAGAAGTAGGCAAATGGAAACTCTGAGGTTGAAGTCTATCTATACCAGGACTACAGAGAAACCCTGTTTCAAAACACAAAACAAAAAAGCACATACAGAAGAAATTAGCATGGTGAGTTCTAGGGAGGGCTGAGCTAGGATTATGAGTTCAAGACCAGCCTACCTTACTTTTTTTTAGAAGCAAAAATCACTGTTTTATGAGAGGCAATTATATCAGTTATTTGTGTGAATTATTAGCTTGGAGACAAGAATATATTCTGTATGATTCCATATTACATTTATTTACTTATTTATTTTTGGTTTCTCGAGACAGAGTTTCTCTGTGTAGCCTTGGCTGTCTTGGACTTAACTCTGTAGACCAAGCTGGTCTCGAACTCACAGCACTCTGCCTGCCTCTGCCTCCCGAGTGCTGGGATTAAAGGTGTGCACCACCACGCCCGGCTATATTACATTTTTTTAAAAAGCTGATTGGGGTAAGAGATGGCAGAAGACTGGTTACTTCTGGCAGGGAGGGAAGAGCAGAGTGACAGAATTGCGAGGCTGAGGCACAAGGACAATTCTCGGGGCCTCTCGGGAATGCTGTCTTATCTGAAGACTATCCAGTTTCCTTGCAAACATATTAACCCGATAAAATGCTAAGAAGGAGTAGGAGCTTCAGTTACCAACAGAGTCGCTGGGAAAACGTGCCACACAAGCCGAGGGACAGAACTATCTTTATAAAATGCAAGGACCCCGCCGGTGGTGGCGCAGCCTGTAATCCCAGCACTCAGGGAGGCACAGGCAGCCGTATCTCTGTGAGCTCGAGGCTAGCCTGGTCTACAAAGTGAATCCGGGACAGCCAGAGCTCTGTTACACAGAGAAACCATGTCTTTAAAAAAAAAAAAAGCGAGAATCCAACCACTCCTGGTTTCCGCCAGTTGTAAGTGGTCAGTGTGCCAACACGCTGTGCTCAGCACTTTCGTCATTGACCTCAACCTCAATTAAAAAAAAAAACAAAAAACCAGACAGGGTTTCTCTGTGTAGCCTTAATGTCTGGAACTCTCTCTGTACACCAGAATGGGCTTGAACTTGTAGAGATCTGGCTGCCTCTGACTCTCAAGTACTAGGATTAAGGGCGATCATCGCCCAGCTTGACCTCAACCTCTTAAACTCCAGATTTAACACATATAAGAAGAATGAAGGAACCCACTGGTATCAATCATTTTTTTATTCCTCCACGAGGTACAACTGGGGCGAACCCTCGGACTCCCGCCGGGTGCCTGCGAGATGCGCTACGGGTGACGCGCGAATCTCCAATGCAGAACGATACAGAAAACAAGTCCAGACAGAACTGGGCGTCCCTTCTCCTAAAATCGATTATAACCTCCCACCATTCCTAATGACGCAGGTGACCTTTTAACTAAAACCACAGGTTCAACCTATGACTCAAAAATACTAAATATGAGCACAAATTAGGATGTCCCTCAGCCAGCTCTGAACCTCATCATTGCCCCGCCCAGGCCCCTCCCTGCTCTGGCGCAGCGCACGCGCTTCAGCCTCCGCCCCGCCCCGCGCAAGCGTTCTCGGCGCCTCTCGGGCCGGCGCATGCGCTCTCTTCCCCGGACGGTGCGGACTGTGTACCTGACCAAAGCCAGAAGCAGATAGCTTTTTCTTCTTACTAGCGCCATAACCCCCTCCGCTGCCGTTGTGGGAAGGGCTAGCTGGCCTCTTCTTGCTGTTCCTAGCTATGGCGGGGGTAGGAGTGGCAGCCACGATTGGAATTTGAGCCGCCATCCTGCTCGCAGTCGGCCTGCGATTCCCCACCCCCACCCCTACCAAGGCTGGCCCAAGTACTTCCGGCTGGATGTTACTTCCGTGTTGATGCTCGGAAACTCCGCGACCCTCCTGGAGCTTAACGGACTCCTCCTCTTTGGAGGCGGGGCCCGGAAGTATTTCCGGGTCGGAAGGCGTGGGATTGGTGGCTGCTGCAGGTTAGGGGCACGTGCCTGGAGGGTCCAGTGAGCATCCAATCTTTTAGTAACTATTTCACCCCCCTCCCTTGGTTTTTATCCTGCCTTTAGCTATGTAGATCAGGCTGACCTCAAACTCCTGTAGCCTAGGTTTTTGAATTCCAAACCCTCCATCCTCCACCTCCCAAATGCCAGGATTACAGGCAGGTGCCACAATGCCCATTTCAATGTCTGTAAGAATAAAAGAAGGTTAAATATCAATGCACTAGCAGATGCCCGAGCTATTTGCTCAGTCTTCTTACCTGAGTTGAAGTTTTATGTACTGCACAATAGACTAGGAAGGTAGGGTGTTCTTTAGTCTTTAGGAGCCCAAAACTACTTGTTGCCACGCAACGGACATTCCTCCTCCATTTTCCTCACTTAAGTGCATACCGACAAGAAAAAATTAACATAGTTGTCAGGGAGGTCACAGACCTACAGCAATTCATAAATCTCGATGCCCCACTCTTGTTTCTTGTTGTTGTTGGCTTTTGGTGTGTTTTGCCTCATACTGGATTGTACTTCCCCAGAGATTTTATGCCATATTATCTGACTTAATAGTTTCTAACTAGGCGATGCATGTCTTTTGGCTAGGATATAATAAGGTGACAGCCGGTTGTGTCTTTCGACTGGGGATAAATATATCTGTCCCCAATTACGATGACTTGCAAAGCATTGATGCGTTATAATTATATCTGGCTGAAGCAGACATAAAGGGGTGACTCTCTACAAGTCACAGCAGCTGTATGCATCTGGGTATTTGTAACAGGCTGATGCAGAGGCACAGGGACCGCTAAGGAGCAAGGGGCTGGACAGTACTGCTACTGGCGCCTCTTGCAGTGTGGAAGTGTTATTTCCTCCCTGCAGAAATTTCCCCTCCCCCATCCTCATCTCATCTCTTTCCTTATTCCTTGTCTCAAGGACTCATGCAATCACTCAAGCAGAGCTCTTATTCCAGCCTCCCCTTCAGCTTCATTTTCATCTTCACTGTTCCCACCCCAGTGACTCAGTCTTCCATCTGATCCCTGTGGCAGTCTCCAACTGGAAGTCTGAGCTGCCATCTTTTCGTAATCCATCCTTGGCTCCAAGGCCCTCACTCCCACTGGCTGCTAGAATGGGTTTTTAAATCTGACTGTAGCACTTAACTTTCTCATATACAGGACCCCTTTATCCTCTAGATAAAAACCATAAAACTTTTTTAGTTTGGCACATTAAGTCCTTAATGACTTAGGCTTACCCCTTTTCTTTTGTTCAGTTCCCAACAAGTAGTTCTTTGTGCCCCTGCCAGAGACACATTCTGTTTCCTAGAGTCTTCTGGTCTCTGAACTCATTCTTTTGTTTCCTAGGCTAAGAATGCCTAGCTCCTGGCCTGCTGACTGCCCATTGTGCCTCCTTTCAAATTCTTCTTCTAAGAAGCAGCTGACACACCCTTCTTTCCTTTTCCCAGCCATCTGAATTTTGTGCCTCTGGGGACATTGACCGCTTCTCCTAACATTTACTGAGTTCAAATATAAGGGAGTCAGACAAGTGGCGTACCACCATTTGGCTTCCAACTGCCAAATCCAACCTCCATCTCACTGATTGCTTTCTCCCTGGAATTCTCCCTCTGGTTTCTGAAATGTCACCATCCTCTTATTTCCTCCCAAATTCTGGTTGTGTCTTTGGCAGTTGTCTTAGTCTACCAAATGCTTGGTGATGCGACTAGAGTCAAGTCCCTCTAGAGGTAAGCATTTTAAGCGTTCCCGGGAGTCATCATGAGCAGCCGTGATGACTGAACCAGGATCTTCTTCTTCTATTCCTTTACACTGAGAATTCCTGGGTCTGAGGCCCTCAGCCCTTCCAAGCCTATTTCCCAGCCATTCCAATTAACTCCTAGGGCTTGAGTTGCCGTCTCCCTTGTGAGCTGCCTCCTCGCATCCAGTTTTGGTGCACACTGCATTTGCAGATCATGCTTGCTGCCTGAGCCCTTCGTTATCTTCTTGCAGTCGCTAGAGTGAGGCTCATGACCCTTAACGTTGTTTTGAAGGCCATCCAAAACCTGCCATCTCCACAGACTGACCCCTTCCTCTGGTGTCTGCACTCCCTCTCAGTTTCCATTTTTGTCTGTCCCTTCTCTCTCAGGGCCTGGACACACAGTGCTCCTCCTGTACAGAAGTTTTTTTTCTTCCAGGTCTACTCTCCTATAGTCCTGGTAACTTCCACTCACCCTTTTATTTCTGGTTGACATTGGCTCATTTTTTAGCTTTTTCCTGTCCAGTTTCCTGCTACCTTGAGTCTGGGTAACTAAGGCTCACGGTAGCAGGACTGCACCTGCCTTTTAAACACTAATTCTGGACGGTGGAGATTAGAAGAGGGAAGAAGACTGTCACTTCCTGGCCCTGGGGAGAGGACCGGAAGAGAGTCTGTCTTCCCAGCTGGATGTAAACTCCCTGTGTGCAGCTGCCTGAGTCATCAAGGCTGGAGCAGCAGAGCGTCAGCAGACGGTGGTGATGAGTACCATGAGGATGCTGGAGGGCATCCATATAATGCACAAAACCTGTAAGCAGGCCAGAAACCTGCTCTGTGTCCACCATGGACTCCCTGGTCACAGCCCGCTACCAGGACAGGGAGACCCCTCTTACACCAGCACACTGCGTGTGCAGGTCACATGTTATCCACGAGCACTGGAATGGAGCAGCGAACACCTCTGGCTTGCTGACTTTCCGCTAAACTCCCAAACATCTCTAGAAACTTAAAAAGGCATCTCTCGCCTCCGCTGCAATGTTTGCCCTTTTGTGAGCTGCCTATGCAGCCTCCTTGCTGGTTCCTGAAGCTCCTGGGTCCCGCACCAGTGCCACAGTTCTTTCACCAACGGCTGCTGAAACCTTCCTGCGAGGCTGCTAGTGACACTAAACTGGGTGTACCAGCTAAGCAGAGTCTTGATCCCAGTTAAGACTGAAAGATTACAAGTAAATAACATGGCTGCTCCGTCTCTGAGACATAGAGTGTCTGTTTTATTGTCTCAAAAAAGCTCAGGAAATACAGAAGCTATTTAGGATCAGGCTGTTGCTGGCTAGAAGACAAGCTGTCCATTTTCTCTTGATAATGTGCATGAAGTTTGCAGATCATAGCTTGCCACGTAAAGCACGGCTAATGAAGGACTCCTCACTGATGGGAAGAAACCTTGAAACTGCTCAAGACAAGATGCTGAGAAAGCTCTCCTAGCAACCATGATCCCTTGCTCTTCATTTCATCATGATATGTGAACATGTGTGGAGCTCCAACCCATGCATCCAGCCACAGCCTCCTGCTGACCACCCCTCCCTTAGGACTTTGGGAGAATGCAATGAACAAGGTTCTCAGTGGCCCTGAAATGGACACAGACCCATTTGAGCAAAAGACTCTGATGTCCTCAGTACCTAAAAGAGTAAGTTCTCCAAGTGCAAGCCAGTGACCTGGACAGACCTTCTTCCTTGTCTGCCTCCTTGCTCAGTGTAGCCAGGCAAAGTCAAAAGAGGGCCATCTTTCCCAGTCCAGGTTGCCACCTGTGGAATAGGATCGAATCCCAGGTGAGCTCAAATGAGGGGTAAGGAACTCCAGTTATCCTTACTGCTGGGCTGGGAGAGAGAAAGGTGGGTCCAAGAGGAGACACACCTTTATTTGAGGTGCTAGGAAGTTGATGTGATCTCCACCCTTAGACCCAGTTTCACGAAAAGTGGGGCGAGGTGGAACCACACCATGTGCTAAGTGGAGGGCAAATGTCTAAGACTTGAGAATGCCCGTGGCCGGGCTTGGAGAAGCCATCATTAAGGTATTGTGAGGGATGGTCTCTTGACAGTATGCTTGGGCCCAGCGGATTTCTCAGATGCTCTTTATAACCACTGCCGTTTGAAAGGTCAGATATTGATCGTTTTCCACAGACACAGCTGGCACATCCATGTGTAGACATGGCTGCTCTGGCAAGAGATAACATTAACAGACCTTCTAGGTCTGTGGGATCCAGGTGGAATACAGACATGCCTTTAATTCCAGGAGACAGAGGCGAGAGTAGATCTGAGTTCAGGGCCAACCTGGTATAGAGCAAGTTTCATGTGTGGTGGTACACACCTTTAATCCCAACACTCAGGAGACAGAGGCGTGTAGATCTCTAGTTCTGGTCAGTTCTGTTCAGGCAGTTTGGTTGGGTCGGTGAGTTGAGAGGCAGTGCAGTGGAGTTCAGTTCATGGAATTCAGAGGCAGTTTTATAGAGACAGGCTGAAAAGAGAACAGCCTGCATAGATGAAGACAGAACAAGCCAGAGAGAAGGAGCTAGAAGATTAGAAGAGACTGACAGAGTTTGAGCCAGAACCGCTGAGTTCAACCAGCTAGCCAGAGTCCAGAAAGAGCTAGAAAGGGTGAGCTTATTCAGCAGTAAGTCTCAGAGGCTGAAAACATTCTAGGCCTAGGTTAGATCGTATGGACTTTAGAACCTTCCAGGACTAGGCCTAGGTTAGCAGACGGAGGCAGTAAGCCTCGGAGATGACAATTATATCAGGTGACTAAAAGTTACTTTTATAGCTGGGCATGGTGGTGCACAACTTTAATCCCAGCATTTGGGAGGCAGACACAGGCAGATCTCTGTGAGTTCTAGGCCAGCCTGGTCTACAAAGTGAGTCTAGGACAGCCAAGCCTGTTACACAGAGAAACCCTGTCTCAAAAAACTAAAAACAGCCAAGCAGTGGTAACACACACCTTTAATCCCAGCACTTGGGAGGCAGAAGCAGGTGGATCGCTGTGAGTTCAAGGCCAGCCTTGTCTACAAAGCAAGTCAAGGACTGTCAAGGGTACACAGAGAAACCTTGTCTCTGAAAAAACCAACCAACCAACAACAAACAAAAAAACAAAGCCCCAAAACAAACAAAACAAAAACAAAAGTTACTATTACAGCTATGCTCATGCAAATTTTGATCCCTAAAAGCTGTTGTTTTGCGAAATGTGAATATAGGAAAATAAATTTTATAGACTATTTACTTACTGGGATGATTTCTTAAATGTTAAGTAAATAGCAATTTAGCATTACAAATATAGCCCCAAAAGGGCTGACTAAAGACTTCCCAAATAGTGGGCTTCTTACCTTCCATTGTGAGAGGTGGTATCCCTCTAGCAGAGTGGCATTTCCCTGGCCCTTAGTACCCCCTCCCTTTGACTCTGTCTTTGGGCACTGGTCTTCCCAGAGGCCCCACCCATCACTTAGCATGAGCTGTTATTTTTACACATACTTTTCGTGCATACCATAGAGACAGAAACCGATGATTACTGTAATTCTCCCATCTCTGAGGTTCTCTCCTTTTCGCTCTCCCCAAACCTCAAACTTGATAATCCTCAACTGTGACGCAGTTGCCTTCTTAAATTATCAGCCTGCTTCATTTCCCCCTGTATTATTTTCCTAACTGCTGCTCTGCTGTTCCTTTCTGTTTACTTATGCCTAACACTAGGTTTCTTCTGTCCATGGTGCAAGCACATTGAGATAGTACTACAGACGGTCAGTCTAAAAGCTTTGGGGACAGTTGCTTATGGAATTAACAGAGATAAAGACCGGTTTTGTAAACTCGGGGAGGGGGGGGGAGGTGGGAGGGTGGAAGAGTGGAGGGCTGCGGAACTCTCCCAAAGACTGAGAGACCAAGGCCTCTTCCAAGACATCTCTTACTCAACCCCCATTAGACAGGCATCCCTGCCCCTGCTCTTCAGTAGCCGAGCCAAGCAGTCCAGCTCCCACAGTGCTCCAGCCTAGGAACACAAGGGGCAGGGCAAGGGGGTGTGTGAGCGGGGACAGAGACTCTTTCTGGTCAAAGGAACAATCTGAAGCAGGTTGGCAGCAGCCCTCTTCCTGGGCTAGAAGAACCCAGATTTGGTGGAACAAAGAGTCCTGTTCTCTGCCTTGCCCAGAGAGCTGCCGCTGTTTGCCAGAGCCAGAGGCTGAACACGCTCATATTTGTGTGTTGGTTTGTTTTTAATCTTTCATCCTATGAAGACTTGGCCTACAGAGGATGATGACCCATGCCCTGACTCTTCCATCTTTCTTTTGTAAATCTCACCAGGAGCACTTGATCTCTGAACAGCTGCTGACACTAGCCCTATCACTTTTACAACCCCCAACCAGGACATGAGACTCTTAGAAACTGATATTTGTGCTCTCTGGCCGTTCACACTACATCTCCAAACTGCTGCGTGGCTTTTGGATTCTGTTCTAACATGAGCACGTGGACTGGGCCTTTTTCCTCAGCCTACGTGGCCCTGTGGACAGGAAGGAGGAAGGGAGGGAGAGAGAGAGAGAACATGTGTGCTTGCATGTGTGTTTTCCTCAACCATTTTTGTTTGTTTGGTTGGTTTGGTTTGTTTTTCGAGACGGGGTTTCTCTGTGTAACAGCCCTGGCTGTCCTGGAACTCCCTTTGTAGACCAGGCTGGGCTCAAACTCACAGAGATCTGCCTGCCTCTGCCTCCCAAATGCTGGGGTTAAAGGTGTGCACCCCCACGCCCAGCTCCTCAACCATTCTTTACCTTATTATTTTTAATATTTATGTGTTGGGAGAGGTGTGTAGAAATCAGAAGTCAACGTATGGCTGTCAGACTTGGTGGTATGCACTTCTATCCACTGAGCCACTTTGCTCTCTTCCTACCTTACTTTTAGACTCTAACTAAACGTGGAGCTTGCTGATTCAGCTAGATTGGCAGGCCAGGGAAGTCCTGGGATCCGCCTGTCCCTGTTTCCTGTGGTAGCAGGGTTCCACATGCACACTGCCTTGCCTGGCTTTGTGTATGTCCATCTTCAGGCTTGTGAAGCCAGCATCTTCCTGAGTGAGGCCCTCAGAGAAAGTTTCCCTTAACACACGGCTCACAAAACATCTTCAAACTGTACATAGATAGGCGAATTTCTATAGAAGAAATACACTTGGTAATCTGGTTTAAGAAATAGAAGGTTGGTTTTCTGGTCCCTTTTCCTTGGTGGCAGAAGAAAGATGAGAAAGGGAATGTTATCATTTTGACATCAAAGTGTTTTTGACATCAAAGTGTCAAAATGAAATGTACACATTGTGCCACCACTGTGGCTCAGCGAAGGCAGTGGTTCTCAATCTTCCCAGTGCTGTGACCCTTTAACACAGCTCCTCATGTGGTGAACCCCTAACCATAAAATTATTTTCGTTGCTACTTCATACTGTAATTTTGCTACTGTTGTGAATTATGATGTAAACGTCTGTGTTTTCTGCTGGTCTTAGGTGGCCCCTGTGGAAAGGTCTGGCAACTTCCAAGGGGGGAGGGGTCGTGGCCCACAGGTTGAGAACCACTGCTGTAAGGCCCACCTTTCAGAAGCCAAGTCAGATGTGGCTGCCCTGCCGAATTCAAGAGAAAGTACAACTGTAGTGCCATGACTGAGAAATAAAACTCTGCCATGACTGCGCAAGTGAGCCACTAAAGCTGTCTATCACAGACACAGACTCCATGTATGAATGGCACTCTAACCCAAATGATGGCTGCAGCGTTCAGCTCATCTGGATGTTAGGGTCTTTCCAGGCTATTTGGATCTTTTGAATCAAAGTGTGTTAAGTAGGGCTGGGTATGTTTAGTAGCAGAGCACCAGCCCAGCATGCTCAAGGTTTAGTCCCAGCACCAACACATACACACACACACACACACACCTATACACACACATTCACACTTACCCACATTCACACTCACACACATATACGCATACATAGACACACATACACACTTATACACATATACACACATACACACACGTATGCACACACACATATTTACACTCACACACATATATATACACATTCACATATATACACACATATACACACATTCACACTCATACACACACACACACAAACACACGCACACACACATACATACACAGAGACAGAACTAAAAAAAAAAAAATTAACCTAGGAATGCAGTCATTTAACCAGCAAACTTCAAAAGAAGGTGCTTTGAACACTACCTCTCGATGTTTTTTTTAACATGATGTGTACATGTGTTTGTATGTGTGTAGGCATATATAAGTGTAAACTATGCCTTTGTATGTGTATCTCATGTATGTCTGTAAGTTATCTTCTGTATGTATATTATGAATACAGAAATGTACACATTTCTCTGTATGGTTTAATAGAGTTTGATATAAAATAGTTATCTCCTTGCAAGAGGAAAAGCCCATATGCTATATGATGAAGCACACAGTCATTCTGGACCGTAAAGCCCCCCACATCTAAACCCACTTTCATTTGTAAGTACTGGTTCCTTTTGTGCCTTTCATGGAGCTACCTGTGCTGTGTACTTCCTGGCATCTGGTTGAAGTAGTCCCAGGACCAGCTCTAGGTGGACACTGAACAGCGGTTGTATATCTGCTGTGCAGGGACTGGCGCAGTACAGGGACACTGGCCAGCTGAATTGCTTTTGAAAGGCATGTGGGAGTAAGAGGAAATGGAAAGAGTAATCCATGGTATCAAAATGGCATTATTTTGCTTCAGGCAGTAAAGCAGAGCTGGCATGGGCAGCATTCAAATGCAACCAGTGACAGAGGTGTGTTATTGTAGTCTGCGTGGGCAAGGTAGCACACTGCCTTAGCCAGTGTTTCATTGCCGAGAAGAGACACCCTGGCCACAGCAACACTTATCAAGAGAAGCATTTAGTTGTGGTTGCCTTACAATTTCAGAGATTTGGTTTTTTTTTTTTTTTTTAATGTTTTTATTTAATTTTAATTGATGTGCGTTGGTGTGAGGGTGTCAGATCTTGGAGTTACAGACAATTGTGAGTTGCCATGTGGGTGCTGGGATTGAACCCGGGTCCTTTAGAAGAGCATGTGGTGCTCTTAACCACTGTGCCAACTCTCCAGGCCCCAGTTTCAGGGGTCAATCCATTTTTATCATGGTGGGAAGCATGGTAGCATGCAGGCAGACATGGTGCTGGAGAAGGAGCTGAGAGCTCTACAACCGGATCCACAGGCAGCAGGAAGAGAGAGCCTTTGAGTCTGGAATGGGCCCACCTCCTGATGACACACTTCCTCGAGCAAGACCACATCTCCTAACCTTTTCAAATAATGTCACTTCTTGGTGACCATGAGCCTATGGGGGGCCATTTTATTCAAACCAACACACTCACTGACTGGGTGACAAACACCTGCTCTTTCCTGCTCAGACTGGCAGGTGTTCTGCCACCTCTCAGCCTCACATGAATCTTTCCCTAAGTAAAGTTTAATCTAGTTGTGTTGGCACATACCTAGCATCCTGGTTAGGTGTGTGTGTGTGTGTGTGTGTTTGTGTGTGAGTGTGCTCGCGTGCACTTGACACTAGTCAGAGTCATCTGGGAAAAGGAACACCTCCTTCAGAGTGCCTATAGGTAATCTCGGGGTATGGTAGTCATTGGCAATTAGACTCACAATGGGAATAAAGTGTTTAAGGTGCCAACAATGTTTTACTTTTTTAAAACAATTTTTTTTGTTGTTGTTTTTTTGAGACAAGGTTTCTCTGTGTAGCCTTGGCTGTCCTGGACTTGCTTTGTAGACCAGGCTGGCCTCGAACTCACAGGGATCCACCTGCCTCTGCCTCCCGAGTGTGGGATTAAATGCGTGTGCCACCACTGCCCGGCCTTGAAAACAATTTTTTAAAAAACCAAAACATCTACATTATGACTGCATTGAAATCCTCATGTTGAACTGGGTACTGCAACCCCCTTTTGGGGTTTCAGTGTTATCCACTCCTGGAATCCTTGTCTGAATCTGTGATGAACCTCATTCTTGATTAATGATGAATGTGGGAAAGCCTAGCTTACTGTGACTGGTGGTCCTAGGTCCTACAAGAAAGGCAGCTGAGCAAGCCATGAGGCCTCTGCTTCAGTTCCTGCCTTACTTGAGTTCCTGTCCTGACTTCCCTCAGCGATAGAATGTTACTCAGGAAGTAGAAGATGAAATAAACCCTTTCCTCCCCAAGTTGCTTTTGGTCATAGTCTTTATTACAGCAATAGAAACCTAAGTAAGACAAATAGGAAATGCTGAAGAGGCTGAGGCAGGAGAATCACAAATTCAAAGCCAGGCTGAGCTACACCTGGGGCTGAGGAAGACCACTTGCTGCATAAGCATACAGACCTGAGCCCTAATCCTTCAGTGGCCATTTGAAAACCTCAGTGCTGTAGGAGGTGGAGACAGGAGGATCACTGGGACTTACGGACAGCCAGCTTAGCTGCAGTGAGAGCCCCTGCCTCAAAAGAATAAGGTGGAGTGATACAGATCAGGATATCCAACGTGCGGGTCTCTACACAATTGTGCACAAATAGCACACACATGCGCACAAAGCTTATGCTAGCACCTTGGGCAGGTGAGGTCTCGCCACAGGGAGACTCAGAGAACGTGAATCTGCCACCCCCAGCCTCTGGAGAAGGAAAAGGTTTAGAGATTGGACTGTTAGACCTTGGCTGCTGTTAATAACAAAAGCCAGAGGGATTGCTGGTTATTCATTCTTTCTCAGTTTTCTAAACAAATCACAACTGAATTGAGTTAAAATGATAGTATTCATTTTATTTTATTCCTCATTGTTTCCTGTAGTTAAAGCTCCCAGGGTCCATGCTTAGACTTAGCCCACCCCCACATGACACAACTGCCATGTGTATGAAGGAGGATTTGCCAAAGCCGAGAGAGTCAGAGCAAGCTGCTCTGATTTCTCATCCTCAGAAGCAGCCATCTTAACAGGGCATGTTTTGTTCCCAGAGCTAGAGCCTAAAGCCTTGCGATTGCTCCATCAAGCGCTTGCATTTTCTCTCTCTCCCTCAAGCAAACACCTCGTCAGGTGCTCCTTCCAAAAGCAGAGGAAATCTTCTTTTCCCATCTGTCTCCCCGGAAGCACAGCTGCACACTAACTAGGTCACACCACAAACACAGCCCGTGTACATCTCCTTAGCTGCCAGCCCCCTCCCAATCCGTGATCCTTCTGTGGCTGGCCAGCCCATCTGGCTTTTGTATGGCTGGGCCTTCCTCATGGGGCCAGCTGTGGGCAGCCTATTTAACAGCCTAGAGCCTATCTCTTCCCCCATCCTCCACTTTTCCCTGCATGGTGCTTTCTCCAGAAAGTGTGCCTCATTGTCTCATGAAGGCGGTTCACCTGTCTCCTCTACCCCTTGCGATAGGGCAAGCAATTGGTCAATGCAGTTGAGGGGGTGGGGGTGGGGCTGTGTGCAATGAGTGTGACCTGGGTAGGAACCCTGGTGCCCTTTCCTGTCCTGTGGCCACCGCCTTAACCTTGGAGCCTCTTTAAATGCTGATCTTTCTCAGAGAAGTCCGTGTTAAGTCCCCAGCTCCTGGGGTGTTCTTGCGGATTACTTTGTCAGGTCACTGTCTCCTGCACCAGGAGTCTTTCGGGACAGGAAGAGCATCAACAGGTCAGCAGAGGCACTGTGTAAACTTCTGCTCCTGGGGCTGGGATCAAACCTATGACAAAGGAAGCGAAGGGTTTATTTTGGCTACCAGCTCCAAGGTACATACTTAGCAAGGACAGCATGGCCGTGGGGACGCGAGGCTGCAGTCACATTGTACCCACAGTCAGGTAGTACAGAGTGGAATGTTAGTTCTCCGCTCACCTTTTCCTTTTGATTCAGTGCAGGATCCCCTGTTGGCGGAATAGTGCTGCTCACATCTAGGGTAGGTCAGCCAACCTCATTTAGAACCTCCCTCATAGACATGCACAGGGATGTGTCTCTATGGTGACTCAGGAACCTGTGAAGCTGACACCATTAACTATCACCGCTGGAGGGCACTTGCTAACGTCTCACCCAGGGTTCTCAGGTGACCTGTCCCTCTCTCTGTAACCTACCTGCTCTCCACCTTTGACCCCCTTTGTCCTACCAGAGAGAAGAGGTATAGTCCAAGCTGGCATCCCACAGGTTCTGTGGCTAAGTTCCACTTCTACCTAGCAGATCCTGGACCACATCTCTCAGGAGGCAGCAGCATTCCTTCAGCATCTGGTCTAGTGTGGGCCTGCTAAGGGTTTTTATTCTGTAGCAAAGGTTGGATTTTCTCAAATGTTTGCTTATTTTGCATCTAGTAAAGGCATACGAGCTTGTCACATAGCTTGTCTTTTCTTAGACCATAATTGTACCAAGTTAGTGGCTAGAGAGATGGCTCTGGCTCGGTGGTTAAGAGCATATAT